>NC_140168.1:142943809-143288126 GCF_963971535.1 Notolepis coatsorum | reverse complement strand
GCTTCTACCCAGATACTCTATGCTAGCCTAGTATCGGTTTGATATCCAGTACCATCCCCAGTGTATACCCATTTAACCTTTAACCTTTATTAACCTCTCACCTGACCCCCCCCCCCCCCCCCCCCCCCCTCCCTCTATCTTTCTCGCCAAAAATCGTAGTGCCTGTCAAGCCGCAGAGCGCCAAAGTGACACACAGCAATAAGACCAGCATGGTCTTGACGTGGGTCGCCCCTCCTGAGACTCTGGCCATCACGTACCATGTCACGGCCCGCGCCAGGTTCTGGGGCGAGGAGTGGAGCCAGACCGTGGTCAACGACACCGTGTATGTGTTCGAGGGCCTGCGCATGGGGACCAAGTATGACTTTGAGGTGCAGACATTGGCAGGGGGTCTGTTGAGCGATAAGGTCAGAGCGTTCGGCTTCACAGGTGAGCCAATCGGCTTCCTCGTTTCTCTACTGGCTTGGCTTACTCTGTCGTTCTTGCAGGTCTGTTTTTCCTCTCTCTCTCTCTCTCTCTCTCTCTCCTCTCTCTCTCTCTCTCTCTCTCTCTCTCTCTCTCTCTCTCTCTCTCTCTCTCTCTCTCTCTCTCTCTCTCTTATTCATCTCTCCATGTGTCTCTCTATCTCTCTCTCTCTCTCTCTCTCTCTCTCTCCATTCTCTCTCTCTCTCTCTCTCTCTCTTCTCTCTCTCTCTCTCTCTCTCTCTCTCTCCTCTCTCTCTCTCTCTCTCTCTCTCTCTCTCTCTCTCTCTCAGATCCTGAGAAGACGGATCTGATCCTGAGTCTGCACTGTTCTACCACTAAGGCTCTTGAATGTGAGAATGGCACCATTCCAGACAGGGATTCTTGAAAAGGTCAGTCCTGAACATGAGGCAGGTCTCTTCACCCGACGGTTGATCTCATTTTATTGGGTATTTCTTGGCTAGGGTAATATTTGTTAAACTTTGATTAAATTATGCAAAACCTGGCTGAGGCGGTTAGTGGAGTGTTGAGTGTAATATATATATATATACTAGGGGTGTAACGATGCATCGATTAATCGAAATGCATCGCTTCTAATGTGACGATTCAACTGCATCGATTTGAAAATGCTAGAATAGATAAAAATTTATCGGAAGAAAATTTATGTTATGTATTTTTTTGTGTGTATTGTTTTTATTGACCTATAGTCCATTCATGCTGAGTGAATCAGTTCCCCCAGCTACATTTGTGTATTCAAATTATTTTGGGGAATTAACTGATAGAAAATTTATCGAAAATAAATCGAATCGAATCGAATCGTGGTCAAATGAAGAGATTTCATGATGCATTGAATCGTTGCCTGAATAATCGTAATAGAAATGAATCGTTGTGAGGTCGCTGCCCGGTAGCAAAAACCAATAAAATATCTACCAAAAACATAATAAAAAATTTATAAAAAATGTACACTGGTTACTGTTGGAGGATTTAAACACAATATCCTGAAAAATAACACTTGAAATTGAAAACCCCAGAAAACTGGACCAAGAAAACGATTGTTGAATTTTTTCCGAATCTATGCGGAGTCTCCATGGGTTGAGAATCACGATTATTTACATGAATCAGCTATTTCTCCCATCCCTACAGTTTACAGCTGTACCTTGAATGTTTTATGGATTAGTATTGGTACCATGATTCAATAGGAGAAGAGTGTCCAGTACGTTGTGTTTGTTGTGTTCATTTGATCTTTATTTATGTCTTTGTGTTGTTTTGCAGTTGAAGCAGTACTTTGAGAACACATTGACAAGGAACGTGTTCTGGGAACTCAAGTGGAAAAACGAATGAATTCAAGTCAAGCATATACGTGCACGCTCACACACACACACACACATAGACTCAGACACACACACAGACAGACACACAGACACACACACACAACGTACACACACACACACACACGCGCAAACACACACGCACACACACATAGACACAGACACACACAAACACACACACGCAAACACTACACACACACACACGCAAACACACACACGCACACACACAGGATACACACAACACACACAGAGTTACATATGAACAGATGGGCGTATTATATGTGTATGCTGTGTATATGTATAATGTCATGACATGGTTCTGCATCCTGGCCTGTTTGCTCAGAAAGAATACTGTTTAATGATGCTAGTGCACAGTCTGCTACAATGAAGCCACAAAGCCAATATTTGATCCTTAGTCATTTAGATATATGTTTGTTTAGTTTATTGAATTGTGCTGTTGATTTGTCTTTTGTTTGCTTAGCCTTTGTCTTGATTGTACTGATCGTCTCATGCTCAGATTTTGTACATTTCACAAAATGTTACAGCTTTTTCCATTTGAGTAAGTACCACCTTAAATATGTTTTTAGTAATAAGTACCACCTTAAATGTTTTTAGTAAGTGCCACCTTAAATATGTTTTTAGTAAGTACCACCTTAAATGTTTTTCGTAAGTGCCACCTTAAATGTTTTTCGTAAGTGCCACCTTAAATATGTTTTTAGTAAGTACCACCTTAAATAGTTTTTTAGTAAGTACCACCTTAAATAGTTTCTTTTTCTTATTTATGAAATAAAATGTATTATGTGGATATCATGTCACTCAAGTCCCTACCTCTGGTCTGCATCTTCTGGCCACCTCAGACCCACTCCTATCTGAGCTCCTGGGGGGTCATCAAAGAGAAGCAGGCTATTCTCTGTCCCTCGCTCCACAATGGTGGAACGAACTCCCCACCACAGTCAGGACAGACTAAAAACACACTTCGTCAATCAATATCTGAAATAAAAATTTATAAATAAAAATGAACCTTCGTACTGTCTTTTACTATTATGCACTTTGCTACTAAGGAATCTCCCTTGCCTATATTACTACCTACTATGCTAATAAGCCTCAGTCTGGTGTGGGGGTTATGTAGTGTGGGGATGGCTGCTTTTTGTATTATGAATTTGATTAGGGTTTTTATTGTTGTTTTAATTGTCTGTATGACATGTGAATGTTGTGAGTGTATAAGTCTGTAACTGTATTTGACGTGTTATGGACCCCAGGAAGAATAGCCCCAGCACTGCTGTGGCTAATGGGGATCCAAATAAACTTAAACTTAACCCTTTCACTGCCACACGACAGAAGGTTAACCCTTTACTATCACACAACAAAAATAAAGGGTTAACCTTCTGTCGTGTGGCAGTGAAAGGGTTAACCGGCTGTCGTGTGGCAGTGAAAGGGTTAACCTTCTGTGTGATTGTCGCAGTGAAAGGGTTAACCGTTTTGGTAGTGCGGCAGTGAAAAGGTTAAGCATCACCTGCCCTGGGTCAAGCTAATCAAGCCGGTGAGGTAGTCAGTAGTGTGCACAGGTTAAATCTACCTCCTCACCAGGGGTGTAAAGTACTTGAGTAATTGTACTTCGTTACAATACTTAAGTACTGTTTTGGGAATTTGGCGGCTGGGCTACGTGGCGTAGTGGGCAAGGCGCTCGCCACGAATGACGGAGACGCTGGGCTTGCCTGTTCGAGCCCAGCGCTCCACATTGCTTTCAGTTTAGCTGGTTGTTCATACTAATACACATTGGCCGTATTAGGGGGTGGGAAACTGATGGGTGGGGATCGGGCGTTGTGGACAGCGACTCCTACAGGTCGGTTGGTGCGCCTGCGCAGTAGAATCAAGAAGTGTCGGGGGCAGCGTGAGCCTCCCACGCGTTACTCCTCGCCACTGAGAGATCGAGCTGCGCAGGTGAAAAGATGCGACTGCTGTTACCTCAAGTACCGGAGGGGACTTGTGCTATGTATGACTTAGTCCACATTGCAGCCGGCTTGTGGGAGGCAAGAAACAGCGTTCGTGACAGGGGAGGGTTGAATTGGATGATACGAAATTGGGATGGGAGAAAATATAGAAAAAATGGGAGAAAAAGTGGATAAAAAAAAAAAAAGTACTGTTTTGGGAATTTGTACTTTACTCTAGTATTATTAGGTTTGTATACTTGTACTTTTACTCAATTACATTTCAGAGAAAAAAAACATACCTTTTACTCCTTACATTTAAAATGCAGAGCTACAAAGTACAAATCTCGCAGGTCCAACCATTTTAATTAGTATATTTGTTTCTCTGGCTGAACTAACGTTAACATTATTAATCCTGCCGCCGCACTTTATTTAAAAACAGACAATCAAATCCCCATTAATGGAAAATTAATTAACACCTGCTATCAGAAGAATAGACAGTCAGAGTGACAAGCTACAGAAGATGGCCACAAATTATAGTACGAGTGATGGTAATCAATAATCTTTTTTGTGGAAAAGTAATACTTTTATTCTTTTTTTTTGATCAAATATTTTTATTTTCTTTTCTTTTTTCCAACATGAAACAAAACATATCACAATACAACAACAACAATACATAAAAAGACTTACTCAACACCACATGACAAGACAACTACTGATACAACTGTACAGTGATCATCCTAACATGGACACTCGCTCGTTCTTTTCCCCCCCCCCCCTCCCCCCGCTCACCCCAGGACCTCAACATGAGTCACACTCATAATACATCACAATACATCACTCAGCAAAAAAAAAAAAAAAAAAAAAAATCTAAACAAACATTTCCAAACTTATATGCGTTCCCTCAACTTTGCCACTGTAGCCAACCAAATTACGATATCAGATTCCCTAACCCCTATAACACGTGCCGTGGATATCTCCAAATAGATCACGTCAAGGTAGGTGAGAAACCATACCTTTGGACAGAGTCTATCTGGATGAAACCAACGTGAGGCAATCAATTTTTTTGCGGCTGTGAGGCCGGCCAAAATTAGTTTTTTCACCTGTATAGAGGTCGGTAATTTAGAGAGATCATTCAGTAATAGTACAGAAGGAGATACAGGTATGGTTAGAGAGAAAATGTCTGAGAGCTGATATGTAACATTTTCCCAAAAAATCACAACAGGAGGGCATTCCCAGTACATATGCATAAATGTACCTGTGGCGCCACTTGGACACAAGGTACACAGAGAGTCAGGTCTGAGACCCATTGAATTCAATCGTCTAGGGGTTAAATAAGTCCTGTGAATAAAATTCAGATGAATCTGTTGGTGATCTGGGTTGTGTGAGGATAACCGAACATTTTCCCAGACTGCATCCCAATCAAAATCTACATCCAACTCCGGAACATCCTTTCTCCAAATCGTATCCAGGGGGAGCTCTTTATACGAGGTCATGAGTAAATGGCGATAAAAGTCAGAGACAAAGCCTCTCGATGTCTCCTTGTCATAAAAGAACTTGTGAAAGCGGTGATGCACTAGTGGAGCATCCCATGGCACGCCATGAGCCTTCAGAGCTGCTCTTATTTGTAAATAAAAGAAAAAGGAGGTTCCGGGGAGATCATATCCGTTGGATATATCCTGGAAAGATCGGAGGCCAGAGTTATCAAAGATATCCCCCAATGTGTGGATACCTTTCTTTTCCCATCTAGGGTACCTAATAGGTTGTTGTTCAATAAGGAGAAGATTGTTATTAAATAGAGGGGAATGCGTGTGCCATTGATGGCGGTTTGTACCCACTTTCTGAGTGTCACGCCAAGTTTGGATCACATGTGTGATTAAAGGGCCAAATCTTCATTTACATTGTTTAATTGATATGTTGGTATACACAATATCCTGAAGTCTATATGGGGACACCAACTTCTCCTCCAATGGTCGCCAAGATACAGCTGCTTGAGCATCAAACCAAGTGATCAAAGGTCTCAGAGAGAAAGCCTGAAAATAATATTTAAAGTCTGGAAATGCTAAGCCCCCATCGAGTTTACTCCTTTGGGCAGTTGATCTCTTCAAGCGCGGGCGTTTATTGTTCCAAACGAATTTATACGAGGCAGAGTGCAATTTCTGCCAGTAACCAACAGGAGGAGGTAACGGGAGCATGGAGCTGATAAAGTTAATTCTGGGTAAAATATTCATTTTAATTATTGACGCACGGGCCTGTAATGAATTTTTTAATTTGGACCATCTGTTAAAGTCATTCGTAATCCTGTCACCCAAGCTGGAGTAATTATACCTTACCGTCTGGCCTATAGTGGGGAATATTTCAATCCCGAGACATTTAAAGTGCTCCACCATAAGCATGTTTGCCGGTAAGATGGTAGCCTTCGCAGGCTCATTAAGTGGAAGAAAAGCAGATTTTGGCCAGTTGATCTTAAAGCCGGACAGGCTGCCGAATTCATCTATCACGCCGAGCAGATGAGGTAGAGAGATGGAGGGATTTTGCATAAACAGGAGTACATCATCTGCGTATAAGCTAATATGATGATGTGTGCCCTGAATTGAAATAGGAGACATAATTTGGGATTGTCTTATGTATTGAGCTAGGGGTTCGAGGGATAAAGCGAAGAGTCCGGGACTAAGAGGACAACCCTGTCTAGAAGAACGCGAGACAGAGAAGAGTGGCGAACAGAACTTTCCCGTTAAGATCATGGCCGAAGGCTCAGTGTATAATACTTTGATCATATGAATGAAACCCTCACCCAACCCCATCCTTCTGAGAACTGCCCATAAGTAAGACCACTCCAATCTGTCAAATGCCTTCATTGCGTCCAAGGATATGACCGCTGTAGGGGCTGCAATATCCTTGCTGGCATTGATCACGTGCAGTAACCGTCTGATGTTGTCAGTAACCAGGCGGCCTCTTATGAAGCCGGTCTGATCAGGGTGAACTAGAGATGTCATGTGCTTTTGAAGTCTGGTGGCTAGAACCTTGGCATATAGCTTAAGATCGGCTCCGAGGAGACTTAGGGGCCTGTAGCTGCCACATTCGGTGGGGTCCTTATCCTTCTTGAGTAAAACAGATATAAGCGCCATATTGACATCTCTAGAAAAATTGCCCTCTTTGATTGAGTGTAAGATCATTGAGAGTAATAAGGGGCCGAGTACATCCCAGAATGCAAGATAGAGTTCCGGTGGAATGCCGTCCCATCCGGGAGCCTTGCCCCGTTGCATATCCGCAATCGCCTCTCTAAGTTCAACCAGCGTGATAGGTGCAGCTAACAACCTAGCACTATCTTCTGAGATCTGTGGTAGATTGATTTGATCAAGAAAATCCTCCAGCTTGGTATGATCAAAGACCACCTCTGACTTGTACAGATTGGAATAAAAACAACGAAATGTATCATTAATCTTTTTTGGGTTGGTGGTTACCTCCCCCTGTTGGTTCTTAATGGAAGGGATATCCGCAAATTGCTCACTGGCACGTATCTTCATAGCTAATAGGTGACTAGGCCTGGAGGCGTGAAAGTAGTAGTGCTGTCTTGTTCTGTGCATCTGAAATTCAGATTGTTGTCTTAAAATAGAGTTAATCTCTTTTTTCACTACCTTAATTTGAAGCTCCAGTCGATTAGAGTAGTTGTGCTGCAAGGAAGAGATCAACATGGCTTGAAGCTTTTCCAGTTCCTCTAGCTTGGAGAGACGTCCCTTGCGGAGATTAGATGCAAAGAGAGTAGTGTTACTTCTGATAAATCCCTTAACCGAATTCCATAGGATTCTGGGGTCCTGTACAGAGCCAACATTAAACTGTAGGAATTCAGTGAGCTTCTCTTTAAATTGCAAGTTAAACTCTCCGTTTTTCAGAAGTGTTGAGTTAAAACGCCATCTAGGGGCACGGGATGTTATTTTACTGAGTGAACCTTTGAGGAGGATACCTTTGTGGTCTGAGAGTGCTATGGGCACTAAGTCAACATCAAAGCTATCAAAGAGATGTGGGGAAGAAAAAACATAATCAATTCTGGAAGAGGTCTTATGTCTCAACGAGAAGAAGGAGTAATCCCTCGCAGATGGGTTGAGCAAACGCCACATATCAATTACCCCTGTGTCCTTAGACCAGGCCTGTAGGGCTGTGGTAGCTTGCTTCTGATCAGAGTTTTCCGTGTGATTGGATCTATCGATCAATGGATCCCAAACTGCATTAAAATCAGCTCCTACTATTAAAGAGTAATCAGGTAGTTTCAACATAGCTGAAGTTAGTGCAGCATAAAAGTTAGCGTCATACAAATTAGGGGCGTATGCAGAAATCAGCGCAATTTTCCGGTTAGAGCATTCTATTTTAGCAATAGTGATTCGACCATTTGCATCAGACCACACATCTAACAGTTTAATATTCAAATTTTTCTTCGCCACTATGGCTACCCCTCGGGTCTTGGTGCCAAAAGAAGAAGAACTTATGTTATGATAAAATTTATTTGCCAATTTTGCATTATCCGCCAATAAAAGATGAGTTTCACTCAGCAAAGCCAGATCCACTTGCTTCCTCTTTAGCCACGTTAGTACACTTGTGCGTTTATGTGGTATATTGAGACCCCCTGTATTCCAGATCAGGATATTCAAATTAGCCATAGTCTAAAAGGGATGCAGTCTGGTTGAATGTAATTCGTTTGGAGTAGAAAACTATAATAGATACATATTCACTTGTTAAGGTTCCATTGAGTACCGAGCGTGAGCGTGAAAACAAAAATAAAACAGAGCGAGTCGACTGAAAAGAAAAACAAAAAACACAATCCCCCATTCCCTCCCCCCTCCCCCCCACTACTATAACTTCTCCTATCCGGAGATTAAGCTGCATCCCACCTGGTCGTCTGCAAACTAAAATGCAAACAGCCAGGTAAAAAGCAGACTTCCTTCTCAGTGGCTACACGCCACGCTCCCACAACAGTAACAAAAAAAAGTATAATTAAATGCCTCTAAAAGGTAGAGAGGAGAAGAAAAAAATAATAATAATAATAATAATAATAATAATAATAATAATAATAATAATAATAATAATAATAATAATAATAATAATAATAATAATAATAATAATAATATCAATAATAATAATTATTATCATTATTGTTAAACCGTAGTGGTTTAATTAAGTTTAAACAAGTCGACACACACACCCACAACTGAATGATAACCAATGGGCAGCACATCCTGCAAACTGGGGAGGGCGCAACATTGACTATTAGTCTGTTATTTCTTAAAGTATGCTCTTAAAACTCAGAGCAGAGGGTACCTGCCAATGTACAGTTTCCTCCCCCTCAAATGTATGTATTCTCCTGTATGTCATAAATGTATGGTTGCCACAGCACTATATATCTGCATGTAACAAATATTATGAATTAAGATTGAAAAAGAAAAAGAAAAAGAAAAAGGGGGGCCCTGATGTAAACAAGACCAGTCCTTATCTGTTCTGCATCCCATCAACAACCATTGGGCCATACTGCATTGTACCCACTCTGCAAACCGCCAGCAAAACCTCCAACCAATCAATCAAACCTTTGCCTGCAGTTTGGGGGTAGTGCAATTAGTTTGCCGCACCGGGTGGGGGCGATGTGCATGAGTTCGTCCGCCATCACAGCGAGTTCAGAGTTCAACATGTAAATGAGCAGATAGTGACGCGTCTGGTCACCGACGCAGCCAGGTGCTGGGCGTGACGTTTAACTATAGTGAAAGAGCATGGCCAATGAAATTACAAGACCCCCATTCATGAAATAAGTAAGCAGGAGCAACTCGGCGACGGTCATAAATATCATAGATATATATATACCTCCATGATAAACAAGACGATAAATCCGCGTCACGCACAGGAGCAATACAAAATAGAAATCATATCGATAAGCATAGCTTAGAGTAAACAAAATGCACGATTTGCAGTGGAAACTATTATAAATAAACAAAACAAAACAAAAATAATAATACGGGCGATGTTCCCGAGCGACACACAATGTCCCAACATCACCCATCTAAGCACGGAGATAGACAGACAGTCGTGATGTTTAGTGTGTTACCCAAAGTAGACATGGGTAGGATAAACCGTGTCATGCACAAAAGCAATACAAAATATAAATAATATCGATAAGCATAGCTCAGAGTAAATACAAATGTACAATTTACTTGGAACGGAGAGCATAGCGCTAGTACCACGGCAAATAGCAGATACAATTATCCATATAACGTTGTAAACAAAACGAGCAAAAAAGAAAAAAAAAAAAATTAAATGAGAGAAGAGGCTCCCCGGCGACATATGTCCCAACTTTAGCCGTCTAAGGATGAAAGCACGGAGATATAACTATAGAGTCGTGGTGCTCGGTGTGTTACCCAAAGTTTCACTCTGCTGGAGTCGATGTGTGTTGTTTCTTCAGAAAGTCTGTAGCTTCCTTAGGTGAAGCAAGATGTCTTTTTGCGCCGTCTTTGTCTTTGATGAAGAGTCTCGCTGGGTACCATAAGGATGGTTTATATCCCTGCTGGTAGAGGGATCCCATAACATCTCGGTAGCGGGAGCGTTGTTCCAACACTTCGGGGCAGTAGTCCTCGAAGATTAGCACAGGTTTCCCCCTGTAGGTCAGCGAACCTCTCCTCTTCCGAGCCTCCCGAATAATAATCTCCTTGGTTCTGAAGCGGTGTAGGCAGGCGATCACCGCCCGGGGCCTGGAGCCAGGGGCTGGTCTGGCCGTCAGCGCCCTGTGGCAGCGATCAAGTTCGGGTGGTGTAGCAAGCACTTCCTTGCCCAGAATTTCCACCAGCACCTCGGCAAAAAAATCATTGGGTCGGTCGCTTTGGATAGACTCGTCTAGCCCTATTATGCGTATGTTTGACCGACGGCCACGCGACTCAACATCGATAAGCTTGTTCTTCAGTTTGGCGTTGCTCTCCTCCAGAGTCAAACACCTAGCCTCTAAGCTCACCATCCTATCGGACCATGTATTAAGTCCATCCTCCAAGGATGTCAGACGCTTGGCATGGTCAGCCACGGATAACTGGAGGTTATCTAGTTTGGAGTCGGCCGAGGCGGCGGAGACTCTGAATTCGAGCGTGAGGTTCTGAATTAGTATGGCAATGCTCGTCAAATCCGTCGGCTCGTCGTTTGTGAATGGTAGATCCGCGTCCCTAGTGTCCTTGTTCTTTGGCCATTTCGATGCCATTATGCCTGTCACAGCCAAAAATTCATTAGTAGCAAAATATCAGAAGAAAGAAAGTAAAAAAAAAAAAATAATAATAAAGTATCAATGAGGCTTTTTAGCATAGGTTTGTAAAGTTGGGGAGTTGCAGCGTGGAGAAACACGTCTACCACATCCTATACCGGAAGCCAACCCAGAACCTTCTCTCGTAATACTTTTATTCTGTACATTATTGTTTAAGCATTTTTGGTTGAAATAAAATTATACGTAATTATTTTACGATTAATTGCGAATTGTTTCATGCTGAGCTATAGATTGTGGATGAACACACACAGAAAGGTACACCATGCCAATGTTCATGCTTTATTTGTTTTAAACGAGACGATTTAGAAATGTATCCATTGGAAATACATTGCAATTTCAAGCAAGGTGGGCCGTGCGGCCCGTGCCAGAAACAGCAGTGACGTAACCACTACACCTCCCTATAGACCAGGAAGTAACCACGACACCTCCCTATAGACCAGGACGTAACCACTACACCTCCCTATAGACCAGGAAGTAACCACTACACCTCCCTATAGACCAGGAAGTAACCACTACACCTCCCTATTGCCTGTTATGTGTTTTTTGGTGAGATACCCCTCCTGGTAGGGCTCCGTCTTCAACTCAGGTCTGTAGAACATATCATTGTGCCATTTTGTCAAATTCCCAGTAGGGATGTCCGATATATCGGTATCGGTTGATATCGGTATCGGAAATTAAGAGTTGGACAATATCGGTATCGGTAAAAAAGCCAATATCGAACATCCCTAATTCCCAGTGTACTATTAGTGAGTTGACTGCTTCGTGTTCCAAGGAAGTGCCTTATCTTAACTTGTGTTGTTGGGTGTAGAGTTCAGTACACCAGTGAGATCACTGTCTCAACTTACTGCTGTGACGGTATCTGTTGGCTGCTGTAAATTCAAAATGTACATTTTGTAACATGTAAATGTACTGATTGTAGTAATGTGACTGTAGACTGGTGTAGTGATTGCACTCAGGGTTAGTCCTACTGGCCCACGTAATTTCCCAGAGGGAAGCATTTCACCCGTGTTACCGGGTTAAAGGTACTTAAAAAGAAATTTGAAAAATAAAGTTTTGTACAGTAGGCTTTGTTTCCCCCACAGCCAGCTGGCTTCCCTATATAGACCTGTTCACTGTATACGTCAGACTCGGTGTGTACATTGCATCAAGTGGGCAAAAGGAATGTAATCCTGGTCAGAACAATGGTGCAGACTACAATATATTCACATTTGTTAGCCATGCTAGCGATCTAAACCATCGATCCATGCCAAAGCTAGATATGTAAAAGGTGAAAGACTCGCACTCACAGCCATGCTGAGTGTCATGGTTTCTCCATAGAGCCCCGTTGTACTTTTTTAGCGCAGCAGCTCGCGCAGGTCCGGGGCAACTTAGTCATGTGACTCAATTGGTATTGCTGATTGGCTCGAACACGGTATGTTTGTAAACGGCGAACAGGTATATATAGTCCATAGCCCTTCTTCCAGCTAGCCTATTCATCTACTGTAGCCAATGTCAAGGGCTGATGGATTTTAAACATGTTTTTAGAATCCAAAGCAAGTCATCAAAGTGAAGCAGGCTATTCTCTGTCCTCGCTCTACAATGATGGAACGAACCGGACAGCTGTCGACTAAACACACCTCAAAACTACTACCTATCATGCTAATATGTCTATACTACTATTCTACTATACTTATACTACTACCCATTATGCTAATATGTCTATACTACAATGCTACTATACTTGTACTACTACCGATACTACTATGTTTACACTACTAACCATTATGCTAATGTCTATGCTACTATACATGTACTACTACCCATTATACTACTATGCACTCAGAGTGTAACACTCAAGTTCAACACTATTTAACGAACAAGACCACTGACCCTTAGCTGCCAGAGTTGTACCCCTCCTGCTGACTTGAGTCGCTTTGGATAAAAGTGTCAGCTAAATGTTATAAAGTAAATTAAATGTATTGCCTATTTTGATAACCTGGTCTGCTTGTTTTTCCGGCTCGCAGTGTTTTAAATAAACTGAACATTTTAGTTTTGACCTGGAAACTGTGTCTCTGCTCCTATTTGTACAAATTAACTTATGTCCTTTGGGTGAAATCCCCCAGGTGCCGTAGTTATGTTTGACTGAGGTTGGGGGTACTATATCCCCCCCAGTCACGTTACACAGAAAAGCTTCACTAGAGTCTAGGGCTGACCCAGATTAGTCGACCAATCGTTCGAAAGGAGCCGTAGTCGACCTCTTAGTCGAATGCAAAAAATATTTTTTTTAATCGTTCTTTCCAAAAGCAAAGAGACCTAGAAGCGTGGCTAGCGCTAATGGCGCGCATACCAGCGAGGCTAACTGCCTAAGAAAACGGGCACAGAGGCACTGAAAGAGGATTTCACCCATCTAATGAACACACTAGACTAGACAAATATCAAGATGTATCCATCAAGAAGCCTTCAGTCGACTCCTTCAGACATTAAGCCCAAATGTAATGATAAAGAAAATAAAAAGATTTTCAATTTCGGCCAATCAAAGTCAACTATCCAAATCCTTAGTCGGGCACAGCCCTACTAGAGTCAAAGATGGACTTTTTATTATGTACAAATTAGGAAAGTGCATTATAACGTGCATATACTATACAAACAGAAACAGATACCGAATATAGTTGGATTTACATATATGTATATGTTCACAAATATAATTATACAGATTTATTGGGCTGATCTCACTGGAATATTAAAAGCCTACTATCCTGTCTTAAGAGTTCTTGAGTATTTTGTGGCTGCAAAAGGTTCGTCACACTGGTAATGTAAACACAAGTAAAACAAATCAATACTCTGATTTAGAATGGGTTATAAGTTCCACATAGCTGGTTTTCTATCTACAGATCAAAGATCAATCCAATCCTGTCTTATCCTATTGCTTTATTTAGTATTTTCTTGGTTAACATGCTTGCATACATCGTTATGCAGTGGAGGTGGGCTTCCCACTCTCCAGGACATTTATAACAAGCGTTGCAGGGCCAAGGCTAAGAGAATAATAATAAGACTAGTCACCGAAACAACTGCCTCTTTGAACTGCTGTCAGGCAAGCGCTACCGGAGTCTCATGGCCAGTACAGAGAGACTCAGAAGGAGCTTCTATCCCCAGGCCATCAGGATGCTCAATGACAATGACACTATGTAACAACAACCCATCATCCTTTCTCCTCTCCGTGTGTTTCCACCCAGGTCCTGCAGGTGTCCTCGTGTTTCTCCAGAAATGCTGTCTGTGCTGTGACCAGCCTGGCCACTTCACTTCTACCAGCCATTTGAAGAGTCACTCACTAGTGTGAGAGGGAATACTAGTGAGAGAGGGAATACTAGTGAGAGAGGGAATACTAGTGAGAGGGAATACTAGTGAGAGAGGGAATACTAGTGAGAGAGGGAATACTAGTGAGAGAGAATACTAGTGAGAGAGGGAATACTAGTGATAAATGGAATACTAGTGAGAGAGGGAATACTAGTGAGAGGGAATACTAGTGAGAGAGGGAATACTAGTGAATCATAGTCGACCATCCAAATCCTTAGTCGGGGACATCCCTAAATACTAGTGAGAGAGGGAATACTAGTGAGAGAGGGAATACTAGTGACTGGGAATACTAGTGAGAGAGGGAATACTAGTGAGGGAATACTAGTGAGAGGGAATACTAGTGAGAGAGGGAATACTAGTGAGAGGGAATACTAGTGAGAGAGGGAATACTAGTGAGAGAGGGAATACCAGTGTGAGAGGGAATACTAGTGAGAGGGAATACTAGTGAGAGAGGGAATACTAGTGAGAGAGGGAATACTAGTGTGAGAGGGAATACTAGTGAGAGGGAATACTAGTGAGAGAGGGAATACTAGTGAGAGAGGGAATACTAGTGAGAGAGGGAATACTAGTGAGAGGGAATACTAGTGAGAGAGGGAATACTAGTGAGAGAGGGAATACCAGTGTGAGAGGGAATACTAGTGAGAGGGAATACTAGTGAGAGAGGGAATACTAGTGAGAGAGGGAATACTAGTGAGAGAGGGAATACTAGTGAGAGAAGGAATACTAGTGAGAGCGGGAATACATTTACATTTAGTCATTTAGCTGACGCTTTTATCCAAAGCGACTTACAAGTTCTGTACGACAAGCCATCAGGAAGGGCACAACTCTATCAGCTGAGTAACAATGTTCATCAAAGTGTTGAGTGCTACAGTGTAGGTTAGTTTATTAGGACAAGTGCATGACAGTATGGTTAGTTAGGGTTAGATAATATTTTTTTTTTATTTTTTTTTTCAGATAATGGTTGAAGAAGTGCGTCTTTAGTCGACGGCGAAAGATTGGACGTGTTTCGGCTGTCCTAACTGGGGTGGGTAGTTCATTCCACCATTGTGGGGCAAGGATTGAGAATAGGCGACTTCTCTTTGATGACCCTCCCGGAGCTTGGATAGGAGTAGGTCTGAGGCGGCCAGAAGATGCAGAGCGTAGGGGTCTGTAGAGGGTGTGTAGTTAGAGACCATTGACCGGAGGTAGGCGGGAGCAGTTCCCTTTGCCGCACGGTATGCTAGGTCGAGGGCCTTGAAGCGGATTCGTGCAGCAATGGGGAGCCAGTGCAGGTCCCTAAGAAGTGGGGTGACATGGGCCGACTTCGGTAGGTTTGAGATCAGGCGGGCCGCTGCGTTCTGAATGAGTTGAAGAGGCTTAGTGGCATTGGCCGGGAGGCCAGCGAGCAGTGCGTTGCAGTAGTCGAGGTGGGAGATGACTGTTGATTGGACGAGGAGTTGGGTGGCTTCTTTTGTCAGGAAGGGGCGGATCCTTCTGACATTTACATTTACATTTACATTTAGTCATTTAGCTGACGCTTTTATCCAAAGCGACTTACAAGTTCTGTACGACAAGCCATCAGGAAGAGCACAACTCTATCAGCTGAGTAACAATGTTCATCAAAGTGTTGAGTGCTACAGTGTAGGTTAGTTTATTAGGACAAGTGCATGACAGTATGGTTAGTTAGGGTTAGTTTTTTTTTTTTTTTTTTTTTTTTAATTCAGATAACGTTGCTCAGGAGGAATCGGCAGGTTCTGGTTGTCGCTGCGATGTGAGCAGAGAAGTTCAACTGGTCGTCGAGGACAACACCAAGGTTCTTGGCGGTCGGGGACGCGGTCACAGCTGCATTCTCGACTGTGATGGAAAGGTCGGTCAGGGGGGAGGATTTGGCCGGCAGGTGGAGCAATTCTGTTTTGCTTAGGTTCAGTTTGAGGTGGTTGGTCGTCATCCAGGCAGAGATGTCGGACAGACAGGCCGAGATCCGCTCAGAGACGTGGATATCTGAGGGAGGGAAGGAGAGGAAGAGTTGAGTATCGTCGGCATAACAGTGGTAGGAGAAGCCATGAGACGTGATAATGTTACCCAGTGATTTAGTGTAGAGGGAGAAGAGAAGGGGTCCTAAAACCGAGCCCTGGGGGACACCCGTCCGCAGGGGGCGGGTGGCCGACAGGGTCCCTCTCCATGACACTTGGTAGGAGCGGTCATTGAGGTATGATGACAACCATGTCAGCGCAGAGCCAGCCACTCCCATTCCTGCGAGGGCCGCGAGGAGGATCTGGTGGTTGACTGTGTCGAAGGCTGCAGATAGATCTAGGAGAATCAGGACAGAGGAGAGGCCTTTCGCTTTTGCTAAGTGAAGTGCCTCTGTGACCGCAATGAGGGCTGTCTCTGTGGAGTGACCAGTCCTGAAGCCTGACTGATTAGGGTCTAGGAGGTCATTCTGTAAGAGATAAGCAGTAAGTTGGTTGGATACAGCACGTTCAAGTGTTTTAGAAAGGAAGGAGAGGGAATACTAGTGAGAGAGGGAATACTAGTGTGAGAGGAAATACTAGTGAGAGAGGGAATACTAGTGAGAGGGAATACTAGTGAGAGAGGGAATACTAGTGAGAGAGGGAATACTAGTGAGAGGGAATACTAGTGAGAGAGGGAATACTAGTGAGAGGGAATACTAGTGAGAGAGGGAATACTAGTGAGAGAGGGAATACTAGTGAGAGGGAATACTAGTGAGAGAGGGAATACTAGTGAGAGAGGGAATACTAGTGAGAGAGGGAATACTAGTGAGAGGGAATACTAGTGAGAGGGAATACTAGTGAGAGGGAATACTAGTGAGAGAGGGAATACTAGTGAGAGGGAATACTAGTGAGAGGGAATACTAGTGAGAGAGGGAATACTAGTGAGAGGGAATAAGATAAGATATTCCTTTATTGATCCCCCTGGGGAAATTCGGTATCATAGCAGCATGGGGGAGGGGGGAGGGGAGGTACAGGTAGTAGAAGACATACAGGTACAGGTCAGAATTATAGTACAGTGGAGAAGTACAAATTAAAATTGAATAAAAAGGCAGTGTAAACAATATACAATATAATTAACTCTGTGCACATGGGCAACAAGGTGCAAGATGAGGGTATGTATGCCCTCTCAGTTATTTTGCCCTACAATAAATATAGTTACAATATATAATCTAATAATCTAAATCTAATCTAATATATAGTCTAAAGAAACTAAATGCTAGAATGCTAAATGCTAAATATATACAATATATAATCTAATAATCCAATAGTCTAAATTGAATCTAATATATAATCTAAAAATGCTAAATGCTAAATATATGCAATATATACTAGAATACTAGTGAGAGAGGAACTACTAGTGAGAGGGAATACTAGTGAGAGAGGGAATAGTAGTGGGAGAGGGAATACTAGTGAGAGAGAAAACTAGTGAGAGAGGGAATACTAGTGAGAGAGGGAATACTAGTGAGAGAGAATACTAGTGAGAGAGGGAATACTAGTGAGAGAGAAAACTAGTGAGAGGGAATACTAGTGAGAGGGAATACTAGTGAGAGAGGGAATACTAGTGGGAGAGGGAATACTAGTGAGAGGGAATACTAGTGAGAGAGGGAATACTAGTGAGAGGGAATACTAGTGAGAGGGAAAACTAGTGAGAGGGAATACTAGTGAGAGAGAAAACTAGTGAGAGAGGGAATACTAGTGAGAGAGAAAACTAGTGAGAGAGGGAATACTAGTGAGAGGGAATACTAGTGAGAGAGGGAATACTAGTGAGAGAGGGAATACTAGAGGGAGAGGGAATACTAGTGAGAGGGAATACTAGTGAGAGAGGGAATACTAGTGAGAGGGAATACTAGTGAGAGGGAATACTAGTGAGAGAGAAAACTAGTGAGAGAGGGAATACTAGTGAGAGGGAATACTAGTGGGAGAGGGAATACTAGTGGGAATACTAGTGGGAGAGGGAATACTAGTGGGAATACTAGCCTGCCTCCTATCCTGCCTGCCTGCCTCCTATCCTGCCTGCCTCCTATCCTGCCTGCCTGCCTCCTATCCTGCCTGCCTCCTATCCTGCCTGCCTGCTATCCTGCCTGACTCATATCCTGCCTGCCTGCTATCCTGCCTGCCTGCTATACTGCTTGCCTGCTATCCTGCCTGACTCATATCCTGCCTGCCTCCTATCCTGCCTGCCTGGTATCCTGCCTGCCTGCTATCCTGCCTGCCTGATATCCTGCCTGCCTCCTATCCTGCCTGCCTGGTATCCTGCCTGCCTGCTATCCTGCCTGCCTGATATCCTGCCTGCCTCCTATCCTGCCTGCCTCCTATCCTGCCTCCCTGCCCGCTATCCTGCCTGCCTGCTATTCTGCCTGCCCGTTATCCTGCTATCCTGCCTGCCTGCTATCCTGCCTGCCTGCTATCCTGCCTCCCTGCCCGCTATCCTGCCTGCCTGCCTGCCTGCTATCCTGCCTGCCTGCCCGCTATCCTGCCTGCCTGCCCGCCTGCTATCCTGCCTGTCTGGTCATCATTAAATACACCACTGTTACTTGTCCCCTCAGCCTCCCGTGTCTCCTGTCTGTCTGCACTCGGGGCCCACATATCCAGATCCCAGACTGGTTCTTACATGTCTAGCTTATTGCTGTGCTGAAGCTATTTAATAAATATATTTAGAATGTTGTGCTTTCATGGATTTATTCAGCTTTTATTCCCATTCAAAGGTTCTACTGAGTAGATACTGTATACTATACACCAATTGATCCCTGCTATTGATAAGGCATTGGCCTGTGTGCCACAGTTGAAGTCAATTCAGAATTGACTTGTGTCTTTCAAGACATTTAACGCGACATTCTAATACAGTAAGTCACTTCAACTTCCTCAAATCACTTTTCACTCTCCTTCCTTCAATTCAATTCCAAACCGAGCTCCTCCGGATGTTTGATTTCCAAATTCACAATTCAAGTTCAAATTCACCACATAAAATGTTTACTCAAATTCGGGAATTGACCTCAACTGTGTTGGTGTGGTAGAATTCCCAGATATCCCATTAAGGAGGTATCAAGGTCCAGGCTTGGGGGGAGGGGGAAAAAAGCGGTTTCTTCTTCTCAAAACCGTTTGACGGCGTGCGGCGGGATGACGGTGATCAGCGTGCGTCCGTCCAGCGGAGCGAACAGCGGGTACAGCTTCTCCCTGAAGGTGCCGGTGAAGGTGTAGAGGTGGGACTGGGTGTCGGCATTGTAGAAGGACACCTGGCCCTCTTCGTAATCCAGGTAGACGCCCATGCGACGTGGCACCAGCTCCAAGGGCAGCGCCATCTCGGGCTTGGTGCAGGCGTAGAACTGGTGCGTGCTGCGCCACAGGGCCCAGTAGCCCGTCTGCGGGGTCATGGCGAAGCGGCCGTGCCGCTTGGAGCCAGCGGTGGTCAGCCCCACGCGCCAGTAACCCTTGTTGGCTATGTCCACCTCCCAGTAGTGGCGGCCGCTGCCGTAGCCCTCCCAGCCCAGCACGCAGGGCCAGCCGTCGAAGCGCTGGGGGCTGTAGGGCAGGGTGGACTCGGAGAGAGACTCCTGGACCTTGCGCTGGTCGTCGGACAGCAGCAGCCACGGGTGGTTGGTCATGGGGTCGAGGGTCACGTCAGCTGTTGGGATAGCGGGAGAGAGAGACTGTGGTTTTCACGTGTGATTTAAGCTGACGATAGATTTAAACTCTTTGTTTTGTGCTATATGGACAGGTGAAAAGGCCAGGATGAGACCGTTTCTTTTCTTACCTGCTGCACTGCAAATCCAACTCCACACTAGAAGATAGAAAAAGACATTCAATATCATTGCATTCTGAGGCAGGGGTGTGCACAGACAATTCGGGAGGCTGGGGCTCAAGCTACAAAAAGGGCACTTAACCCACCAACACCCAGTGTTCATATTTGCCCTTTTGCACTTGGGGAAAAAGGTCAGGGGCTCAAGCCCCCCCTTCGGCCCTATCTGTGCATGCCACTGTAAATCTGAGGACATAGTGTGTGTGTATTTCGTAACGCCATTTCTTATTTGAAAGTGTCCATTATTCTCTCTTTCTTTGTGTTTGACTCTTTTAATTTTGGATTTTTAGAGTGTTTGTTACTTAATTCTTTCTTTTGTAAGATTTCTGGAAATATAGGTATATGTACGGTATGGTATGTATGTTTTTGTTTTGTTCTATGTGGACCCCAAGAAGAATAGCTGTTGCCTAGGTGACAGCTAACAATAAACAATAAATAAACATTCTGGCTCAGGCTGAGCACAAGTCTCGTGAGCGAAGACAATGTTTTCTTGTTACACATACAAAAAAAACGGAAATGCCAACCTGAGTTGGGGATGTATCTTGGAATTCCCGCTTTCCAGGTGCGCTGCTTTGCCAACAACCACAGCTGTGGAATCATAGTCTGAGAGAGGAAAGAGCCGGGGGACAAATATAATAATAATAAATTGAATTTGTATTGCACTTTTTGTTCGCTGGGATCCGAAAGTGCTACAGGGTTAAAACATAGTTAAAAAAGAAAATAATTATTAGTAAAAAAAAAAAAGATAACAATAGAACATAGTTAAAAACATCTAAAAATCTAAAACAGCAGCACAAGAAAAGAAAAAATAATATCACAAGAAAAAAAAACACAGGAAGGGTTTGTAGCTATGTGATAACTATGATAACAACAACCTCCTCAAACCTACTTGTATTTCCCAAGCTACAGTGAGGATGGGCACGTGGTGATGCAAGGCCTAGTGACTAGTTACTTCCTGGACAAATTGGAGAGACTGTATTGAAGATGGCTGCCCCCGTGTTTGATCCCTCAGTCCTCCTAATCAACCGCCGCGATGCAAAGTGTCCAACAGCCACTTATGTCGTTAGCTAGTGTGGCAATTCCAGGTGTAGGGGTTGCAGAAGAAAACAACAGACAGACGAGTTGTGTTTCCCAAAATAATACTTTCTCTTTATTTTCTAATCAAACAAAACATTTCACGATTCTCCACACTCTCGCCGACTTCCACTTAGACTGTCTGCCGGGGCGGCTTCTCTCCGCTTACCGGTCTGTCTCCTCACCCCTGATATGAGAGAGTGAGCATGTGTCCTTGGCCCCTATTTGCTCACTCTCCTCAACACGCGCATCGCATCGTGATTCGCTAGCTGGTCTTGATGGCCTTCTAGCGGCAGTTGCGCCTGGAAGCGGAGGCCCAAATATGGGCAGCGCCTAGCCATTGGGCCGTTACGTAGCGCCCTTCAATCACCAAGCCCAGGCTAAAAGAAAAGTGTATGTTAGACACTTTGCATTGAGGGTGTAGATTACGAGGACTGGGTGACACATGTCCATCCATGTATATTGAACCCATTCCAGTCTTAGATCTTTTATCATGAGAAGATAACACCGTGCCACGCTGATGCCACGAGGTCTATTATGTCGTAAAGGACTCGCAATATACAGCCATATGGACAGGCAATATGATTTTACAACCATGCGAGAGGCAGTAGTTTAGAGAAGACTTTACAGTCAAACTGAAAGCAGGACCCTATGAGCTAAATCACCGGATGATGTGTGGGCTTTTTGTTTCTCTATTTTCATTTTATTAAGGCGAGACACCCCAGGTGAATAGGCAAATGTACTTTTTTTTGTTGATTTTGAGATTTTGTTATATTTTGCTTCCTAAACATGTTTTCTATGAAACTAGTGACAATAAAATGTCAATAACACACATTTAGTTGTTTATTTTACTTCATTTTGCCTTATTGCATCCATAAATGTGCACATATTTAATGGGGAAGTGCCTCATTTGCATATATAAACATACAATTCTGAAAACTTGCAATATATTTTTTCTTAGTTTATATGTACATAACAAACTGGGAAAGTTTCATAGTGATATCTATTCAAATATTTGTTTGCCTATTAGGGGGTACTACACTGTTTACACTGTTACTACACTGTTTGTACTGTGTGTAGTTATGTTCAGTTCAATAACATCATTATTATTATTATTATTATTATTCAGTTATCAGGCATGTGTTTAGGTTGTCAAGTACTAATGGTTTGATTAGGTATTGTGTTTGTAAATAGCTGTTTACAAATTATAAATTGCTGTTTTCACGCAAGGGTAGACATGTACCATTCCATAGCACCTACACACACCATACTTTCCACATTTCTTCCTATATATACCCTGCATCTTTTTACAGAGGGGTTTGTTGATATATCATTCATATCCTGATTTATAGTACATTTAGACCAAAAAACATGGCGAAAATAGAATTTTTATGACTGTAGTCAGCATTTCCTGATTCATGGGATGATAAAAAGACATATCCACAATCCCTTCTGTAAAAAGTTCACTGTGTTATGTGTCAACATAATGAAACCATTTAAAAAAATCTGGCATCATCCAATGTTGGTATTTATACCCAAACGTCATATGCAAATTAGTGCATATTTAATGAGGTAATGCCTATTTTGTAGGGGTGGGAATCACCAGAGGCCTCACGATACGATACTATCACGATACTTGAGTCACAATACGATAGTATTGCGATACTAAATATATTGCGATATGCTGCGTATTGCGATATTAATATTGCGATTTATTACCTTTTTTCAACTGCAAAGTAAAACTGTCAACCTGTTTTATCTAATAAAATAAAGTTCAGTCTGTTCATCTCACTTCAATCATTTTTATTGCAGAACATGCAATTTTCTCAAGCAGACAGATGTAAACACTGTAATCTGTGTTGCATGTACCTGACAAACTGAACTGTTTGTATTACAGTCATATTCCAACATAACTGAATGCACATGTGTGCATGGACTACTGTACTATTACAGGTATTGAAATGAACAATGCAACTTCCTTATACAAAAAAATTATATTTCTTTTTATAAATAATTAAATATCGATACTTGGCATCCCTGTATCGATACAGTATCGCCACGCAAAGTATCGCGATACTACTACGTATCGATATTTTCCCCCACCCCTACTATTTTGCATATATAAACATAAGATCTCAGAAAACTTGCAATACATTTTTTCTAAGTTATTATGTACATAACAAACTGGGAAAGTTTCATAGTGATATCTATTCAAATATTTGTTTTGCCTATTCACCTGGGGTGTCTCACCTTAAAACAAGACACAATTGGATAGTCTTATAATCGGTGCTGGAAATGTTGCTTCGTTTGATTCTGAATTCCATACTTGCGTTACACTAATACACAAATATGGTAATATGATTAAGTTCATTTAGATGAACCACAATACATTTGAATGGTTTCATTCCATAACATTATAGCGTTGATTTTAGAAATAAATTGTTACCTAATACAGATCATTACTAAATGTACTATTTTGTAAGCAAAGGTCTTTGCCAAAATATATAATGATACTCCTTGATGAATTCTAATGCCATACTGGAAATAATTTTTATTTCATGCTGAATCTTTTTTTTAGATCTCATTTCATATTCTCTCACTTTTGCACAAAACCAATTCTTCAAACTCCTATCAACTGTGAATCTGGAGGTGATTGATTTGTTGAGCTATCCATGAAAGTTATCAGGGAGGAGACCGGTTATTATGGATGAGACAGGCTTATCAGTCCTGGTCAGGTCTTCTTCTTGTTCACGCTATCATTTCACGCCCGTTCCAAAGATCACGTCTATTGTACGTGTCATCTTTTGGGATTAGTGTCACACAGCTCACGTCAAGTGATTTGATAACTCTGGCTGGGTGTAGGGTTGCTGGTTCCCCCGCTCTATACTGTATGTACCACTACGCTTTGCTCACTTCATATCACAAATTAACAAAATGAAGTGATTTTGTTTGTAGATGAAGACTTCTGAAGATTTAGTTTGAAGGTGTACTTGGTTATGTATCTCAGGACTAATGATTAACTAAAAAAAATTGTAAGTGTATTGTAAGGGGTAGGACCCGATAAGCATCTTGCTTCTTCCTATTCCTTTTCAGACAATTATTATTTTTAAATTATAATTATATATATTTAAAAAAAATTATTGAATTGTTTATCTATTTATTTTCTATTTTATTTATATTGTTCGAAATAAAGTATTCATTCATCATCATCATCATCATCATCATCATCATCATCATCATCATCATCATCATCATCATCATCATCATCATCATCATCAACATAGATTGAACTTGAAAAAGAAAGGTTGAGATCCAAGGCAATTTTTTAAAAAGCCTTTATTTATTGGCTTACATTATTTAGAAAAATATTTTTAAAAAAACCGACATGTTTCGGCCTACATGGCCTTCTTCAGGGTGTTGTAGATTGAACTTGACTTTAGATCTCCTGGGCGACAGTACGTCATGTTATTTAATTTTACTTACTCAGAAGAATTTTATATCACCTAAGCGTTAAATCTGAGCCACTTATTTGTCAAACACTTTTACCTCAAAGTTGTTGAAATGGTCCAACTTCTAAAAATTTTAACTGAGAGTCACGTTTTGAGAAGCTGGATCATTTCAACTATTTGGGGGTGAGCGTTGTGGCCCGGTTTTGGTAAAGTAAAATATATAAAGTGTTTCTGAGTAAGTCAAATAAATACTGTCACAATCAAAAGTTTGTTTCAGTCTATGTTTGTTATGTCCTGTTATGCTACGTGTAGGTTGTGACACACTAGCAGTTACACTGTAGGCTACTGTGCCTTTAAGAGAGGGGCGTGGGTAGCGCTCCAGGAAGGGTTGTGTAACGTAAACGTCAGTAGAATAAAGTTATGAAACTACACGGTTGTGTGTTCATTGTCTCAACATAACAATGTTCATTTGCCCGGCTGTGATATGAAGCAGCAGTACATATACAGCTGTGATATGAAGCTAGCAGCAATACATATACAGCTGTGATATGAAGCAAGCAGTACATATACAGCTGTGATATGAAGCTAGCAGCAATACATATACAGCTGTGATATGAAGCAAGCAGTGGTACATATACAGCTGTGAGATGAAGCAAGCAGTGGTACATATACAGCCGGAAACCAGCCAGGTGTAGGGGGTCACAACAGTACACAGTATGTTCTGTACATTGGAGGTCTAGGAGAGTTTACATAACATACAGGTTGCCTAACTCCCTTGATTAACCCATATCTGTCTTCCCTCTGAACGTGTTTTAGTATGTGTGCTACTCTTATATACAGCGTTTGTCTGATTCAAGCGCACAGTTAACTTAGGATGGCCATCGCTCACACTGGCTTTGTTGTTTTGAGACTGTGAAGAGACTTAACCATGAGGGAAAGCTACGGCCCTTGCTAACATGACGTGTGCGTGTGTTTTTTTTTTTTTTTTTTTTACTTTGACCAGTCACCTGGTTCTTTTAGCGTTTATCGCTTTTTCTTCGCATTCATACTTGGTCAAGTTTGACCGACAGAAGCAGGCTGAAAGGGTTCAGATGGGGGGAAAGACACTCTGGGAAAGGCACGGCTGCCGTCCGGGATTCGAACGCGCTCAGCCCCAGATCCGTGACGAGCGCGGTTGTCCACAGCGCTGAAATAGCACTCGCGGTACGTGGTGAGCTACTGGAGCTCCCCGTGTGTGTGATTCTTGGGTTATTGGGTTAGTGTTAGGGTTCAATTAAAAAACTATGTTAAAATTAAAGCTATGTCAATGTCAATGCTATGTCCACAACTTTGGCCCAAGTCAACACATGTGTGTACATACGTGTGCATGGATGTTAGGGAACTCATCTGTATAGTAGAAGAAACATTGAATTTGATATCCAATGACATAAGAGAAATGGGTTGATAGTCTCGATGATTAATCAAGTTAACATTTAAGTTAATTAAATGTGCCTACGTTGATGATTGTGGGTGGGTGGGTGTGTGTGTGTGTGTGTGTGTGTGTGTGTGTGTGTGCGTGCGTGCGTGCGTGCGTGTGTGTGTCTCACCTTGTTGTCCTCTTTAAGGAGGGACCAGGTGATGAACTCCAACAGAGGCATCAGGTTGACCAGCTTCTTCTTCTTTAGTCCCAGGACTCGCAGCAACTTTCCCAGCTCCTCACTCTGCACACCACAGCACGTCTACATGCACGCACACACACACACACGCACACGCACACACACACGCACACACACGCACGCACACACACACACAGAAATTATTTAACTATTTAAAGAGAACCACAATTGACGTTGTGGACCATCCACAAATAAAGGTCCTTGAAAATAATATGTTTAGATTAGATTAGCACAAATACAGTACAATGTAAATAAGTTAAAATGCAAATGTAACAGTAAAGTGCAATAGTAATATACAATGTACAGGTGATTAAACTGGGTATAAAAAACAGCATAGCTGGTAAGAGTAGGTAAGGGATATGTACAGATACTGTATGTAAAAAGGATTATATGCATTTATTATACATGGTATAGCTATATGGTCTGAAAAAACAACAACCTGGACTTTAGTTGAAGTAGTAATTCTGGGTCTGCTCTGAGCCCTCACCTCAGACGTTTCCTGGAGCTCCCTTGCCCACTCCATGATCCTCAGTTGGTCTTTCTCACTGGCCACCACCTCTCCATTCTCTTTCTCCCCCTCCTCCTCATCTTCTTCTTCAATCTTCTCTGTCACCCAGGGGGTCGCTTTCAGTAGCTGTAGAGGACACAGGTGAATTTAGAGTTTAATATGACTGTTCCTATTGATTTCGCCAAAAACGCTGGAACACGTCTTTCCCCGCCATGCTCATTCTGCCAAAGACGCTGGACCACGTCTTTGATATCAATATTTCAAAAATCTGTGATCGAAATCATATTTCTCCCCCGGAGACCTGAGATCTACTGTTGAGCCCCTCTCAACTCTCCAACGGTTCAAGAGAGCCATCTGGTGGCCGATCGGCGGATCGCCCAAACAGGAAGTGATGCGCCTGAAGTGGTGCTCGCCCATATTTCGTCCGGGCACTCGCTATCGTTAGCGGGACTCCATCTTGATACACTGGACATCGATCGGTTGCAAATAACTCGGTAAACAACATGATTTGGACGTATATACTATTATACAACCTGGAAATGGATCGGATATTTCTACATCCCATAATAGGACAATTTCTGTTCCACGCTCATCGCCCAACGGCGCGAGGAAGCTACGGTAAGATTCAGTGTTATTTTTCAATGTGTTCGATACTAACTGCTCTAATGATCATATCACCCACACTAGATGAATCATATAACGTTGGCCACGGAATTATAAACGACCCCCCCCCCATCCGGTCATCATCAGATCATACTTAGTAACTTCTAGAAGCACGTCCATTTGAAATTTTTTATCTCGCGCAGATTCCTATCAAACTGTATTTCATCATCAATATAATGCATTTGGGGCTATAAATCACTTTCTGGAGAAAGCTGCAGAAAACGATAAAAACATACTTATACTTTAGACCGTATTTTAGTATGAATATGTGAATGAAAAAGTATAACGTTGCTACACCCTGAACAATAGATATAGGACGTTGAATGGGCCATAGTAATGTCAATTTAGCAATACAATTTTAAAAGTTATAGCCCTGCAAAGAAGGGGAACTTCTCCATGTTAAATAGGGCTGGTGTTGTGAAGGGCCAGATTAAACCGAATATATATATATTTATTTATATATATATATTTAATTGTATTTGTATATTCTCTAATATTCCCTGATATCCCTTGTATATTCCTTGTACAATATGCATTGAATATCCATTCTAGCCTACTGAACATCCCATAATAGTCTCCATTCTACTATTGGTCGAGACCTTGGTGCCAGGCTGCCATACCCCTCAGACCCAGTTCAAACGTACCGCTCCACATGTACGAACAAGTCCTAGTTCCGCGTAGGAATCTGACTACCGCACCACTAATGGGACTATTTGTTCATAGTGCGTATATATACTGCGCTACTAAAGTAGGACTTTCTTTTCAGTCCAGTTTCTTACCCTCCAATAGAGTCACAGACGTAAAGCCTCCCCGCGACGCCACGTGTGGGAGTAAGGCCAAGTTCGCCTACCATCGGTATTGAGACATCGTGTATATTAATATTTGAATAGTCATATTTGGCACTATATCGTCGAGTTGGACGTAGTCTATTAAGCTAATAATAGTCTGTTAATATATAGTGCTTCGTGCGGTGAGAATACTAACGTAGTCAGTACCCCATCGTTTCGGGCAGAGAACTGGCTGCTTACCCAGGGTGGTTGACCCCACGTGAAGCTGCACCCGAGGAGCCCCAGAGCCGACGAGCGAGTGGACCTGTATACCGGATTATTCTACCGACGACAGCCCGCCTTCCCAGGCACGGATTATGCTTTGTACACATTGATTATTCCATGGATAAAGACCCCCGACACTGCCGTGTGTTGGAACCCCCCCCCCTGGAGAGGACGCAAGGTGAGGAGACGCTCTGCAAGACGAGGTCGCTTCACGTCTCTCCTCCGTGGACCGGATGACGCCGGCCCACAAAGAGTCCACCTGCTTTCATCTGTGGTCCAAGGATCGCCGGCGCATTGAACGGCACTACAGTGGGTTCACCTGGGATACCCTTGGCCGGATGAGGCAGTCGGATTCTACCCCCCCCCCCCCTCCTACGCCTGTCGGCTTACAAGCGACCGGATTAACCCCTTCTAGTGTATCCAGTATATAATCATTAAAGTATCATTGCTGTTATTCCTTAAACTATTCCAGGTCGTATATGTACCACCTGCGCCTTCAGAGATTGGACATTCTCTATTGATATACCGACGAATACTCTTGCCATAAAAGTGCATACTAATTCCATTCATAAATGTGATTGATTTGATTAAGTGCTTGCTCTACACACCATCGCTGTGTAGAAATAAAGACCTATTTCTAATTCGTACATTTGTGTTGGATCCGTTTCATCTACGTGACAGTGTTCATCATAATATATTTATGCCGTGTACTGGGTGGCCGAATATTAAGTACAAAGGTAGTGGTAGTAAGTATCATATCTAGTAATACAGTCAGGGAATTGTACCCCTCAGTTACAGCTGGCGAAGGATGGTAAATTATGAATTTAACCCTGCCGATCAAAGTGTTAAGTGACAAATGTTTTCTTTGCTTCTAAAGAAAAGTAACAGTGAGTCAGTTTTAATAAAACATTTTCTATACATTCTATACATTCACTGTTTATTTTTCTTTTTATATTCAGTTCAAATTGTATTACCTATATTAATGTCTTTCTACTATTACCCTGCCCATACCTGTACCTCCCTTCCCCCATGCTGCTATGATGCCGAATTTCCCCCAAGGGGATCAATAAAGGAATATCTTATATTGTACATAATTTTCATACAATGTTTTGATTTCATGCTGAAAATGTGGCAGCAATGGCCGTTTCCTCTATTGGTTGCCGATTGCTGTAAGTCACATCAGTGCATGCATATATCCCATGATGCATCTATACTGACGTTGTCGACGTGGTGGAGTTCGTCGGCCCACTTCAGGATGAGTTTCCTGCTCTCCTCCAGGCTGCGCTCGGTGCGGGGGTCTGACCTCTGGGCCTCTCGCTTACTGCCACCCTCCCCCGGGTCATTCTGCAGCAACACAGCACACAATCCATTCATAATCAGACTCATGATAATAATAATAATAATAATAATAATAATAATAATAATAATAATAATAATAATAATAATAATAATAATAATAATAATAATAATAATAATAATAATAATAATAATAATAATAATAATAATAATAATAAGCGAGAGAGAGAGCGAGAGAGAGAGAGAGAGAGAGAGGCGGGGCCGGCCGATAGATTGATCAATCTATGGCCGGCCGGCCCCGCCTCTCGCTCTCTCTCTCTCTCGCTCTCTCTCTCTCGCTTGCGTGCACAGGGAGGGGCAGGGGGAGGAGGAAGGAGCGGGGAAGGACACGTGGCACAGCAGGAGAGAGGACATTGGACGAGAGGCCAGGGGGAGGGATTTGCAAGGGTGAGGGACAGGACCTCTGCATGAGGCTAGTTAAGGCTTCATTACTTGGATAAAATTGTGAAGTTGATTTATGTGTGTACGCCCTCTGACGTAGATCCTCTCTCTCTCTCTCTCTCTCTCTCTCTCTCTCTCTCTCTCTCTATCTCTCTCTCTCTCTCTGTCTCTGTCTATCTCTGTCTATCTCTGTCTATCTCTGTCTCTCTCTCTCTCTCTCTGTTCTCTCTCTCTCTCTCTCTCTCTCTATCTCTCTCTCTCTCTGTCTCTGTCTATCTCTGTCTCTCTCTGTCTCTCTCTGTCTCTCTCTCTCTGTCTCTCTCTCTCTGTCTCTCTCTCTCTCTCTCTCTCTCTCTCTCTCTCTCTCTCTCTCTCTCTCTCTCTCTCTCTCTCTGTCTCTGTCTTTGCATGTGTGTGTGTGTGTGTGTGTGTGATTAGTGGTGTTGGAGGTTGTGGCTCACTGCCTTCCATCTATATAAGGCTCAGGCAGATGGGTACATTGCACCACTCCTGAAGACAGTCTATGGTTAGTTTATGGAAGATGGCAGATGTCTTCTAATATGACCTCGTTGACATGCTGACGTGGTCTTATTAAATGACTCTTATTGTGAATAAGATACAGATGAAATCCTTTGCGTTTAATTATTCTTTATTGAAGGACAATGACATATTTATGCAGCCCATTACGGTGTGTGATGTTACATTAATATGTTGCCATCTTGGGTCCTGTAATTTGATCCCTCTTCCAGTATTGTGCGTTCTGGGGGACGACAGAGGGGGAGGTACCGCCTGCAACTAGGTTCAAACCCCCCGGGCCTGGGGCATTGGAAATGTACCCTGCCCAGTTCTGTCTTGTGTGAGGCGTCTTCTTAATCTTCCATAATATGGATACCTTTACTGTGCAGCTGACAGTTTGTTTCATCTCAGACATACCATCAACACCTAAGGTGGGGAGAACCCGAAAGAATACCTGTGGAGGCGGGCGTCTACATACTGGAACCCCCAGATTGGAACATGTCACGTCACTGTTGGCAGGGGCCGGTTTGAATATAGGTCTGTTCAGGTCTATCTCTCTGGTATCGGTATTGCCCACTCTACCTCTTGCACCGTCGCTATCCACTGACCCATACGTCTTTACCTCGTCCTTACCGGCCACCTTTTGTACCCTAATTGCTTGGGTGAGCCCTGCGTGATGTGAGATACGTCCCGAGAATGTTGGATCGAATTTGTATAGTGCGCTCGTACTGTCGTTGTTACGTGCATTCATCAGAAGCGTTCTGTTCTCGAATGGGGAACGTGTTCTCTGCGTCTAACTCTCCGACTACAGCGGTCCCTGTGCCCATCATGCCAATGCACTCTGAGGGATTAGCCCTTCCCGGTAGAAAGGAGCATAGCTTCTGACGATCCTCTGTCATGATTTTATTGAGGTCGTCACTATTACATTTGTAGGCGTAATCAGGCTGCCATGGTGGCATGGTATAAATGTTATTCTGAACCCATTCACATTCCAGACCGTACCGCACCTTGATGTTCCCCTGCTGGTTGATAACCTCCACTACACCTGCCTCTATCACTGGCACACTACAGTCCATCTGGCCGGCCTTCATAGATGTTATGGGCGAATTCCACCACACGTTGAACATCCTTTGGGGTGGCGCTTGTATGATGTTATCGGGCCAGTTCGTTCTCTTGTCCCATTCCTTGTTATGCGAGTCATATTCCATCTGATATCCTGTCATGACAAAGGGGAATTCGTCATTAGTCCTCCTGGCAACGGCGATGAGACCCGTAGGCATAGGGGTTGTAACCTTGGTTCCACCTATGTCGGTCTCCGTTACGCACTGGAAGTTTGCATACTCGGCTTCCACTATCATAGGCTTGTAACAGTCATAGTCCATTAATAGCCTTTGTAGATCATTGGGCTGCCACTGTCCCTTCATGCTGTTATAGTCTGCATAGTACCAGTCATACTTCACAGATCCCTGTGTATGTACGGCTCCATTGGGCTGTTAGGGGACGGTGTTTGATTTCCATGACTGCATCGTGCTTTCATTTAAGACTCTTTCATTGTGGAAGAAGAACCTCCTTGTGGATGTTGTGATCACATGTCCATCTCTCTCATTCCATATAGCCCGATTTACAATCAGGACCGGAGGTGGTATCGCGCCTCCACCTCCTGCCGGTTCACCTACCGGTCCCCCTGCCGGATACGGGGCAACATCAACAACATCCGTACCCTCGGGCCCGGTATCGACCTGAGTAATATCCATTTAGATTACACCATCGTTTGACTGAAGGGTCTGAGATATTGCCGTTTCTTCATGTCCTACCGTCTCACCGCGTATCCGTTTCGTAGGATGTCCGGTGTTTTTGGTGGGATCCTCCTCTTCTCCCCTCCTCCGATTGGCCTATCCTGTACAGTGGGATGGCCGGTGGAATGTATTGTGTCTTCTAAATTCCCTGACACTAAAGGGAGTATCCCCGCAACTCCTATTTTTATACGGTTCCTCCCTGCGATTGGCCTATCCTGTACAGGGGGACGGCCGGTGGAATGTATCATGACTTCACAACAGAAAAAAGACAGTCACAAAATAAGCACATAAAGTGCAGACATATAAAATCTGTTTTTCACATTAGGATCTAACATCCCAATAGGTCACCTTGTTTATGGTTTGATTCAGTTTTAAAAATAGACAATAATAAAAAGAGTAAAATAGAATAGACGGAGTAAAATAGTGCAGTGCAATAAAATATTAGAATAGAATAGATAGTACAATTATGCAACAGTGCAGTGCAATAAAAAGTTAAATGGAATGGACAGAGTAAAATGATGCAAAGTGGTGCAATACAAATTTTCTGAATAAAAGAGTAAAATAGAATGGACAGAGTAAAATAGTGCAATCTACAGTACAATCAGCAGCGGAGTGTATTAAAAGGCTATGTTTTTAGCTTATTTTTGAAAATATTAAGAGATCTAGCTTCTCTAATGTCCATAGGTAGTGTGTTCCATAACATTAGTTCCATGTTAGTTCTTGATAACATTACGGTATATATACCATTGGCATGATGTGCAGCTAGAAATACAGGCTATAAAGATCAACTGACATTTGAGGGTCAATGCTCATAGATTACACAAGATGTTGTATATGGTTGGTTAGATAACATAGTGACATAGGTTATCTGAGTGGTCATTACAGTTGAAAAATCTATCACCAGCTCCCTTGTAAAAACACCATGCTCTGATTACACCCATCAATATATACTACAATATCATCATCTTCTTAAAATAATGGCTTTTTTTCTCACTTTTTGAGGAACATTTCATTTTTGTCATCTCTGCATGATGCTGGCCACCTCTGGTAAAATTGCCTACACCATGCTGTTCCTACCCAGTTGTGAATTGATCATCATATATTCTATATTTGGTTCAATTCATTGTTTTTCTCAAAACTTGAAAATATGACTTTTTATTTTAAGAAGGTGACGATATGCTCCAAACACTGTTGCTTCATAATTCTGATTACATCCATCAACTAGATACTGTAGTATGCTCCCAACACCTGTTATATTATCGTACTTGGCCATCGCGTCCCGCTCTTAAGCCTATCGAGATATACCTCATCTCATGTACCTACTGTACTCCACTAACGAAAAACAAATACGCCCACACCTGCCGGGTCCCGCCCCTATGGAGGCGTAGCCTATAAGACACTAGGCATGGTCACCAAACACTCTTCCTCTATTTTGTTTCCATCATAACGGTTGCAGTGCGCCTTATGTAACTAGTTGTTATGAAAAGATTAGAGAAATTGCGTAATGTTGAAAGCTTACCGGAGGTTTGCTTACCCCTGGAATCTTCGGGCATGTTTCAGCGACACGTCGGGCCTATGTTGATCAAGTTCAAGTTTCTTTAATAGTTGTCATACAGAAGTACAGAATACTTTCATACAAAATGCTTCTTACTGTTACGCTCCAGAGACTGTGCTAGACAAGATAGTATCAAATAACATAGTATAGCATGTAATTTTAGAAGAAGAAAATGAGGTCACAGTGTTCGGTATAGACATATGTACAATGTTCTGAGTTACCATATAATATACAATACTATGCAGTGTACAGTACTATATAGTGCAAAGCAGAAATGGGATGAGGTACAATTTAGGTACAATTTACAGTAAGGTGTACGAGTTGTAGTGCAATCCTTCATCAATAAATATAAAGTGTGGGGAGTGGGTGCTACAGTGTGTTTGTTTAAAGTGGGTGTGTGCTATAAAGTGTGTGGAGTGGGTGCTACAGTGTGTTTGTTTAAAGTGAGTGTGTGCGTGTGGATGTGTGTGCTATGTGCTTGTTGGTGTTGGTGTTGTTGGTGGTTGTTGTTGTGTAGTGTTCATTCATTGTTCGTTTAGCAGCCTGATGGCCTGGGGATAGAAGCTTCTTCTGAGTCTTTCTGTGCTCGCCTTGAGACTCCGGTATCGCTTGCCTGACCGCAGCAGTTCAAAGAGGCAGTTGTTCGGGTGACTGGAGTCTTTAATGATTCTCTTCGCCTTGCCCTTGCAACGCTTGTTGTAAATGTTCTGGAGGGTGGGGAGCCCCCCTCCAATTGTGCGTTCGGCTGAACGTGTCACTCTTTGTAGTCTGCTTCGGTCTTGTGCAGTGCTATTCCCAAACCAGGAGGTGATGTTGCCGGTCAAGATGCTCTCTATTGTACATGAGTAGAAGTTCTTAAGGATCTTCTGACTGACTTGGAACTTCCTTAGGCGCCTGAGGAAGTAGAGGCGTTGTCGTGCCTTCTTCACAACACTGTCAATGTGTGTGGTCCATGTCAAATCCTCGGATATGTAGGCTCCGAGGTACTTAAAGCTGTTGACTCTCTCAACCGGTGCCCCGTCGATGCTGAGGGGGCTGTAGTCCTTGACCCCCGACCTCCTGAAGTCCACAATCATCTCCTTTGTTTTGCTGACGTTCAGGGAGAGGCTGTTGATGTTTCCTCGTCTGATGGCAGCAGACCAAGGAGCAGCGTACAAGGTTTGGCTATCGGGCCAGCTTGTACACAGGTAGGCCCTGTGTCATCAGGCATTGATGTTGGTGTTAGTAATGCTGTGAAGTGTGTTTCGGCGCCAGGGCCGGGGTGGCTTGGTGAACGTTCCTGCAGTGGACGATTTCCTGGCTATCCTGGAGCATGCTGCTTACACTAATGCTACTAATGCTACTGCTAATGCTAATGTTGATGCTGAAATGGGTCGTTGTTCTAATATTCCCCGCCGCGGGACGTTGCCGCTTTTCCCTCCTCTTGCCCGGTTCATTGATGAAGGTCAGTCGGTTGCTAATGTGGGGGGTTTCGCTGAGTCTTATTTACCTTTTTTATGGGTAAAAGGGCTAACAACAGGGTGCAGGCCGAGTGTACCGTGGCTGCGTAGCCAGGTAGCTTTGATCCTGTGTCCCGGCGGGGATGAACGATGTCCCACCCGGCCGATGCTTGAGAGCGAATCGGCTCGGAGGGTGGCAGTATGGACGGATGAGTGGTATACTGCTGCAGGATGGTTTGTAGCGGCGGCCAGTGTTATGGCTCAGCTGGCTAGTTTCCTATGCACATTGGCGTCGGGTAGTGGGGCTATGGGTCCAGCCGACATTGTAAACATGTTGCATGTTTGTGGTGTTATAGAGATCTTGACTCAGTCGCAAGCTATAACTGCGGGGAGGATTAGGATGCTATCAACGTTTGTTGTTAGGCATGTTTGGTTGGAGCACTCTCCTCTTGGAGAAGAGGATAGGTTTTCTCTCCTCACGACTCCTTTTTCCACGGAACGTCATTTTGGTCATTCTGTGGAGGCGCAGGCGGTTGTTGATCTGGGTCCCACACCGCCTCACGCTGTGCAGCCAGAGGTGGGAGCACGGCCTCGTCAACGACTGTGGCGAGGCCCTCGACAGGCGGCCATGTTTCTCTCGCCAGTGGTGCCCTGGGCGGAGAGTCAACAGGGATCCACAAGGCCGACAGCCTTGACGTCTGAGGGATCGGCCATTTTGGGTGTATGCGGCTTGGATAAAACAAGCCGTTGTCATTCTGCCGCGAGCAGCCCGCTCCCCGTTCAATCCTCTCTCTGTTACCCACGGAAGCGGGGCTCTGATCGCTTTCCTTTGGCTGCGGGCCGCGAACCTTCTTTGAAGCGCATGCGGCCCCATTATTCACTTATCATGGGGACAGGGGCTGACACCCAGTTGATGGCTGAGCCTGGGTCTGTCCGTGAGAATGTTGTGCTGTCGCGTGGCTCCTGCACCACACGTTGTGTGATGGGGGAGCCTGGTGTTACGGCTGCCACTAGCTACAGTGGTCAGCAGGGGGACTCGAGGCCTCTTCTGTTGAATGCACAGCAAGGGTTACCCCGGCCTCGCCTTCGCCAGGCGGGGTATCACGCTGATGCCTCCCACTCCCGTGAGAGCGGCAGTGGTCTGCAAAGAAGAGGCGAGCGTGATTTGGGTGATAGCAATATCACTGCAGGGCTTCGGCGTGTAGGAGCCCATGGGGTCCTCATGCCTTGTGTGTCTAGCTGTAGAACAACTCCTCAGCATGCGCTAGAGGGGTGTTCAGGGGGGGGTGTGTGTCAACCAGTTTGATGACAGCTTCTCCCGTATCAAACCGGCCCTTTCTGTCGGGGTCCCCCCTTGGGTGCGTCGCACAGCGGGAGGGACCGGGCCAACTATCTACTGTTCCTTGCGGCCCAGCGTCAGTTGACGGCGGGTGCGCTGTGGGATTATTTTCACATATGGCGACAAGAATGCCGTTTGGGGGGGTGGATAGAGAGAACGTTGAAGGAGGGGCTTGTGTTGCAGTTCGCGCAACCCCAACCTCCTTTCTCAGGTTTGGTGCCGACCCTATTGTCAGGGTCAGAAGCAGTGACAGCCCTGGCCGACGAGATCCAATCTCTGTTGGCGAAGCAGGCCGTAGTCGTGGTCCCGAGAGAGGACGCGATGTCAGGTGTCTACTCCCGTTATTTTCTGGTGCCCAAGAAAACGGGGGGGGGGGGTCAGACCTATACTGGATCTGTCTGCGTTCAATCGGTTGATTGTAGCGAGACCGTTCAGGATGTTGACCGTCAAACTCCTTCTGCTTGCTGTCAGAAGGGGAGACTGGTTCACCTCCATAGACCTGAAGGATGCGTATTTTCACATCCCGATTTTCCCTCCTCACAGGAAGTTCCTGCGGTTCCTGTTTCAGGGCATAGCGTACGAGTACCAGAGGTTGCCGTTCGGCTATTCTCTGGCTCCCCGCACATTCACCACGTGCGTAGCGACTGCGCTGGAGCCTCTACGTCGTCGGGGAATACGGGTTCTGTTCTATCTAGACGACATTTTACTCCTCAGTCGTTCGGAGGAGGTTGCCAGGTCTCATACCAGGCTGGTGGTGGAATTCCTCACCAGGCTGAGTTTTGCTGTGAACTGGAAGAAGAGAACGCCTCTTCCCAGTCAACAGGTGGAGTACTTGGGCTTGACGTTGAGGTCAAGGCCCATGATTGTAACCCTCTCGGAGCAGCGGCGGGTGTCTATCCTTCGCACGCTCGGGGGTTTCCGTCTGGGAGGGACGGTCACGGCGCTGCAAGTGATGCGCCTGCTCGGTATGATGGCATCTGCTCACACGGTGGTTCCTCTTGGCCTCCTCTTCATGAGGAGGATACAGAGGTGGTTTTTCTCTATGGGAATAGATCCGGTGAGGGACAAATGGAAACGGTTGACGGTTCCTTTGTCGATATGGGGAGATCTCGCCCATTGGAGGAGGCTGGGTATCCTCACCATTGGGGTCCCCATGGGCAGCAGGCGCTCACACGTCACGGTCTTCACTGACGCCTCTCTCACGGGTTGGGGAGGGACGTGTCGGACCCACGCAGTGGGGGGCAGCTGGACGAAGGTCCATGCTGGCCCGTCTACCCCGCACATCAATGTGTTGGAATTGAAGGCGGTCCTCCTGGTCCTCAAACGGTTCGACCACCTGGTGGTAGGCGAGCACGTTTTGGTCAGGACGGACAGTATGACGGCAGCGGCGTATATCAACAGGCAGGGTGGGACTCGTTCCATCCGCCTGCACCGGGCGGCGGTCGAACTTTGGCTATGGGCATCTCGCAGGCTGCGCAGTCTGAGGGCGCTCCACATCCCTGGTGCAGAGAATGTGGGCGCGGATATGATGTCTCGGGCGGTCCTCGTTACGATGAGTGGGAACTCCGCCCCGACATAGTCAGACAGATCTGGGATCGTTTTGGGGAGGCCTCGGTAGATCTGTTTGCGAGCCGACGCTCTCACAAGTGCCCCTTGTTGTTCTCGGTCAGTCGAGCAGATCATCCCCCCTTGGGGGTGGATGCCTTCTCGATCTTTCCATGGCCGCCCGGTCTTCTGTACGCCTTTCCTCCTGTACAGCTGTTGGGGGTGTAAGGCGGGGGGCCGGGACCCAGTCTCATGCCCCCTGGATGCTGTCCTTAGTTATCTCCAGTCTCTCCTTGGTAGACTGTCAGCTTCGACGGTGAGGGTATATGCAGCAGCTATATCCTCCTATCATGAGGGGTTTGAGGGGGATGTCTTGTTCAGCCACCCTCTTGTGAAGCGTTTCCTGCTTGGCGCTCGATGCGTTAAGCCGGTGCAACGCTCTTTGGCTCCGAGTTGGGATCTTCAATTGGTCCTTGTCGGTTGTCCTTGGCCCCGTTTGAGCCACTTGAGCAAGCGCCGTTGGGACAGCTGTCTTTCAAGACCGCGTTCTTGCTGGCTGTCACCTCCGCTAAACGCGTGGGTGAGCTCTGTGCTCTTTCGGTACGTCCAGAGTGCCTGTCTTTTCGTTCCGATTGCGGTGCCACTCTGCGGCCTAATCCTGCTTTCGTGCCTAAGAATATCTGGAGTTCCTTCCGCTCCAGGGATATTGTGGTTCAGGCGTTTCGTCCGCCCCCTCACCTGTCATGTCCGGTCCGTGCTTTGGGAATTTACCTCAGCCGTACTCAGGACCTCAGGGTTACCGATCAGCTTTTTGTCTGTCACGGTGGTTCTCGTGCCGGTAAGGCACTATCGAAACAGCGCCTGTCCCATTGGTTGTGCGAGGGCATTGCCCTCTGCTACACGTTAGCCGGGCTGGATCCCCCTGGGGGCGTCAGGGCGCACTCCACTCGTGGGGTGGCTGCCTCTGCCGCTCTGCTGGGTGGGGCCTCGGTGGAGGACATCTGTGCTGCAGCTTCATGGTCCTCCCCGGGCCCCTTTGTAAGGTTTTACCTCATGGACATGACCGGGGGTTCTGTCTCCCAGGCGGTTCTGGGGTCTGTGGCCTTTCCTGCTTCCCGTCCTTTGGTAGGGTAGCAGGAGTGTGTGGGTATGGGCCACAGTGTGTTAGGTCACACGTGGTTCCGCCTGTGCTGTGTGTTCAAGGGGTTCTAGTTCCCTCTTGCTCGCACTCAGGTGGAGTTGACTGCGCCCCCCCTTCATTAGGAAGGATGGGGTGATGGGACTCCCCAACCCCTTGATGTGGGCTTACGGGTCCTCAGGGGGTGCATCTGTCGGGCCTCGCGTCCGCTCTACCCCATATCTCCATAGGCTTAAGAGCGGGACGCGATGGCCAAGTACGATAATATAACGAAAGGTTATGTATATAACCTAGTTATATGAGGACTGGCTAAGCGTCCCGCTCTTAACGGCCCTGAGTCCCTTTTTGAGGAATCTTTTCCTGGAAACGGGTTTTTTTGGCGAGGAAGAGTGTTTGGTGACCATGCCTAGTGTCTTATAGGCTACGCCTCCATAGGGGCGGGACCCGGCAGGTGTGGGCGTATTTGTTTTTCGTTAGTGGAGTACAGTAGGTACATGAGATGAGGTATATCTCGATAGGCTTAAGAGCGGGACGCTTAGCCAGTACTCATATAACTAGGTTATATACATAACCTTTCGTTAACTCTGAATGTGCACTTTGGTGATCGGGCCTTCTCACGCACTGCACCTCGACTCTGGAACTCAGACCATCAGAGACTCCCCACCTTCAAATCCCGCCTCAAAACCCACCTGTTCTCCCTAGCCTTCAACCTTCCCCAAACTTAACCACCCCCCCTCCAACCTGTTTTGATGTTTGTTACTGTGGCTTTATGTTTCTGTGTTTCTCATGCTGTTTTCCCTGTTTCCGTGGTCTTATGTTCATTTTGTTTCTTTGTTTCTCTATGTTTCTCTGCCTACTGTCAGCGACTTCGGGTTCCTGAGAAGCGCTATACAAATAAAATTTATTATTATTATTATTATTAAAGCTAACACCTACAGTAGCACTAATTTACATGGTTCCCTTTTCATTCTGGAGAAAAACCATTTAACTATGATTATGTAGGAATGACCATAGACCTTTGTACATCCTAAAGTTCTATCTGTGTCTATGAACTTTTAACAAGATACTTTTAACAGGACCAAATGACCCTGCTCACACCTGTACCTCCCCTCCCCCATCCCCCGTGCTGCTTGGACACCTGCATTTCCCCCAAGGGGATCAATAAAGGAACATATTTTCTTAAATAATTAACCTACAGTAAATTAATTATATTACCATTTCTCTTTCAAGTCCACAGGGCTCTAATATTAATTTGTAAGTGACTTTCTTTTCCAGAGCGTCAAGCGTCATTGATTACCTAATCTTAGCGGGCTATGAAATGATGAGAGGAAAGCTTATCAATACTCCTAGTTTGTTGCCCCGGTCTTCCAGTCTATAGTTGCCTAGGTGACGCACGTTAGCCTCAGCATTTCCTTGTCCTTTGCCCTCGTATAGACCTGTTCGCTATATACGTCCGACTCAGTGGGGAAAAAAGAATGTAATCCTGGTCAGAACAATGGGGCAGACTACAATATAATTTGCATTAGCCATGATAGCGATCTAAACAATCAATCCATGCCAAAGCTAGATATGTAAAACGTGAAAGACTCACACTCACACAGCCATGCTGATTTGGCTAAATGACATCCAGCTGTTTTCGTTTGAAACAACTTTTAGTCAGGGGAGTGTCATGGTTTCTCCATAGAGCCCTGTTGTACTTTTTTTTTAGCGCAGCTGCTCGCGCAGGTAGTGGTCAACTTAGTCACATGAATCAGTTGGTATTGCTGATTGGGTCGAACATGGTATGTTTGTAAACAGCGAACAGGTCTATACCATCGTATATGTATCAGAGGTGTAAAATCAGTGAACCAGAAGGCATCGAGATAATTAATTATTGAGATCATGAAACAACCACCTCCAGTCTGTTCCTCTTGTCTCTCTCATCTCCTCAGTTGTTCACTGTAGCGTTCCATTGCTACCTTACATTTCCCCTAGCTTGCGTGCAAAGGCCGAATTACAGAATGGGTCTACCAGGCACTGGGGTCTACCAGGCACTGGTCCAGGGGTCCAAACGTCATGGAGCAAGCCCCACCACTGCTCTAGGGTTGCTGGGTGACTAAAGAACACCCCTAGAAATAGGGTGTAAAGGGCTACATGGTCCTCCAACCTGCCTGATTGCTGGTTACCAACCTGATCGCTTTCAGCCCTTACAGCTTTGCACCATATTGTACCATATCTTACGTGTGCCAATGATTTCCTAGGGGTTTTCTGCCCATGATTTCTCAGACCCATAATCTGTCAAACTAGATTATGCCAAACAAGGCTGAATTACCAAATGGCCCAAATGTCACGGGGGCCCTGAATGAGTTCTGTGGATGCAGAGGCCCCAGAGTTTTTGTGCCCAGGATTTCTCAGACTCATAATCTGTCTATAATACAGTATTTTTTATTTATCCTTTATTTATCCAGGAATGTCCCATTGAGATACAAGATCTCTTCGTCCAGGAAGTCCTGACATAATAATTCAGTCCGCCCTTTGGCTGACTACACTGGAAAGGCAGCTATACAGAGATTGAATATTCACCCCAAAGATGGGGAGCATAGTGATTGGAAATGCAAAACACAAGTCGTTTGTCAGGGAGTCTCTTGAGCAGGGTTTAGGCGAAGTTTCTCTGACCCCATGTGGGGCCATCTGGGGCGACAGTGGCTCGGGAGGTAGAGCAGTCGTCTGGTAATCCTGAGGTTCCCGGTTCGATTCCCGCTCCTCCTGGGCAGCGTGTCGAAGTGTCCTTGAGCAAGACACTTAACCCCTAATTGCTCCCGAAGAGCAGGTTGGTACCTTGCATGGTTGCCCCCGCCATCGCTGTGTGAATGTGTGAGTGAATGGGTAAAGATGTGAGGAACAAATTGTAAAGCGCTTTGGATAAAAGCGCTATATAAATGCAGCCATTTACCATTTACCATGTGTGCCTCAGTAGCACAAGGCCATTGGTAGTTCATGTGAAAATGTGGATATCCAATCACCACAGAATAATCCCCTCATTATTGTGGATTTGCTGACCAAGATCCATTCCAGGGCCCTCATTCATCAACGTGGACGTAGAATATGTTCTATTTCCACACGTAAGCACGGAATGTAGAACTAGTGTACGCACAGGGAAGTCGGGATTCATCACACGGTGCGTACGCAGGCTCTACGCTCCTCCGTAGAACTTTGTTCTACCGTCAATGCTCGTGCATGATTATCCATAGTGGACTGACCCGAGCGGAACTCTGAGAAACTCCACGGAGAATTCACTGCTGTCGAACCAAGAAGACACTATCGCGTATTATGGGATAAATAAAAGGCGGATTTGTAAACGGTGATGTCAGATATCAACGGCTCCCTAAGACCATTGCTGCAATTCTGCCTGGACAGCTCAAAATACTAATAAAGACCGTTCGTTGACCACTGTTTGGCGTTGGTTGTGTGTCATTATAACCGTGCTGTAATATGAATGCCTTTATTAGTTGTGTTCGATTGGCTATATGATTTTTAGAGGCATCTATTTTGTTGTCGGCTAATAAAGACCGCGCTGGAATATGACTGCCTTTTCCCGTGTTGTTTGATTAATACCCAGGGATTAAAGTTCTCCTCAATTTGATTCCAAATCGCGATGGATCTCCCGTCAATTTTCTACCTGCTGCATATGATTTCTAGAGGCATACTACAATCCATTTTGATGTCAGTATTGGGTAGCCTACATAAACAATAATACGAGAGCTATACAAGAACAATGAATCTTACTGCCATGTATGATGTAGCAGATACGCCATGTGTAGCCTGCCTATATGTGATCAATACAAACATGAACTTGAATTCCATCATGTCTGTGTGCGGGTCACTGCGGGAACTCACAAGGCTGTTGTCACAATGTAAATAAGAACGTGCACTGAAAAGTTACAGTATGTAGTTGGTTGATCATTTGTATGACAGTCAGTAAACCCTTGCAAAAAGTATCCGTTTTATTTAATGAATTGAAAACATTCAGCATCGCCTTCCTCCCGGCATCCAGCAATAACATGTATCAGGCAAATGCGCATCGCAACATTGACTGAGTGGAATCCCTTTCTATTCACATAACTGCATTTGTGATGGAGCTTTGACAGCTACAGTAACAGTCTATTGGTCGATCCATCTCCAATATCACGATGGACCGTGCCGCGGTGGCAAAGACCCGAGGGTGGAGAGGATCTTGAATGAATTCCATCATCATATATATATGTTGTGTGTCTGTCCACTATGTTTGTTACTTTGTTATTCCCCCCCCCCCCCTATCTATGTAAAGCGACCTTGGGTCTCTTGAAAGGCGCTATATAAAATGAAGCTATTATTATTATTGTTATTATTATTATTATCATCACATCTGTGCGGGAGCTCACAAATAGACTGTTAGTCTCAGTGAAGTTTCAACGGAGGTCATCTATTCTAACCAACAAATTGAAGTAGAAAGCATTTCGTGACCAATCTTATTTGGAAACATGACACACAAAATAATTTGCTTTTTATTTGAAACAATATCTAATCGCGTTTGGAGGTTGGTGTTTTGCGTCTGCCCCCCCGTGCCAAACAAGCAGGCCAACCTCTTGTTCGCGTGTGAGCCCGTTATAATTACACTACTGTCGCTATTTTACAATGAACTATAATGAATTACGGGTCATACAGAAGTTGAACACTAATGCACGGAAGCTTATTTCCGCCTTGAAACTAATGCAGGACTGAGGAGTGCTTATGCGTAGTAACGATATTCTACCACTGGGCGCCAGGTACGCCTGGTCTGACCTGTGCGTAGATGTAAGCACGGAGTCAAGTTCAAATCGAAATTGATGAATCCCACTCTTTGCTTAGAAATGATCGTACGCACAGGGTAAGCACAGATCTGTGCGTAGAACACGTTGATGAATGAGGGCCCAGGCTCCCACTTAAGCCAGGATAACCTTATCCCATCGCAAATTATCTCTCTCTGGGGGCGGCTGGGTGGCGTAGCAGAGATTGCGCTCGTCACCAATGCAAGAGACTCCGGTCTCGACTCCCCGAGTCAGCGTTGCCTGTGGCTTGGGCCAGTCGTCATACTATCTCAATTGGCAGAGGTAGCGGGTGGAAAGTCGATGGGTGGGGATTGGACGTTGTGGACAGCGACTCCTACAAGTCGGTTGGGTGACGCCTGTACAGCAGAGACAGGAAGTATCGGGGCAGCGTGAGCCTCCCACGCGTTACTCCTCGCCACTGAGACTCCGCGCTGTCTGGTGAAAAGATGCAACAGGCTGCCTCCTTGTGTACCGGAGGGGACACGTGATGCAAGGCTTCTATCCTCACTACAGCCGACCAGTGGGAGGCATAGTCTAGCAACGTTCAAGACAGGGGAGGGGAGAATTGAAGGGGAGAATTGGCGATACGAAATTGGGATGGGAGAAAAATAGAAAAAAATAAGGAGAAAAAGTGGATCAAAAAAACAAATGTTCTCTCTCTCTCTCTGGGTTTCTACCTTGCAGACTTGGTCCACCTGCTCCTTCCAGTGGTTGATGAACTGAACACACTCCTGCAAGGAGCGCAGGTCCTTCAGACCATTCTGCCGAGGATGTTGCTGCAGGACACAACAGGACAAGACATCAGGAGGTCATGTAAATACATGTTTACTGTGTTTACCAATATTTACAATTTACATGTATGTATACATGTATCAGAAGATTACTTTATTGTCAATTCACAGTAATTAAATTTTGTCTTCTAGATACACACACACACACACATACACATTCATAGTACTTTACACATACAGTATGCATTTCATCTTCATGGATTTTATAACATCGCAGACCTATACAGTATATGATTAAATGTAACATAACCTCATGAACCTTGTTAGGGAACTCACCTGTATAGTTTATAAATGTATTCAGTCGGTAAGTAGAACAAACATTGAATTTGATATCCAATGAGATAAGAGAAATGGGTCGATAGTCTCAATGATGAAATAATGCCTACGTTGATGATCATCTGTGTGTGGTGTGTGTGTGTGTGTGTGGTGTGTGTGTGTGTGTGTGTGTGTGTGTGTGTGTGTGTGTGTGTGTGTGTGTGTGTGTGTGTGTGTGTGTGTGTGTGTGTGTGTGTCAGGTTAAAGTGTTCATGGTTAACGTTAGGGGTAAGGGAATAAATATACGTCAATTGAAAGTCGCCACAAGGCATGAGAACGCGTCTAACCTGCGAGCGTGAGGAGGTACCGCTGGTCTTGATGGGGCTGCTGGGGGCTGAGCTGTGGACCTGGCTATTCTCGTCAGGGAAGCTCCAGCGCACCCCACCAACAGAGTTACTATGGCTGGAGGAGGTCTTAACCTTCAGACAGGAGGCCAGTTCTGGGAAGAGAGAAAGAATTCAGATTCAGATTCAGACAACTTTATTGATTCATATTTGTAGCTTCACAGGTAACAAGTAACAACAAACAACAAAACAAAACATCTCAATGACAGCACGGCAACAACAACATTCCATGCAATACACAATCCAGTAAAAGTAAAAGTAAAAACAGACAACTAAGTGTAAAAGGCTACTTAAAATGACTACTGTCTGTGTTTAAAAGTCTGATAGCCGAGGGGACAAAATATTTGGCGTAACGGTTGGTCCTACTTGGTGGAACGTCATAACGGCGGCCAGAAGGCAACAGTGAAACCCGCTGAGACAGAGTGTGGAGAGGTTGATTTATGATGCTCGTCCCCTTCTTGACCACCTGGTCCGTCCAGAGAGAACATAGGTCTCTCTGTTTTACTCCAATTATTTTGGAGCACACTTTCACAATATACTGTAGGCTGTTCCTATCAGGATCTTCGCACTAACATTAAAAGAGTTCAGCTTTCTCAGCAGGTAGATCCTCTGCTGACCTTTTTTGACAATGGACTCTGTATTTAAGTTGAACTTCAGTTTACAATCAAACACAGTTCCCAGGTATTTGTACGATTCAACAATCTGGACATCCTCGTCATGAATTACACTAGCTACACTGGCTTGATGATCGGAGTTGTGTCTGAAGGAAGGAAGGTGACGTAAATAATCAAAAATAACTTCAAAATCAACCCTAAACTTGAGCGGTAGCCAACCGTGAGGAGTCCAGAAGATGACGATTCGATTTATTGAAAAGCCTCAGTGCAGCATATGACACAGTTGGAGCTGGTCCAGGACTGAGTGGCTACACGTTGTCCGGCCGCATGAAGTAAGATTAGCGGATTAAGGATTATCCCCAGGTTTGGGAAGAGACAGGAGGTTTGATCTGATTTTGACAATATTTCTAAAAAAGAATGTGAGGTAATCGTCCAGAAGGGTTCGAATGGCCTACAGGCTAATATGACTCTATATGATAAATAATATGTTACCAATTGGTCAGAACGGACCCTGAGCAGATTCAGCTGTGGAGAGAGCCCTGAAGGACAAATCGTTTGTCTGCAGAGCGAGAGCAGATGGGTTTTGTTGATAAAGGGCCATAAACAACTAAGCTTTAGTCAAATTCAGTCGACTGTGACCAAAACCAGCAGGTGACCAGGCCAGGTTTAGCCGAGAGCCGATAAGACATGTTTAGAATTAGGGATGTCCGATATTATCGGCCTACCGATATTATCGGCCGATATCGGCATTAAAATGTGATATCGGAAAATATCGGTATCGGTTTTCAAAAAAATATATATTATTATTATAATTTTTTTTTACATTTCTATAGAAATGATGTCCGATATTATCGGCCTACCGATATTATCAGCCGATATCGGCATTAAAATGTGATATCGGTTGATATTGGTATCGGAAATTAAGAGTTGGACAATATCGGTATCGGTAAAAAAGCCAATATCGAGCATCCCTATTTAGAATAGAACTGTAGGAATTTATGAGACACCATATAGGGGAACTCTAGTCTTATCTCATCGCCAGCTGTGGTTGAAAGAAACTGCCTTGAAAATAGACAGAGGAAGCCATTCAGAACACGCATTTAAGTTGTATCCAGAAAACTGGAAAAGTGGATAAAAAAGGACTAGAACAAATCAGAAGATAGTTAAAAATAAAGGCATTAATGATATTTCTAACAGGCAATTACCTGAATATAAAACATTTATCAAATGGAAGACAAGAACACTGAATTAATCAATAAGTCATTTCCAGGTTGAAAGTAATTAAAATAAACCCCATCAACAGACAAACACCTGTTTAAAACTATGAATATTATGTGTTACATTAAAACTGTGATAAGCCATGAATGTATAATATCCTTTTAACTGTTTTCAGCTCAAATCAACAGTAGAAATGTTAAGGAAAGAGTCTATACCACCAGCACCGGTTCCCCGCAGGGCTGCATCCTGTCCCCACTACTGTTCTCCCTGTACACCAACAGCTGTGCCTCTCTCCACCTCTCGGTCAAACTCCTGAAATTCGCTGACGACACCACCCTGGTGGGTCTCATCTCCAGGGGGGACGAGTCGGCCTATAGGAGGGAGATCGAGAGGCTGCAGAGCTGGTGCAGCTGCAACAACCTTGAGCTCAATGCTCAAAAGACAGTGGAGATGGTAGTGGACTTCAGGAGGAAAGCAGCCCTGCCCCCTCCCATCATACTGGGAGGCACTCAGGTGGCCTCCGTGGAGTCATGCCGATTCCTTGGCATGACCATCTCCCGGGATTTGAAGTGGGAGCTCAACATCACGGGCCTGCTCAAGAAGGCCCAGGGGAGGATGTTCTTCCTCCGGCAGTTGAACAAATATAAACTGCAGAGGACCTTGATGGCCCAATTCTACACGGCCATCATTGAGTCCATCCTCACCCACTCCATCATCTCCTGGTTCCCCGCTGCAGCGGCAAAAGATCTCGCCAAGCTGCAGCGGGTGATTCGCTCCGCGGAGAGGGTGATCGGCTGTCCCCTGCCCTCCCTCAGGTCCCTGCATGACTCCAGGGCACTGAAGAGGGCAAGGAAGATCATGGCCGACCCCTCCCACCCCGGTCACAGCCTCTTCACCCTGCTCCCCTCTGGGAGAAGGCTGAGGATCCCAAAGGCTGTGAAAGCTCGTCACAGACTTCTTCCCCCGCCAGGCTGATCAATGCCTCAGGTCCCCCCCCCCCCCCCCCCCTCTGCCCCCAAGTGACACTGGCACATTGACACTGACTGCACTGCACTAGTCCTCACTGGAACTCTGCACTCTTCACTTTATATATATATGTATTTTATTGATTAATCCTCCACTGCACTGTTTTTTTTGTCCTGTGTCTGTGTTGGTGTTTGTCGTTTACTGTGAAAAAAGAAATGAATTAAATGCATACACTGTATTGCTGCAACAATTACCAATGTGTTTTTACACAAATGGCCTAATAAAGGAATCTGAATCTGAATCTGAATATACATTGGTGTTTAAGAGTTAGAGACTAATCTCCTAATGCCAATTTGAAAGAATTAATCCAAAAGGGTTTAATTTGAAGAACTAAATTCTCTTAAAGAACTAACAGGGGGAGTTTTGATACAACCCAGGACCGCACCAAATGGTCTCAAACTGGTCTGATAGGCTGAAACTCTTACAGGCGTCGTCACCAGACGATGCTGGTGGGAGGCGTGGTTATTAGTTTAAGACACGGCACGGAGAACAGATAAAAAAACACACAAGACAGAAACAAAACGGAGAGAACGAGAGAGGAGACCAGAATTGTACGTTGATGAAGACTCCCAGCTCCTGTTGCTGAACTACTGCTCCATGCTGATTAAGACCAGAACCAGCTGAAATACTTTTGTAATACTGGGAAATCCAGAAAAGAGTGTGTATTTTGATATTCAGAGAGCTTTAAGACTGCCATCACCAGGAAGCCTTAAATAAAGCTCTGTTTGATACCACTCCAAATTGCTCTTGTGTGGACTCGATTCTTCTGCAGAATACACCTGCAAAGACCGGTGGTCGAGCCAGACACGTAGCCAGAGAAGACCAGAGTACCAGCCAGATCACCAGAGTACGAGCCAAATATACGACAAATGTGAGCCAGATGGATCAAAAGTGACACCTAGACTCCCAGTAGTCGGCTTGAAGTGTGACACCACCAGTGGGATAAGTACACTAGATTACAATTGAGATACAAGATCTCTTCTTCCAGGGAGTCCTGACCAACACGGCACACAACAAGTTTCAACATAAAACGAAGGTCATTTGTGCAGTGGCAAGGAGCATAATCACATCAACAATAGCATCAGGTAAAACAGTTACATGTTTCGTGAAGGGCTAATCGTAGCATACCTTTAGAAGCATTCACAGTAGGAAGTGTCTCTAGACAAAGTTTTACTTGCAGCGTATTCCATAAAAAGGGAGCATAGTGGGAGAATGCAGCTTTACCAAGCTCTGACTGCATCAAAGGAACATTTAAAAGCATCCCATTAGCTGCTCGTCTGGTATTAAAAAAGCAAGTATAAAAGGACAGAAGTCTGGAGATATATAAGGGCAGCTTACCTAGCAATGACTTAAGGATAAAAATCAACATGTGTGATTGTCTTCTTTGGTACAGAGAGGACCATCCTAAGGACTGATACAGAGTGCAGTGGTGGGTGCGAGAGCCTGCACCTGTTACAAAACGTATGGCAGTATGGTACGCAGAATCCAGCTTTTTAAGCAGGGAGGAAGGAGCATGCATATAGATCACATCGCCATAGTCTAATACAGACAGAAAGGAGCTCTGCACAATTCTCTTCCTGGCTACAGACGGGAAACATTTCTTTAGACGGAAGAAAAATTCCAGTTTAGGTCTAAGTTTTCTCAGTAGGTTCCCAATATGAACATCAAAGGCCATCTTGTCATCAATCCATATGCCCAGATATTTGTAGGATGTTACTTTGTCAAGGCATGTCCCTTCCAGTGTCAGAATCGGAGGGACAGCTGTATTAGCTCAAGAGCGAGAGAAGGTCATGTACTTGGTCTTTTTTGCATTAAGGACCAGTCTTAGCCTTAGCAAGGAGTGTTGCAGTGTATTAAAAGCATCCTGTAGAAGCTCTATGGCCTGAGTTAAAGAGGAAGCCATTGTGTAAACAACTGTATCATCGGCATATAAATGAAAACGTGCTGGGTTTATCCCATTTCCTAGTTCATTTATAAAGATGGAGAATAAGACAGGGGCCAAAATAGAACCTTGTGGAACACCTTTGTTTACAGTAAGAGCAGCTGAGGTATAATCTTCTACTGAAACACACTGAGTTCTTTCAGATAGATAGTTTTTAAACCAGCTCAAAGCCATTTTAACAAGACCTATGCAGCCAAGCCTCTGTAGTAGCAATGCATGATCCACAGAATCAAAAGCTTTAGACAGATCAACAAACAATGCTGCACAGTGTTTTTTCTTGTCTAGTGCTTCAAGTATGTCATTTGAGACTAGCATAGTGGCTGAAGTAGTACTATGGCCTGATCTGAAGCCTGACTGAGACTCGTTAAGAATATTATGGTCAGTTAGAAACTTTTTCAGTTGTTCGTTTACAAGAGATTCAAAGACTTTGGCCATTACAGACAGTCTGGAAATAGGGCGATAATTATTTAGGTCAGAGGGGTCTCCGCCCTTTAACAAGGGGAGAACCATGGCCGACTTCCATGAGCTAGGTAATTCACCAGCACAAAGACTGAGATTCAAAATAGAGGTTATGGGTTCTGCAATCAGACCTGCAGCAACTTTGAAGAAGAACGGCTCTATCTTGTCTGGGCCTGAAGATTTCTTTACATCTAGGCTCATTAAGGCTTTGTGAACCTGAGAGGTCAAGATGGGGGCAAAGGTGAACAGTTGATCAGGGTCAAGTGGCGGAGGACCTGGCTCTCCTTCTGCAGCGATCATCCCTGAGTTGCGAGAATCAAAGATTGAGCCAGCAGAAATAAAATGATTATTAAAGCTGTCTGCAATATCCATTTTGCCCTTGATTTCACTCTGATTTACCCTTAAGCAGGCCCGGACTGGCCATCGGGAGCACCGGGAGTTTTCCCGGTGGCCTGGCCTGCACAGATAAAAAAAAAATTATAAACAAAAAAAATATATATATATTATTATAATTTTTTTTTTTTTTTGCCAGGTCATTGTTTCTAGTTGTGGCGGCGGCGCGGCGCGATAGTTAGATAACCTAGGTGGGTGGGGAACAACCAGGATTTCACTGTCTGCGACAGAGTTGGAGAACTATCTGACTCTCTCCATCACGCGGATCACACACACACACACACACAATGGAGCCGTGCTGCCGCTTGTGATTGGTGGAGGCGGGACCAGGCGATACAACTGATTGACAGCGGAGGCGGCGAATGGAATGGCAGATGGCACTCAGATGCAGAATAACAGCCAGGCAATGAGCCTGGTAGTGAGGAACTCGGTAGAGATCAGAGAGTGAAAGTCAATTAACGTTGATGTCAAGATGGACAGTGGAAGAAAGAGAAAGGGTGGAGGAGAGAGGGCTAAAACAAAGAAAAGGAAAGGCCCTTACAGGAGAGAGTGGTTAACTGTATTATAATAGTAAATAGAAAAATATGTTGTGCTCTTGCTTTTTTCTTTTTGAAGGTGGAGAGAGTAGCATTGCTAGTGCCACAACAGTTTTATTTGAGGTCCATAACAGTACATTGTACTAAGCAATTGTTGGCTCATTAGTTTGTGATTCACATGCACTAAAATTCACCAGAATGCAGGAAATTAAGTCTTTGTAACAAAAAAAATCCTGGTGGGGGACCCCCAGACCCCCCGCTTAAAAAGTGGCCTGATTGGGGCTATATTTCGCGCTATATCTCCCGGTATAAATTTTTTCCCCAGTCCGGCCCTGCCCTTAAGAGATCAGGAAGGCTGTTTGGAGTGATAGAACCTGAGGAGGATTTAACAAGTTTCCAAAACTTTGCAGGGCTATTCAAGTTGTCATGTATTGCATTAAGATAGTAGGCACATTTAGAGTTTTTAGTCAGCTTAGTGCATTTGTTTCTTAATGTCCTATACAGATTCCAATCTAATGGAATATTTGATTTATTTGCTTTAGCCCAGGCAGTGTCTCTCTGTCGAATGAGAGAGGATATAGAATCATTAAACCAGGGGTTGTCTTTACCGCTTATCCTAGATGTCCTAAAAAGAGCATGCTTGTCACATATAGCCAAGAAGGTGGATTTAAAATAATTCCATGCTAACTCAACATCGGTCATAAGTGAAACAATGTGTAAATCACTACATGTGTACTAATGTGTAAATAATTACAAAGGATCTTGTAAAAAGAAATGCTTAAATCATGTTTAGATTTAATTTATTGTCATTATACAAAGTACAGTACAACAAAAATAAGTTTGGCATCCAACCAGAGTGCAAATGTAACAGCAAAGTGCAATAGTAATATACAATGTACAAGTGATTAAACTGTGTATAAAATATGTAAATTAGTACTACTGAGTAATAGTGCGGATGTATGTATAGAGTTGTAGTATTAATATGTGCAGTGATACAGGTATAAAGAAACTATGGTAGTAACTAAGTCATACTGGCCAGCAGCGTAACTAGTATGAGTAGATAAGGGATATGTACAGATATAGTATGAAAGCCTGAATACAGATATAGTATCTACAGATATGTAAAAAGGATTATATGCAGGTATACACAGACAGATGTGGATATATATATATGGTAAGAATAAATATATTATTATGTAATATATATAAGGTATATAAATCATTATTGTACATGGTATCATATATATATATATATATATATATATATATATATATATATATATATATATATATATATATATGGGTTATATGCAGGTGTATAAGTAAGTATATAAAAGGTTTATATGCAGGCATATTCAGACAGATATATATATATATATATATATATATATGCTGTAAATATAAATTTATATACAGCACTATTGTAAATGCTATCATACAGAGTTATATGGGTAGACTATAGTATGAGGTAGGTATACTTAAATCATGTGCCTTGAATGAGAGATTGTATACAGTATGAAGTCCTACACAGTGAGTACAGTAGTGGAGAAGAAGTGAGACTTACTTATTGTTTTAGGCACAATACTCATCTCAATGTCAGTCATTTTTACTCCTGTGGGGAGAAAAAGATGAACAAAGTGTTCCTTAAGCAAGTAATCCTGAAACAAGACTTGCTGTTAAAGTGCAGATATTATGGATTTTTTTTTTGCCTAGTCTAGTCTTTGTATGGATATGGCAGTCTGAAATGTTATTTAGGTGCTGTAGGGAAAATTACATCTAATTTGAATTAGAATCTACAACAACCATGCATTATGAAATATAGATAATAACCTGAAAAGTAGTTAAATTATCAACAGATTTGTTCAATCGTAAGCATCATGATAGTTTTAACCATAAATAATAGCCAACATCATTCCCCATAATTAAAACATTTTTCATGACCTATGGACCATATATATATTATATTGAAAATATAATTGTTAATTATAAAATTATAAATATACAAAAACATTATTGAAAATATGTATTTATTAAGATATATGTAAATGATCTGCATTCATATAACGCTTTATCCAAAGTGCTTTACAACCTATGCCTCACATTCACCCATTCACTCACGCATTCACACACCGATGGCAGAGGCATCCATACAAGGTGCCAACCTGCTCATTGGGAGCAGTTAGGGTTAAGTGTCTTGCTCAAGGAAACTCCAACACACTGCTGGGAAGAGCAGGAATCAAACCGGGAACCTTCAGATTACCAGACGACCACTCTACCTCCTGAACCACAGATATATAGCTATATATATTTTTTTTTCTGTTAACAGGTCAAGAGGGTAACATCCATACAATACAGTACACAGACCCAATAGGCATAAACAACAATAAACAATAATAGATGTTAGGTTAAATAGTGTATAGTGACATCAAATTAATTGAGAAAGAAAATACATCAGGAAAATATTCAACATGAAATATGATATGTGTATAGTGTCATCCGACACGTCTAACAAACATTTCCATCTTTAGTTTGTCAGGATAACGCAACAGAGTTACAAAATGATTTATATTGCGGTGCTCTATGGAGCATCATCATTGATTCATTATCAGAAATAATTTAATAAATTAAATTAAAATATCATTCTAATGTTCTGCCGTTTGATGAAAATGATACTCTTACCGTGGACTGGAGGACTGGTGTCTGGTCTGGTGGTTTGATCGGCTGGTTTGGACAAGTAGCGCTGTGTGTAATCACTTTTTGTACTCCTCTACTTTTCCTGATCTTTGGACTGCTCTTTTATGGCTCTCTCAGGAGATTAACGGCGGAAGGTTTCTGGAAAGGAATCGCATCTGAAACCCTGCTGAATTCCCAGCAGCTGTTGCAGGCTTTGCAATGGAGGCAGAATGAAAACGGTTATGTTTATAACAGTGATACGGGTATAGAAACTAACACAGCTATCACCCACAGAAACAGTAGATGCCCTGTGTTGAGCCTGCCCAGCAGTGGCGGCTGGTGAAAAATATTCTAGGTGGGGCAGTGCCATATTCACACAGTTTCAGTAACTAACTACAGTATATAACCACACTTGCAAACTGATAAGAGGTGAAAAATGTGACATGTTTGTAAACCAAACTCCTGTAGGGTCTAGCAAAAGACAATATCACATGAAGAGAAAAAAAAACGTATGACTCAAACGTTATGGATCAAAAAAGGTTTTCAGAGGAACAATGTTTTCAAATGTTATCTAAAGATGGTAAGTTGTTCACTCATAGTTAAAGGCAGGAGTAGGTTGAGTACTCTATTTTCTAAAGATGGTGAGTTAGAGTGTTGTGTTCATTCATAGTTAAAGACAGTAGAGGTTGAGTACTTAATTTAAAGATGGTAGGTTACATTTACATTTACAGGCAGAGATGTCGGACAGACAGACCGAGATCCACTCAGAGACATGGATATCTGAGAGAAGAAAGGAGAGGAAGAGTTGAGTATTGTCTGCATAGCAATGATACGAGAAGGCATGAGACATTAATGTTACCCAGAGATTTGGTGTAGAGTGGAGAAGAGGAGGGGTTCAAGGACCGGGCCCTGGGGGACACCCGTCTGAAGGGGACAGGGGGCCAACAGGGTCCCTCTCCATGATACTTAGTAGGAGTGGTCGTCGAGGTAGGATGTCACCCATGCCAGTGCAGAGCCAACCACTCGTGCGAGGGATGCGAGAAGGATCTGATGGTTGACTGTGTCGAAGGCTGCAGATAGGTCCAGGAGAATCAGGACAGAGGAGAGGCCCTTGGCTCTTGCTAAGTGAAGAGCCTCTGTGACTGCTATGAGGGCTGTCTCTGTGGAGTGACCAGTCCTGAATGCTGACTGATTAAAGTATTCTGTTCACTCATAGTAGAGCTTGAGTACTTTATTATCTAAAGACGGTAAATTAGAGTTCTGTATCATAGTGGATCCGCTCGGCATCACTCATGCACTATCCCCGCATGTGCACGCGCACTGAATAAAATTCCACAATGTACCTTTATCCCAGTATTCGTCTGACCACACCCCTCGTTAGCTTACCTTCATAAGCAGGTGTGTGGTCACCTGCTCTCCTCCTTCTCGCTTTCACCACAAGGAAGTGCCTCGGTAGATCCCCACTTGACGTAATGTGATGATAGGAGAAGAATTGGAAAACAAGAGATGCGTTGACATCATATCTTTATTTTCTCTCTCACTATATTCGAGAAAATACGGCGATATTGTCTTCGTACTGGAGTGTCTGGAAGATGATGATCATTCTAAAAATCCTCCACCGTACCTTTTCGTATTGGGAGCACGCCGCTGCATGCCTCCCAACTGCAGTTCCTTGCTGTGGCTGGTTGCGGTAAAACCTTTCAGCGGCAGCTGGACTGTAGGACGCGCCGCTGTTGTGAGGAGCGGTGGGTTCCAGGTTGGTGAGTGATGTTTTGCTTGCAAGCTCCACTCTGTTAGTGCTATGGGGGCTAGCTGACAATGTTTACGAACACCGGCCCCAGATTAAGGGTCCTTTGTTCAAGCCTCTTAGGCAACGGCAGAGGACCTTGGTCTGAAGCCCATTATAGTTAACTAGTGGGCCACGACCAGTAACACTGGTGATCCCTGTGTTTTCTGGACGAGTGGATGTTTCTCTGTCACCGTGAGGCCCCGTCTTTCATATACAAATGAGAGTATTCCCTCACAAGGAAATATGGGCATGGATGTTCGTTAGTGGAAGATCTGTGTTCAAGTCAGCTACAGCCCAGATGGGAATTGTGCTGGCCCCGCCGGGTGTTGGTAAAATCACCGTTGTAAAACTGTGTTAACATTTCGTTTCTCTTCTCTCTTAAACAGTGAGGAGGGTTTCAGAACGGCGGCCTGTCTGAGTGATTGTTATATCATTGTGTACAAGTTTCTCTCCCATTACAGAAGCCGAGACCCTGACACTGGTAACGTCGAACCGTCCGACTACATGCCAGCTGGACCGGCTACCTTCCCCACTCCTCCAGACCATAGCACCAGACATCCTCCCATTCCTAACTGCAACCATCAACTCCTCACTCAACTCGGGGGTGGTCCCCACCTCCCTAAAACAAGCCAGAGTCACGCCCCTCATAAAAAAACCATCCCTGAACCCTACCGTCATAGGCAACTACCGTCCTGTCTCTCTTCTCTCCTTCCTTTCTAAAACACTTGAACGTGCTGTATCCAACCAACTTACTGCTTATCTCTTACAGAATGACCTCCTAGACCCTAATCAGTCAGGCTTCAGAACTGGTCACTCCACAGAGACAGCCCTCATTGCGGTCACAGAGGCACTTCACTTAGCAAAAGCGAAAGGCCTCTCCTCTGTCCTGATTCTCCTAGATCTATCTGCAGCCTTCGACACAGTCAACCACCAGATCCTCCTTGCGGCCCTCGCAGGAATGGGAGTGGCTGGCTCTGCGCTGACATGGTTGTCATCATACCTCAATGACCGCTCCTACCAAGTGTCATGGAGAGGGACCCTGTCGGCCACCCGCCCCCTGCGGACGGGTGTCCCCCAGGGCTCGGTTTTAGGACCCCTTCTCTTCTCCCTCTACACTAAATCACTGGGTAACATTATCACGTCTCATGGCTTCTCCTACCACTGTTATGCCGACGATACTCAACTCTTCCTCTCCTTCCCTCCCTCAGATATCCACGTCTCTGAGCGGATCTCGGCCTGTCTGTCCGACATCTCCGCCTGGATGACGACCAACCACCTCAAACTGAACCTAAGCAAAACAGAATTGCTCCACCTGCCGGCCAAATCCTCCCCCCTGACCGACCTTTCCATCACAGTCGAGAATGCAGCTGTGACCGCGTCCCCGACCGCCAAGAACCTTGGTGTTGTCCTCGACAACCAGTTGAACTTCTCTGCTCACATCGCAGCGACAACCAGAACCTGCCGATTCCTCCTGAGCAACGTCAGAAGGATCCGCCCCTTCCTGACAAAAGAATCCACCCAACTCCTCGTCCAATCAACAGTCATCTCCCGCCTCGACTACTGCAACGCACTGCTCGCTGGCCTCCCGGCCACTGCCACTAAGCCTCTTCAACTCATTCAGAACGCAGCGGCCCGCCTGATCTCAAACCTACCGAAGTCGGCCCATGTCACCCCACTTCTTAGGGACCTGCACTGGCTCCCCATTGCTGCACGAATCCGCTTCAAGGCCCTCGACCTAGCATACCGTGCGGCAAAGGGAACTGCTCCCGCCTACCTCCGGTCAATGGTCTCTAACTACACACCCTCAAGACCCCTACGCTCTGCTTCTTCTGGCCGCCTCAGACCTACTCCTATCCAAGCTCCGGGAGGGTCATCAAAGAGAAGTCGCCTATTCTCAGTCCTTGCCCCACAATGGTGGAATGAACTACCCACCCCAGTTAGGACAGCCGAAACACGTCCAATCTTTCGCCGTCGACTAAAGACGCACTTCTTCAACCATTATCTGAATTAAAAAAAAAAAAAAAAAAAAAAAAAAAAATCTAACCCTAACTAACCATACTGTCATGCACTTGTCCTAATAAACTAACCTACACTGTAGCACTCAACACTTTGGCGAACATTGTTACTCAGCTGATAGAGTTGTGCCCTTCCTGATGGCTTGTCGTACAGAACTTGTAAGTCGCTTTGGATAAAAGCGTCAGCTAAATGACTAAATGTAAATGTAAATGTAAGTTCAGGTGATAGCTGCTTAGCTTACGTGCTAGTGGTGGCCTACTGTTAGCCAGTCAGCTGTTAGCTGCGGCACTAGCCTGTTGTGATAACTAGGCTAGGAAACGTTAGCTTGCGTGCTAGTTGTGGCCTACCTAGGCTAGGCTAGGAAACGTTAGCTTGCTGCTATCGGCCGAGGGCGGCTGTTAGCTTAATGCTACACTGTTGAACGTGCTTTGATTATAACATGTTTTAAACAGGCGGTTAGGTGGCCGAGCGGAGATTGCGTTCGTCACCAACCCCGGAGCTGTGAGCTGGATTCGCCTGTTCGAATCCAGCTCACAGCTCCGGGGTTGTCACCAGCTTGGCTGGCCGTCTGCACTAATACAATTGGCTGTATTAGAGGGTGGGAGAAGCTGGCGGGGTGGGTCCGGGTCGTTGTAAACAGCGACTCCTACAGTTCGGTCGGGGCGCCTGCTAAGCGCGGATAGGACTTGAGGGGGATAGTGTGATCCTCCCACACGCTACGCCCTCTCGATGAGAATCCGCGCTGCCAGGTGAAAAGAAGCGGTGATTGGCTGGACGTGTGTCAGAGGAAGCACGTGGTAGCCTCCACTCTCCCAGATGATCTGACTGTGGGGGGTAAGTGCACAGCGACCAGGAAGGGACTGGGAATTGGCATACGACTAACATTGGGATGGGAGAAAATCTGAGGAAAATGGAGGGGGAAAAAGATAAAAAAAAAATAAAAAAAAATAACATGTTTTAAACACTCTTGACTATGACGTCATCTTTGACAGAGGATGTTCGTCGAACCTGCCCTGAGCCAGGACGGCAAGGACTGCGTCAACAAGGGGAACCGTAGCGGCGGGATGGAGCGGCGACACTGCCCAGGTCGACAACACAGAATGGCTGTGTTTACTACGGTGCCTTGTTAGAGACTGCAGTTTCGCTTGATCTGCGCTCAAGGTAGGCAAGGTCCTGACCAGACCTTGAGCACTTCTTCTTGCTTTCCCTTCTAAATGTTTTGTAAATAACGATGTTTTCCAAAACGAGTGTTGCTGCACTACATTTAGGATACGATGCGAGTTATGTGTGAATTGTCTTGTCACTGGTATTTAGCTTCTCCATGCAAATCGGGTTGTTTGTTACAGATGTGAAAATGATCTGGTTTGTTGTGTTGAGAAACATCATGTGTGTTTATGTACTGTGTACTCACAACTAAGGGGGTTAAACTAACCTATAAAGCTATGCTTAGTGACATATGAGTAAAGAATGATTCTTTTCTCAGCCTGTAATGACAATGAACAGTGTGTTCACATATTAACAGGTTTACCTGTTCAACTGGCCGTATTAAGGGTAAAGTAGGAGGGTTGTGTTTCCCCCCGGTTCCCTGGGGACTTCTTCATCCTCCTCTCAGACATGTTGTTACACTATATTGTGTCACTGTGTGGTAGGGATACGATGTAACCCTTAGCTTGATTGCTGAGGTTGTGCTAAAACTGCTTGAGGAACTTTATTTTCCTAAAGGAAAAGATTGTTTGGTCGCTTTTCGTGTGTGCTTAGCAAGGCCTGTGGCCGATACTAATCGAGAATTATGTATTCTCTCATTATGAAAAACGGCGTTCCTCTGTAGAGTGTTTTTGCCATTTTTTGTAGGTGATGATGGGTTGTGTGTGTCATGTGACCTACAACTGGGTTGGGCTGGCCACAGAAGCACATGTGTAAGTTTGGTACCGGGGCTCTTGGAGAGCCCTCTCTATTCTGTGTTTTTTCCTTAGTAAAAATCAGATAGCAGCCACAGCAGCACATGCGCTGTGTGAAGCTGTTAGACGCTTCATGGAGCTGACTATGACTGTGTCATACTCTCTTTTTGTCATTACATCGTATCCTCCCCCTTTTTTCTGTTGGTCAGGGGTAAACCCACCTGTCCTTCAAGGTTCCTGTCACGTTGCGGTTCGGCATGTTACAGGGTGAGGGGGGGGGGGGGGGGGAGAGAGGGAGTTTCCTGGTCCCACGCCCTGGAATATTGGGCGTGTGCACCGCAGAAATTCCCCCGCCATAGAGTACTTCACTGTGCGCGTTTCTGTTGGTAGGACTTCCGTGTGCTGTTCAGGTCCATGTGATGGATCTGTTTCGGGGGGTGGTCAGGGCTCCTCCTCACGAAGCTCCTATTCGGGCCTTCTGTGAGTTGGGACTCTCCTTCCATGTGAGGGAGCCTCCTTCAGAGTACAGAGCCTCCTCCTCAGATTGTCAAGGTGAGTGGAACCTCAAGAAGGAGTCCTACTCTATTGTGTGTGTATTCGATTCAATTCGATTATTGAGTGTGTATGGGTTCAGTCAGTGTCGGCGCCATGGGGGGGGCATTCGCGGGCCATGCCCCCCCAGATGGCGCACTGTGCCCCTCCAAACGTCATGGGCAATTATTATATTTCATACTGTTTAATTTGTGTGTGTGTGTGCGCAAGACGCGAGTGTGTTTGTGACGTGAGAAAGAAAGAGCGAGCGAATTGGAGACGAAAACGCGCACGACACTGTCCTGATATGACGCAGCACGTGTCCGAGTGTGTCTGTGTGTGTGTGTTACCTGGGTTGGAAGCACACAGGGGCAAAGCAGCCTGCGATTCTCGACCAATAAAAAGTGTTTAGTTCACTGTCGCTCGCGGCAGGTCAGGATTGAAACGAATACATTTTAATAACTTTTTCTCGCTCGCTCGCTCGTGTCGCTCTATGTCAGGAAGGGGTGTGCGCACTCATGTTTTGAAATGTGTGTTGGTTTGCGGGAAATTCGTGAAGCCTATATTTTATTTAGGGAATGTATGCCCCCCCGAAATTACCATATGCCCCCCCCATTAAATGGGTTCTGGCGCCGACTCTGGGTTCAGTGCCTCCTCCCCGGAGAGCCCTAAAACCAATTTTTTACATGGCTCAAGGTGCAATATATTCTTTTCAATCTGTACAGCTCGCGTGGGAAGTCTCTCTGGGGATTTCCGTCTCCTTCCTATGGGAGGGTGGTGGGATGTAAAAATGTGAAATTTTTTTACCCCCGGCTGTGTAGACTGGAATAAATACTGTTGGTGCTTCCTTCTTTTCTATTAAAAAGAGTTGGAGTTAGGAAGTATCACACCCCTCTTGTCGTTCCCCTGGGCGCCTTGTTCATTGATGTGGTTGTGTCCCGACGCACGCATAGTGCTAGCTCGGGGTGTTCTCAGGTTAAAACGGCGTTTTTATAAAGCAACTGGGATGGAGGTTTTTCCTCTTCCGACAATCTGTTTTGGTTATCGACGGATTCTCGTTCATATCTGGGGGATGATGACGGAATGGATCTGAACATATGTAGAGGGGTTTCACGCCCTGGGGGTGGGCCACCAGGCGCGGTTCGCCCCGAACGTCTGGGTGGCGCCTTCTTTTCATGTTTAAGATCAACACGCATATCTGCCCCTTCTCCTGGAGTAGGCATGTCAGCGTGGTTAGGGCACGGGACTGGTTCTGGTCACGCTGGTCCGGATCAGTTAAACCCGTTGTCCGCCGGGGATGCAGATCTGCTGTTCTGGTACCCTGAGGGACTTGGGCTTTTTTCAGGGGGAAAAATGCCAGGTCGGTCCGGGTGTCACAGGGTTAAGCGCTATGGAGACCCTAGTTGGGTACATTTTTTACTCTGCACTGTCGTAATGGCTTACGGCCATGCCAACCTGTACACGCTCGATCTCGTCAGATCTCGGCCGCTACGCAGGTTGGTCCTGGTTAGTACTTGGTTGGGAGACCGCCTGAGAATACCAAGTACGGTGTGCTTGGGGCTGGTTCTCCATTCTTTTCGCTCCTCTCTCATGCATGGCGAAGAGGGGCCTGTTGGGGTGGTCTTTGACCTCCTCGGGGGACCCTGTGCTCCCCGTATCACCGGGCCCGGTCCGAAGTAATGTTTTCGTTGACCCGTAGGCCCGGGATAACCCTGTTGGAAACTGGAACACGGGTACTGCGGTAGTGCCGCAGGTATGTTTTGGAGTTTTTTCCTGAGGGGTTATGGGACCAACCACCGCATAGGGTAACGACTAGGTGGTTGGTTCTCTGGTGTGTTGGAGCAGTGTCAACTCCCGGGTTAACCGGTTGAGGGTGCCCCTGCACGTTCATGATGTCTGCCAATCGTGTCAGCCTTCTCTGCCTCAACCCCTCTGGGTGGGTTTTTTTTAAATGGAGGCTTGGTCATGCAACAACGCCAGCATGCGCCCCTTCCGCCGGGGCGGCTGTGTTCAGCTGTCCCCTCTGGCGCCTGTCTCGTCCGCAGTCTCCAGGCTCGGGTTAACAGCCTGTTGCCTGGTTTTCCCCGGTGCGCTGCCTGCTTCCGTTGGTTAACCTTTTTGTGTGCTTACGGCCATGCTGACTGCCTGTTCTGCTGGGTCAGTCTGCCAGGCGGTGTACTATTGGGGGGACAGGGCCCGCTCGGCTGAGGGGCCTTTGTCCGAATACGCTGGCGATGTGGGGGGCGGGGTCACTAAGTGCCCACCTGGTGGGGTCTTGATGCTGGTATCATGGACTTCTCCGGGCCCCCGTTCCAGGGGGTCCAGTCCCTTTGGTGGGTCTGGGCCTTCCTTCGTGCTCCGCTGCTACGGCCTTGCCACGGGGTTGGGTTTGCCCTTGACCCCGTGATTCTGGGGGCAGTAACGAGGTTGTTCCCTCCGTTCGTTCCCGGGTGGCATGCGGGTTGTGCGTGTGTGTAGTCGTGGGGTCAGGCCACGGTCTGCTCACCCTGTGCGTTGAGTTGCTTGAGTGCCTCTTCGCACGGTCGGGTCCGTCGCCCTCCCGGGAAACCTCTAATAGGGGGGGTGTTCTGATGGTTGTGGGGGGCTTTCAGCGGGGTGTATTTGTCGGCCGGTGGCTCCGCTCGGCCTCCCTTTGTCCATGAGTGATGCCGAGCGGATCCACTATGATACAGAACGATAGGTTATGACTATAACCAAGTTCTGTCAATAGTGGTGACGCTCGGCATCCGACGCCGCTGCAGCCCTTGATCTCACCTTGTGGTGAAAGCTTGGGAAGGAGGAGAGCAGGTAACCACACACCTGCTTATGAAGGTAAGCTAACGAGGGGTGTGGTCAGACGAATACTGGGATAAAGGTACATTGTGGAATTTTATTCAGTGCGCGTGCACATGCGGGGATAGTGCATGAGTGATGCCGAGCGTCACCACTATTCACAGAACTTGGTTATAGTCATAACCTATCGTTTTGTGTTCACTCATTATCTAAAGAGGGTAAGCATGTTCTATTCACTCATAGTTAAAGACAGTAGAGGTTGAGTACTTTATTATCTAAAGATGGTAAGTTAGTGTTCTGTTCATTCATAATTAAAGACAGTCGACGTTGAGTAGTTTCTTGTAATATCACATTCACATTCCCAAGTGATTTAGATTAACTTCACAAGTGCAAATACATGGGGAATACGCGTATATGGTTCTTCAGTGTGAGGGTTCGATACATTCATTTGTCACGTTCCACGATTAGTAGTCTCACAGGAATGATTCACCTGGGTTCTCCTAACTAATGTCCGAAGCCAGCCTTAGAGACGTCACACTCATCACCGATCACAGTGAAGCAGTTGGGGGCGGAACTGGATGACAACAGGAGATATAAGAGATAGCAGGCCATACTGTTATGGTCTTACCTTGACATATTGATAGTTACTTTATCAACCATGGCTTTCCCCTCCCAACATCAACAACCATAAACACAACGCCTTGGGGTAGTTATTTATGACTGTGTCATGGGGCTATCCCGCTTGATTTTTTTCCGTAGCCTCTGTTTCCGACGACGCTCTCTGATTGGCTAGGCCGCGTAGAGCGAAGAAGAAAATACCCTCTCTGATTGGTTTAGCTCCGAAGGGTCTCTTCCACCTTGTACATATATTCTCTGCTTCGAAGTGGTTAGCTTAGGCATTCTTTCGAAGTGGTTATGCTTAGGCCCTCTTTCGAAGTGGTTATGCTTAGGCATTCTTTCAAAGTGGTTATGCTTAGGCCCTCTTTCGAAGTGGTTATGCTTAGGCCCTCTTTCGAAGTGGTTATGCTTAGGCCCTCTTTCGAAGTGGTTATGCTTAGTTAGGGTTAGCCAATCGGAGAGCGTCTTTTTCTTCTTCGCTGCAATCAAAGAGCGTCTTCGCTCACAGAGGCTGCGTAAAAAAATCACACGGCTATCCCATGCCCTATAATGGTTGCTTGATAGTCTTAATTGGTTTAGCTGCGTGAATACCAAACCAAGCCGCATTTCTCGGAGATGCTCTCTGATTGGCCGACGCCTGTTTCTACACTGGTTAAGCTTAGGCACTCTTCGAAGTTGGTTAAGGTTAGAGTTTGTCTTAGAGCATGGCGATAGAACGCCAGGTAGTTTGCAGGCTGTTTGACGTGGAAATGGGCAAAGACACAGCTCGTCACGGATTGGGCAAACGCGTCAGTGGCCAATCAGAGAGCGTCAGTCAGTGCCAATCAGAGAGCGTCTCCGAGAAATGCGGCTTGGTTTGGTATACACACGGTTTAGCTAGCCCTGGTCCCCACATGTGGTCATACTACCAAACATTTAGCTTAGGTTTTTGGCATTGTTTGTATATTGTATGTAGGTATATCAGTAAAACGCATGCACAGAAGACAAAAACACATTCTGTTAAATAATAACATGTTATGTTTATTTAAATGATCAAATACCCTGTTTGTCTGTGCTCACACTTGGTTCCTGGTAGAATCTCTGGCTGCCCAACCAGAACTGGGAGAGGCCAAAGCGTTTTCTGGAGGGGAAATTCGGAAGGTACCAAGTGTGGTACAAAGGGGGGTTCTTCATAATAGAAGGGAATAGACTTATATACAGTTATACTGTTTAGTGTTTCATAAATAATGGTAGGTCAGTATGGAGTGCTGTATCCATGTTGTACAGAATTATATAATCTGTAAAATAATATCTGTATAAATTGTTTAATTGATTGTTTGTCATTTTGGTTTGTCTCTGTAGGAGGAGCTTCCAGGATAAAGCCTGGGTAGAAGCTCCTCTCAGGGAGGGAAAAGTGATATTTTGTTTGTAGGAGAAGTTTAATAGTTTTGTATTCTTGTTCTTATTTAATTATGTTAAATATGTGTTTTGTCTGTTTTTTTCCACTGGGGAACGAAAGAAACAAGAAAATAAAAACCAACCACTGGGTGATGACAACCTTTCTCAGAATATATTTTTCCACCGCTTGGCCTCATCCTCACAGACTGAATAAAGAAATCCTATCTTATCAAATATGTAAAGGTGCACTTTACAAAAATAAACAATGTCGATTAATTTTACACATAATCTCACACACATCCAAAGGCTCAGTTTTGCACACATTTGTTTAGTTTGACAGTTATTGAGAGTACATTTGTTTGAATATGGTCACCAGTGATGTCATCGGGGACATTGAATTTTTGCGTTGTGTTAATTACAGCACCACCACCAAAAAATAGCAATACCTTGTCTTATAGGGACTGCTACCTTATCAACTCATTAAGCTGTAATTCAAGGATTCAATGCCCCCAATGACATCACTGGGGGCCATATTCAAACTCATTCACTCTCGATAACTAAATGAAAATTGGCTAAGCCGTCTAAAGTCTTTGAATGTGTGTGAGAGTATGTGCAGAATAAATCAGCATTGTTTTTAGGTGAAGTGGCCCTTTTTAATATAATGTAAATGGATCTAAAAGTGACTTGAGTTGTCATTGTTAAATCATCACACACAATCTTCACGTACATAATATATGTGGCAGCGTGCGCTCATATCGCCTGTCAAGATGTGTTGAGTTACACAGCGTGCTGTAATCATGAGTCTGCAGAGCGCACCCACTTGACACGTCGGAATTTCTATTGGGTCTATAAATTAATTATTACGTTTGTTATTTACATAACCTTCATTAAACCCATGACCTCACACTTTGACAATATTGCTATAGGTTCAAATGTTTCTTGCATATTTTAACCTTCTTGCTGTCCTATAATACTAACCTTCTTACTATCCTCTACTATCATGCACTCTTCCTAATATACTAACATGTCTCTACTACTACTATGCACTCAACACTGCAGCACTCAAGTTTCAACACTTTGATGAACATTGTTACTCAGCTGACATGTACCCTTCCTGCTGACTTGTCGTACAGAACCTGTAAGTCGCTTTGGATAAAAGCGTTCAGCTAAATTACTAAATGTGAAATGTAAATGTAAGTCGTGGAAATGCTTCCCGTACTCCAGATGTTCCTTATGTACAAATGGGGATGAGGGTACATTTATGCACATGTATTGGGATTGCCCACCGGTTAAGATATTCTGGAAAGAAGTGTCCCAGCAATTATCAGAATTTTTATTTCTGAACATACCTGTACACCCCTCTGTATTGCTGTTGAATGATGTTTTTCAGTTTGCAGCCCCTATACAGCTAAAGAGACTAGTTTTATCTGGTCTCACAGCGGCTAAAAAGCTGATAGCATCACGATGGTTTCAACCGGAAAAAATGTGCCGGAAGGTATGGGTTCTTACCTATCTTGATGTGATTTATCTAGAAATGTCTACAGCAAGAATTTTAGGTGTCAGTGAAACCAACATTGCAATCTGGTTAGAAGTGGTGGAGAGAATAAAAGCTAGCATATGAATTGTAGTGCCTGGTTAGAAACGAATAAAAATGGATGGATTATCCAAGTGGGGGTCCGGGGGGGGTGAGCAAGCAAGAGTATATGTAGGGTATTAGATAGCAAGTATCAGGTATATATCTCGTATACTACATTTATAATGATTCAAATGGTGATTTAATTGGATGTTTACTGTTAATGCTTGTGTGTCTAATTTGATGTTATGTTTAAAAAAGAATAAAAAAAATAAAATACAAAAAAAAAAGGAAATGCTTCCCGTAGTTACGTTTACAGGGGGAAAGCGCATTCGTCTTATGTCACATCATGTGAACAACTGACTCGTATGGTTACTTCACCAGCTAAACCCAGGGGTCAAACGCCTCGCTAGCCCATAAACTGATGGAACCAGGTGACACAGTGGCTGACTGTTATCTCCTGTGGCCCCCCAAGTGACAACAAAGTACATGTTTAAAGTAGAGAGAGGATTAACTTTACAGTATGTATAAAGTGAGGCAGAATGTACAACATGGTACCCCTTGAACCGAGGAAGTATCGAAGTGGACGCGTTGGGCCAAGCTTTTCTATATCAGGGTCGTTCAATTGAGAGAGAATATTTGCTGCATAATTTTCACCCCGGCATGAATTAATGGTGTGGGATTGATTTTTAATTTAGCTTTGATATGACCAAATTTGGCTACAACTAGGTTATTACACATTAAACAAGATTGGAGTGTGTGTGACCCCCCCCCCCCCCCCCCTCCCCCAATACACTTAGTTATCATTGGTTACCACTGAATGCTCCGGCCTTGGAAAATTGACCGGGGTGATTAAATACTCATAACAGCTTGGTCATAATATCTTCAGAGTTCTCAGGCAGACATACGCACGCACATCCATCTTGTAGGAATAGGCAGGGGTGTAAAGAACTGGAGTAATTGTACTTCGTTACAATACTTAAGTACTGTTTTTGGGGATTTGTACTCAAGTATTATTAGGTTTGTATACTTGTACTTTTACGTTTTCATTCATTCACCACTCTGCAGTGCTAACATAGAGTGGACAGAGGTGAGCCTACTGTAGGACTGACCTTAATGCTTCAAAGCTTCATCAGTATAATAAATAGCTTATACCATTCATTTTTATAATCAGTTCTTCTTCTTAGATTGATTGAAAACTTTATTTAACAGATTGCAGAATGGGTACAATACAGTACGGCTCAATACACACAATTGTTAAGGGGATGCAGACCAGAGAAAGACGTTTGTCTTGTTTACATCAGGGTCCCCCATTTTCAATTAATAGTTGTAACATGTGACAACCAACCTCAAATAAAATGTGACGACGAACCCCAACTGGAATGTCTTTATAGCATCAAGGCTAACAGCCATCTAACAACTAGTTAGCTAGCTAACAACAATCTAAACTATAGCTATCCTGTTGTGAAGGGCCAGATTAAACTGAGAATTTACCTTTATTGTTTTATATACTTTGTATATTATTTATATATACACGGTATATCCCTTTACCTACGTTCAAACCAGAGTGATATTCGCTCTCCTTATTGGATAGCGCCCTAGGCTCCGGGCAGTCTCGCACTCAGACAGGTGCAAGGGGCGAGTTTGGGGCATGTCAGAACATGCCTTTGGCAGTGTATTGATTCAGGACCAAAGTGGTTAGGTTTGGAACTAGATAATCACTTAAGTATAAATACGGCGCAGGTGTGCCCAGCAGTAGTTCATTCAGTTCGTCTAAAGCAGCAGTGTGACAAGTTAGGTAACATTGAAGTGAGCAACCGTGCGTTTAGAACATGTGCGAATAGAATAGTAAAAGTGTCAGAGTTTAGTGAAGTAACGTCAAGTTCGACCTAGTTTAATGTGAAGTATAGTGCACAGGAGAACCAGCGTCGGCGATTGCAGAACCATTACTGGTTGGATTATATTGATTTGGAACGTGGTACCCGGAGAAGAGCATCGTTGATTTCCACTATCGTTTGGGATTCAACCTCGTGAGGATTACAACTCGGGCCTGCCTCGTGGACGGGGCTGGCTAGCTGTCATCAATGCTGTCGGGCATTTGGATTACAATTATTGCTTTTGCTGCTGATCAAGGGAGTTTACAAGGACCGACTCCTGTACCTGGAGTCTCTTTATTCTTCATTGAATCAGACGGAGTACCCGAACATTCCTCTACCCTCCAGGCCTTACACCCCCGGAGGGAACCCATTGTCTCCAGTCGGTACCAGTGTTGCCCTATATAGTTGCTACTATACGACAGGTGGTGTCAACTTAGACCCATCGTAGTATTCCTGCTATTCTTAGTGACTCATGCTCTTGACTGACTTTACGTATATTCTTCGCCATACAAGTGCGACCCTAATTCTCATTCTGTAACCTAACGTTGCCTAATAATAATAAATTACCCTCAAATACTATTTCTGTGTCAATGCCGTGTTCTTGTGGGTGTTCACCATCTATATTTGATGTACTGTCTGGCCAGTAATTAAAGTACATAACTAGCAGTGGTTTAATCTATCACAATCTTTAATACAGTCAGGGTTTTGTAACCCCTCAGTTACAATTGGTCCTTTGAGCCGGAGGGTATCAGTGTAATATTTAATATAATATTAATATTGACATGGCCAGCGGTGAACACTCTCCAAGCGGCTCCCCCAAGCTAGAACGCCCGCAGCGCAAACGTCAGCTACCTTCATATCTGGAGGACTTCGCTTTCGTTTTACCCCCTAGCTTATCTAAACAGACGTTAAATACGGATAAAACGGATAGTTTAAGCATGCCCACTCCTATCGACTTGGCGGCCCCGCCAGTAGAGAACCCAGTGGGTTCAAACGAAACTGACTTAGCTCACGGGGGGGACCAAGCAGGACATGACGTGACTATACCTCCAGACAGCGTCACCGGGATAGATCCCGGAGCGCTCCAGGATAAAGAAAGCGCTCCAGGGATAGACCCCGGCGCCCAACCAACCCAAGAGCGCGTACCCGAGACAGACCTCGGCGCGCAACCAAGAGAAGAGTACCGCGCTCAGGGGATAGACCTCGGAGCGCGCCAGGAGAACAGGTCTCCACCAAGCCCTGTCTGCGCCCGATCACCTCCGTCAGTGTCATCCCCCAGCGAGGCGGACCAGAGACTGGCGCAAGCCTTGATCGCCACGCTGACAGCTTCAACCGAAAGAGACCGACTCCAGGGTGAGCGCGACCGTCTCCAAGCACAGACGCTTAGTGAGCGCGAACACTCTGCAGCGGAACGAGAGCGCCTCCACGCGCAACTCCAAGCACAAGCCCTTAGTGAGCGCGAACACTCTGCAGTGGAACGAGAACGCATCCGACTAGAAGAGAGTCGCCTCCAGGCTGACGCAGCGATGACCATCAGACTGAAAGAGAGGCGCCTCCAGGCTGAAGAAACCATTCAGCGAGACCGTACCAATGCACAGCGCGAGGCGGAACGAGACCGCGCCAATGCACAGCGCGACGCCGCCAATGCACAGCGCGAAGCGGAGCGGGACCGCCTGCAGGCGCAGATGATAGAACAATTGATCCAGAGGGCTACCCCCCACTCCTCCACGCGGAACTCCCGGAGATCATCACGACACGGGTCGAGGGCACCTTCCCCTCCCCGACACATCTACACGGGACCCAGCCAGCAGGAAGAACCTGCCTATGTCGCCGAGCCCCCTCCGCAACCAGTCTATACGGGACCCAGCCAGCAGGAAGAACCTGCCTACGTCGCCGAGCCCCCTCCCCGACCGGTCTATACGGGACCCAGCCAACGGGAAGATCCCGCCTACGTCGCCGAGAAACTAACTAGAAGACTCCAGGACCTAGCGGAGGAAGAGGAGGGATATCAAGCCCACCAGCACGAACCTACTTTGGACCAGGAGGCCCAGTACAGCCCCGACCTCAGCCCCGAGCCACTGCGTTACGAACCCCCGACCCAAACCAAGGTTGAGTTTAATACACAGTCAGCACCGAGGAGCAGCACCTGGGGGCCCGGCCTCTGGTACCCACCAAGTACTAACCCACGACCACACGTACGGGGAGACTCGCCCAGGAGGCCTCTTCCCCTACGCTCACCAATGTACCAGCCATCCATGGCATCGTACCTTGGCACACCGACGTTCCCAGACTTTACGCGCGAGGACAGAGCACAGTACACGGAATTACGCATGTGTTTGGAGACTATGATGTCCGATGTCCCCGACGAGTCGTACAAATATGCCATCCTCCTCAAGCATCTCAAGGTGCCCAGAGCGCATAACATAGCGCTGGCATATTCCAACTCAAGCACCCCATACTCCGCGGCTCTGGTGGCCCTCGACCAGCGCTATGGACGCATATGGGATTACGTGATCCAAGAAATACGGGATATCGACCGCCTCCCCCCAGCCAAAGACAATGGAGCACTGGATGACCTCTCTATCAAGGTACAATCCCTCGTGGGGATGCTGGGGTCCCAAAAGGAGAAGGGGAGACATGAACTGTATGCAAATTCTAACGTGGAGCGGATACTGGAGAAGCTCCCTCCAGCCCGTCAAGAGCGTTTTCGGCGGCAGAGAGACCACAGTGACCCCAACGGCCCAGAACCATCCCTCCTAGACCTAGCTGATTTCCTCGCCAGGGAAGTTAGCAGTCTACGATTGGACACATTCGTGTGGAGTGGTTCTGACCCTAGAGATGGACCGAGAAGGTTCAATGACAACCGCCGGTCCGTGACAGTTATGCACCAAGCCGAGGTTGAGCCACGGCAGACGAGCCACAACACCCACGTCAAGGAGAAGTGGAAGGCTGTCTGTCAGTACTGTGAAAATGAACATTGGCTGTCTCAATGTGACACCTTCAAGAGGCTGACCGCTGACGAGGTGAGTCAGTGGATCAAAGTAAACCGCCGCTGCTTCCCCTGCGCGCGCAGCCATATGGCAGCTGAGTGCCACCTAAAGAAAAGATGCAGCAAGTGCGACGGTGCCCACCTGGAGGTCCTGCACGACAGAAACAAGCGTCCGCCAGGACAACCAAGTAGGCCCGTCACGGTGATGTATCAGGCCGAGGCGGTGTCACCACAGACCAGTCCTGAAACCACCCCCTGGTGTCCCGACTGTCGCAGCAGACACGGGGACCCACAGTGCCACCCGTACTACCCCGAGTCGGTGCCACCACCGCCGAGTTACAACTCCCCCGCCAGAGAGGAATGGGAGATCGTCTGTACTTACTGCGACGGCGGACACTGGCTGGCACAGTGCGACGAATACAAGACACTGAACCCCGTCCAAATTGATCAGTGGCGTGAGGCGGACCAGGCGGGCGCCGCTCACCGCGCATCACTGTGCGGGGCCCACCAGCGAAGATTAGCCAAACAAGGCAACCCACCAACAGGAGTGCTCCACATAGACCAGCATAGCGGGAGCCCCCGAGTGCTCATCAAAGTGGTCAGAGTGCTCCTGAGTTACGAGGACAAGGTCCTGGACACTTACGCCGTCCTAGACGATGGGTCTGAAAAGACTCTCCTCCTCGCTTCCGCCGCAGCCCAGTTGGGCCTGCGGGGTGCCAAAGAAACAATGACAATCCGTACTATTCAGCGAGACCTGAAAACCATAAAGGGCAAGAACGTCTCATTCAAAATAGCAGCGGTCGAGCAGCCCGAGAAGCAGTATAGCATCATTAACGCCTTCACCAGCCACGACATAGGCCTGTCACGGTACAACTACCCCATCCCACAGCTGATGGCGAAGTACGCGCACCTACGCAGACTACCTATACCGCTCATCGACGGCGCCACACCGACCCTGCTCATAGGCTCCGACCACGCGGACCTCCTTGTCCCAATCGAGGCGGCCCCCTAAAGGATGCCCAGTCACGGTTCAGACCCGACTGGGGTGGACGCTCCAGGGCCCCCTCTATGGACTTGACAGTCAACCCACGTCTACACGCTGCCTGCACACAAAGGTGAGCGACACCGGCCACTCTCTCGTACAGCACGTTGAGAGGCTATTGACATTAGACGAGAAGCCTGTGAGAGAACCGTGGGCTCAAGAAGAGGGAGTTCCGAACTCCACCCCCCTCAGCTGCGCTCCAAGCGACGTAGCTGACCTCGAACCCAGCACCCCAAACGACTTCTTGATGGGGCGGCCGGAACCGGCCCCTCAGACGGGGTACAGACCGAACAAGAGGAACAGACGGAGGATGTGGAGACACAGCCAAGCACAGATCAACCAGTCTCAGGCCCGCTTCCTCCTAAGCGACCTACCATCCCTTCCAGCCCGTCAGAAGCGGGTCAAGGACAGGGACCACCTGAAGGTGGACACAGTCGTTATGATCATGGACCAGTCACTACCCTGAGCTATGTGGCGGGCCGGCCGCGTAAGCAAAGTGATCACTGGTGCACCCGACCCGTGGCGAGGCTGATAGAGTTGCCGAGGCTCCCTGACTCCCCTGATGACGACCATGACCCACTGACTTTGTAGATTGCCCTACTCCTCACAACAGATATTGAGCAGTTGACTGGACTATTAATCTGTCTCCCTTAACTAATTAGGTGCAGACTAATTAGGAGGCGGCTGTTGTGAAGGGCCAGATTAAACTGAGAATTTACCTTTATTGTTTTATATACTTTGTATATTATTTATATATACACGGTATATCCCTTTACCTACGTTCAAACCAGAGTGATATTCGCTCTCCTTATTGGATAGCGCCCTAGGCTCCAGGCAGTCTCGCACTCAGACAGGTGCAAGGGGCGAGTTTGGGGCATGTCAGAACATGCCTTTGGCAGTGTATTGATTCAGGACCAAAGTGGTTAGGTTTGGAACTAGATAATCACTTAAGTATAAATACGGCGCAGGTGTGCCCAGCAGTAGTTCATTCAGTTCGTCTAAAGCAGCAGTGTGACAAGTTAGGTAACATTGAAGTGAGCAACCGTGCGTTTAGAACATGTGCGAATAGAATAGTAAAAGTGTCAGAGTTTAGTGAAGTAACGTCAAGTTCGACCTAGTTTAATGTGAAGTATAGTGCACAGGAGAACCAGCGTCGGCGATTGCAGAACCATTACTGGTTGGATTATATTGATTTGGAACGTGGTACCCGGAGAAGAGCATCGTTGATTTCCACTATCGTTTGTGATTCAACCTCGTGAGGATTACAACTCGGGCCTGCCTCGTGGACGGGGCTGGCTAGCTGTCATCAATGCTGTCGGGCATTTGGATTACAATTATTGCTTTTGCTGCTGATCAAGGGAGTTTACAAGGACCGACTCCTGTACCTGGAGTCTCTTTATTCTTCATTGAATCAGACGGAGTACCCGAACATTCCTCTACCCTCCAGGCCTTACACCCCCGGAGGGAACCCATTGTCTCCAGTCGGTACCAGTGTTGCCCTATATAGTTGCTACTATACGACAGGTGGTGTCAACTTAGACCCATCGTAGTATTCCTGCTATTCTTAGTGACTCATGCTCTTGACTGACTTTACGTATATTCTTCGCCATACAAGCGCGACCCTAATTCTCATTCTGTAACCTAACGTTGCCTAATAATAATAAATTACCCTCAAATACTATTTCTGTGTCAATGCCGTGTTCTTGTGGGTGTTCACCATCTATATTTGATGTACTGTCTGGCCAGTAATTAAAGTACATAACTAGCAGTGGTTTAATCTATCACAATCTTTAATACAGTCAGGGTTTTGTAACCCCTCAGTTACATATCCCTTCACACTTTTTAAGGGTAATAATTGTTTCATTATAAACCAATTGTGTAAAAGCTTAGAAGAAAAATACTGAGGAGTGGAATATTTACAAATGGACATGAAAAACACAAAAAGTCCTCTCACCTCAAATTCTGCTGTTTCACCAAATATGACAATGTAGGTGAACTCTGACCCTAATTCTGGACATTTAAATACCAAAGTATGGGAGACAGGATCATCTGGTGGTGAAATATAATGAATGTGACAACCTACCTGTGTGACAACGTCCCCTGTTCTCCCCTACTGTGCTACCTACCACACCTTTACAAAAACACTCAAGACCTGGCTATTAACAAATCAAACATGTGATCACTTTTAATCAGTTCATTGTGTATTTTGTTATTGCTTTTACTATTGATTGATTGATTGAATTTATTTGACAATTAAAATGACATACAATACCGGTACACACATGTACAGCCATCACATATAATCTAAAATCGTCGAGGATTAAAACACAATAAAACCTTACGGTTGATTTCCATTGTGGTCCTCACAATGGACAATGGACAAGATTACTAGTATCTACCATGCACAAATAAGACATATAAATACAATACAAAATAAATGCAATAACACAAACAAAACACAAAGTCTACAGCACACCCCTCATCATCCTACGTGACTAAGCAATTTCTTCATATGTTTTTTTAAAATTCTTTCTGAAACAATCATTGTTATGGACACTGGCAGTTTGTTCCACTCATAGGCTGCAGAGTACCGAAAGGTATTTTTCCCCATAGAGCTACTGAAAATGCACAGTTTGATATCAGTTAAACTGCCCCTTGTTGCATAGGAGTGGGTGTCCCTAAAACACATAAAATAATTTGAGAGATATGAGGGGACCCTATTATACATAATTTTATGTGTAAGGCCCAACTTGATTTGAATAACCCGTTTTTCCAATGGGAGCCAGTTAAGTTGATTAAATATGGCTACATCCAGGTGAGTGTGGGTAGGAAGCTTTAACACTACTCTAATCAATTTGTTTTGGGCAGTCTGAAATGTATTTTTAATTTTCTGGGGTGCACTACTGTACCAGAAGGAGGCAGCGTAAATGACTCTGTATCAGGGCACCTGACAACATCCTAAGTGTTTTTCTATCCAACATATCCGACTTACGTGCTAGGAATTTGGTCCTTTGGCTTATCCTAGCCAGGGCTTTCAAGGCCATAGCCTCCCCTGTGAGACATTCGTCCAAGGTGCATCCTAAATATATTACAGAATCATTACCAGCAATGACCGACTCTCCTGCCTGGATCTTCAGCCCTGGGGACCTTCACAGCTTTACTTTGGATCCAAAAAGTATGGCCTCAGTTTTACCCAGGTAGAGAGACAGCTTATTGTCGGCCAGCCATGTTCCCACACTCTGAAGCTCCTTACTTAAGGTCTTCTCTACCTCTTCTAGGTCTTTGTGAGACACAAGAATGGCAGAATCATCGGCGTATAAAAACAGGTCAGACATACAGGCAGATTTCATGTCATTAATATATAATAAAAAAAATTGTGGCCCTAGCACACTCCCTTGAGGCACCCCACAGCTAACATTCTTGGGGGAGGAAAAGGTACCATTTATATCGACCATTTGGGTCCTTCCCGAAAGGTAGGAGTTTACCCATTCAATTGACAACCTGCTGAAGCCTATGGCCTTTAATTTCATTAGCAGGATGCCATGGTCGACCGTATCAAAGGCCTTTTGGAGGTCGAGCAAGACCATTCCACAAAAGTGGCCTGTGTCAACCTCTTTTCTGATGCGGTCCGTTAAATAGAGGAGGCATGTTTCCGTAGAGTGGGATCGTCTAAAACCTGACTGAAGTTCGAATAAAATATTGTGACCTGTTAAAAATGCATTAATCTGCTCGTGAATAATCTTTTCCATGACCTTGGATAGAACACTTAAAACTGAAATTGGTCTGTAGTTACCCTTTTCAGATGTTTTTCCCTTCTTATGGAGGGGGATGACTCTAGCACTTTTAAAATCAGAAGGTACCTTGCCCTGTTCTATGGAGAGATTAATGATATGAGTTACCACGGGTGAAATGCACTCAGCTGCATCCCTTAAGAACCTGGCCGGTATATTATCGAGACCTGTGGCTTTGTTGTCTTTTACTTCATTTAGCCTCTTGAGAACAGTACTCTCCATTACCCTGCTAAAATGAAAGGAGTTGGCTTGAAGCCCTTGTTGACGATAAAAACTCTGAACATGTGATGCACCATATGTGCCAGAGTGGCAAGGGAGCTCCTTAACCAGGTTAGTTGCCACAGAAGTAAAATAGTCATTTAAGCATTCTGCCACTTCCACCTTATCAGATATGGTAGAACCTTTTATATCCAGGCTAAAGCTGCTGGGTTTTGTTTTAATTTTTAGATTATATTATTAGATTATATTGGATTATTAGATTACATATTATATATTGTAACTATTTATTGTAGGGCAAATATAACTGAGAGGGCATACATACCCTCATCTCGCACCTTGTTGCCCATATGCACATGTCCCGAGTTAATTATATTGATTTGTTATATTGTTTACACTGCTTTTTTATTCTATTTGATTTTTACTTCTCCACTGTACTATAATGTACCATGTCTTATACTACCTGTACCTCCCCTCCCCTATGCTGCTATGATGCCTGAATTTTCCCAAAGGAATATCTTATCTTATTATGTTGGATTGTGTTGTAAATATTGTGTTTTACTTTTAATGCTTCGGTTTTAGGTGTATGGTTTTATAACATCTTGCTGGCTAAAACTTATAGTCTTTATACCTGAATCACTGTACATATTATACCCTTCTGTACACACATCTGATTAGCACTATTACTCAGTAGTACTAATGTATGTACATATGTTATACCCAGTTTAAACACCTCTACTTTGTATATTACTATTGCACTTTACTGTTACATGTGCACTATGGTTGAATGCCAAACCCCTTTTGTTGTACTGTACTTTATAATGACAATATATTTCAATATAATGTAATCTAAACAAAAATGACGCTCATCTAAATAAAATGGAAGGAATCTCCGCCTGTCCTTTGATTCTCTTGGGAACCGCTCATCTGATTGACTTCACACTCGGCAGGTGTCTTGCTGAGGCCCCAAGAAAGCGCTGTGTCGAGCGTGACGTTGATTGGATTGAGAAAGCCGCAAGCAGCAACACCGGCCCGTTCCAAACAGGCACGTTTTGAACAGGCACTAGCTGCCTCATAATAAGTGGTGTTACATACATGGAACATTACGAACAAACTACAAACCACTGACAAGGCTTTGTTTTTCAGTTGTGGATTTATTCCCATGATCTGAGCTGTGGGAAAATACAACTATGTTACTCTTTAACAAATGTAAAAATAAAAAAAAAAGCTAAAAGATTTTCAGTAGGCGTTGGGGAATGTCATCTTGGCTTCAGAAAATGTCTACTTAAATGGCCAATTGTGACCATTTAAGAGATTTAACAGCAGTGGGTGGTTGTGTGTATATTTTTAGGGCAAGTTTTGAAACTGAATAATACAGACCAGGTTTTTTTCCCCGTTTATTTTCCAATATTGCTTTCTCTTTCTCTATCAATAATTTACAAATTGTACCTGTTCTTTAAGGGAGACTCTGGAATATGATGTAGGCAACTGCAGGTCTTCAAAGAAATGTGGTGACTCTACCAGAGATAATTCAAAACAGGATATATATCAACTTTGGGATATATGTTATATAGTATAGGCCTGTGACAGATGAGTGACGTGAAAAAAAACAATAATATGGAATTAGCTTTTTACTGTATAATGATGTCATCATCAGGTATGAAGTACAGTGTACCTAAATTGACCTATATCAAGCCCCTCCCTCTTTTCTTGATCCTCCAATCATAACTGTTCTCGGACATCAGAGGAAAGCAACGGTTGTGAATGGCGGGTCAAGAAAAGAGGGCGGGTTTGAGATAGGTCAATTCAGTTTACCTACATCTTTAAGATGATATAAATCCTCATGATTGAAATTCATAGGAAATATCATATATAATATTATAAGACATACGATATAAAATTATACATAAGTAGTCATATCAGGATGTTGTATGTCACATGAAAATAGGGTATTTTGAGGAAATAAAACAATACTATTGTGAGAAATAAAAAGGTATATTTTTCTATAACGGTGATTTTTGGTGTTAATGTGATCGTCAAATGCATTTCATAGTTTTACCCACCTTTCTTATACCACTGATAAGCATCACATCCCTGAATCTCCCCAAAGGCTAAAACCAGCCACGTTCTGTATAATACAGTGTCTTACAAACTTATACATACAAATAAACACATATATATATAGAGAGATATTTAAAAAAGAAATTGTTGTGTTAGATGCAGATCATGCAGTCTTCTCTTAATAAAAGATTGAGATATTATCCAGTGTTTCTCAACTGGTGGGTCGCGACCCAAAAGTGGGTCGCGGGGCCATTTTGAGTGGGTCGCGGATGTGTGTGTGTAAATAAAAAAAAAAATAAAAATTATATAATCTTTTTTTTTGCACTACCTATCTTTGTGAAAGTGGCTTCTCAGCTCTGGTCCAGCTGAAGACAAAGCAGAGGAACAGATTGGACATTGAGCATGACCTCAGAGTTGCTTTGTCTACCATCACCCCAGACTTTGAGACTCTTGTCAGGAGCAAACAACATCTGCAGTTATCCCATTAGTTCCCTGGGATGTTAAGCTAAGAAGTCTGCCAAGAAGCATATATTATTTATTATTATTATTATTTTATTTCATTGTGTTTTTAGCCCTAGTTGCACTTTTGTTGCAACCCCAGTTATCCCATTAGTTCCCCCAAACTTAGGTCTGTTATGTTAAGCTAAGAAATCTGCTAAGAAGCATATATTATTTATTATTATTTTATTTCATTGGGTTTTTAGCCATAGTTTTTGTGTTTATTTCATGTTTTTAACAGTGCATGAAAGATTGCATATTACTGCAAAAAAGAAAATTGAAATAAATCATAGTGGTTAAAAAATGTGGGTCGCGACTTAATGACTAAGGAAAATGTTGGGTCCCGAGGCTAGACCAGTTGAGAACCACTGTTTATAGACTATCGTGTTCTCAAGAACTGAGTGCAAGATTTTGTGAACTTGTGAATTTCACGTAAAAAAAACCCCGAAATGTTTTAGTTCCAGTTCTTGAAGAACTGCTTGAACATGATGGTCTCTCTCCCCTGTGGCAGAATCTCCACCTGAAAGAAGAAGAAAGAACCTTGTTAGGGCAATCTATCCACCTTATCCTCGACCTGCGTTATCGTATCGTCATGCCCCTGATGACTGCAGATTTCTCACTAAATTACTTCTGAAATATTTGATAATGTCAATTGAAAACGACAATCTTTATTAATATCTCCAAGGGAAGGGAGCATTGTGTCTTGCAGTCAGCAGATAAAAAGGATTTCACAATAAAAACAACATATAAAGACATAAAAAAATAAATACATTAAATACAATGAATGAATGAATGAATGAAAACTTTATTTAACAGATTGCAGAATGGGTACAATACAGTACGGCTCAATACATACAATTGTTAAGGGGATGCAGACCTGAGAAAGACGTTTGTCTTGTTTCCATCAGGGTCCCCCATTTTCAATTCATATAGACATATATGACATACATGACATACAGATAGTCAGTACTGCTACATCTATACATTTATGACATACCAGATTTGCAAATACAGTACTGTTTGTGATACAGAAGGAGTCAAGAAAAGGGAGTATATACATTTGACGTAGAAACTGTACATTGGAGGAGGTTGGGTGGGGGGGGTTGGGTACATTGGGATATTGACAACCATACTGGGTAATTTACATTGGAGGTGGTTGGGGGGGGGGGGGGGCGGGGGGCACACTGTATAAACAAGTAACACTGTACATTGAGGGGGGGGGGGGGAGGAGACACTGTACAAACAAACACAATTGTACATTGAACTATTGACAAAACCATACTAGGTAAATGACTGTACATTGGAGGGGGTTGGGTTAGGATATTTACAGGGGCCAGTGTTGAATTGCAGTCTCCCGTAGGTGTCCCTTGAGAGAGGTTTTGAAAGTGGGTAGTGATCCACATTCCTTTACAGCTTTGGGTAGGGCGTTCCACATTGATGTGGCATAATTGCGAAACGTGTTTAGTCCCTTATTTGAGCCGAATCTGGGTTTAACATGATTTGTGGAGCTCCCTCTGGTGTTGTGATCGTGGTATTCACTGACCTTTGGGAAGTATTTTGACATGTACATGGGTACCTTGGTCGTGTAGTGTATCTTGTAGACCAGGCCCATTGCAAGTTGTTGTACTCTGTCATCTACTCTAAGCCATCCTAGGTTGTCAAAGTGGGCAGGGGTGAGGTGGGTTCTAGGAGTAAGGTCAAGCAGTAGTCTGACCAGTTTGTTTTGAGATGTTTGTAATTTTGTTTTTAGCGCCTTTGAGGTGCTTTGGTACCATGAGGTGCAAGCATAGTCGTAGTACCCCTGAATGAGTGCTCCTGCCAGAGTCTTCAGGGTGTTCTTGTTTACCAGAGAGGAGATCCGGTACAAGAATCGAGTTCGTTGGTTGACTTTTTTTATTACATTGGATGCCATTTTGTCACAGGAGAGATTAGCCTCTAGGATGGAACCCAGGTAGGTAATTTCATCTTTCCTTGTGACAATATTGTCACCCACTGTAACTGAGAAGCCGTCGGTCTTGCTGAGTTTGTTATTTGAACCGAAGAGAATGGACTCTGTTTTGCCCATGTGTAATGATAGTTTGTTATCAGCGAGCCATATGCAGATTCTGCCTAGTTCCGAGCTGAGGGTTTTTTCAACCTGTAACTTGTTCTTGTCAGAGACCAGCAGGGCTGAGTCGTCCGCAAACAGGAACAAGTTGCAGTCACAAGCTGACGACATGTCATTTGCATAAATTAGGAACAGTAGCGGTCCTAGTATGCTTCCTTGTGGAACACCACAGCTCACTGTGAGGGGGGGGGATAGGGTACCGTTTACCTCCACCATCTGTTCCCTCCCCTCAAGGTAGGATTGCATCCAGCTCACTGATAGACTATCAAAACCAATTGCTTTTAGCTTGTCAATCAGAATGGAGTGATTGACCGTGTCAAAGGCCTTTTGTAGGTCCAGCATGACCATGCCGCAGTATTTGCCTGCGTCCACCTCTTGTTTGATGTGGTCATTGAAATAGAGAAGGCATGTGTCAGTGGAGTGGGATGTTCTGAAGCCAGATTGGAATTCGTAGATTAGATTTTTTTCCGCTAGGTACTTTTCGACCTGTTCGTAGACAATTTTTTCCATGACTTTCGAGATGGAGGTGAGAATAGAAACAGGGCGGTAGTTGCCTGGGTCTAATTTGCTGCCCTTTTTGTGCAGAGGGGTCACCCTCGCAATTTTGAAGTCCTTGGGGACGTGTCCCTGTTTTATGGAGAGGTTTATTATGTGTGTGATGATTGGTGTGATGGCGGCTGCTGAGTCTCTGAGGAATTTGGAGGGGATGTTGTCATGGCCAGTGGCCTTGTTAGGTTGGAGGGCGCTCAGTTTATTGAGTACCTCATCTGTTGTTACCATTTCCAGCTTGAAGTCGTCCTTGCGGACCCCTAGGTTTTTGTAGTAAGCTACTATGTGTTCTACCCCATAAAGCCCTGAGTAGGTGCATCATCGGTGTAGTACCTATTTTAGCATAGTGTAGTATAACAGCACCTTGTGAATCATACATCAAATTGACATATCTCAAACCCGCCCTCTTATCTCAATCCACCAATCACAACTGTTGGACGGGAAGCAACAGTTGTGATTGGAGGATCAAGATAAGAGGGTAGGGCTTAAGACACATCAAATTACCCTGCAGTCCAATATGATGAACATCGATTGGATTATCTAACATGTGATTTTCAACCAATGCCGAGATTACATTAGGCATCGACAAATAAATGAAAACAATAAAAATACAGACAAAACACACTAGAACAATCTTTCAAATGGGTTTCAAATTCTAGTGGGTTCTGCTATCAGTTGGGATAAATCGAGACTACCACTAACCATGAACCAGTAAACATGAACCAGTTTAAAAATAAGTATAAGGACATGGTTTGAAGAAAGGCTTCGACAATTACCAGGTGTTTACATAGATTATTATTTATTTATTCACTTCATGGGTACATATATACATACATATAAAGAATGGTGCATTTAAGTGTAGATATATGTATGTTTTTGTATGTATTTTGACTTTTACATTTTTCACATGTTCGAAATAAATCAAATTTAATTCAATAAAAAAACCTTGCTGAGATAATCGGATGTATCATTCAGCCAGTTCAGGTTAAAAGTCACCCACAACAATCGGCTCAACGTCGGAATATTGAGGAAATAGATCTGCTGGTGCGGCAATGGGTCCTAGATCAGCAGATGGGGGTCTCTAAAGAGAGCCCTTCCACAACCAGGCAGGGCCCAAACTGAACTCTTAGTGCAGGGGTTCCCAATAGGAGGTCCTATCAAGACATTGGACTTGCATTTCATGCAACTGAAAGGAATTTCATGCAACTGAAATGACAAGCTGTTCAAAATAAACTCCGTTCTTCTCACGTAGCCTATGTCTGCATTTTGAATGAGGGAGGGGGTCGGGGGTCGGGGTTTGCCCCGCCAAGTCATTTGAATCCTAGAAAGTGGACCGGGCAGAAAATTAATTGGGAACCCCCGCCTTAGGGTAAGTAATTCAAAACAACTTGGCCTGGTGACAGCATCTAAAACTGTCACGGAAAAACCTGATCTACCATAGATAACCAGCCCTCCTCCCCTCCCGACTCCATCCACTCCATACAAGTTGTAGCCCATTAGAGCTACGCCGGAGTCCTTGACACGTTTTTTGAGCCAAGATTCAGTCAAGACCAGGACGTGAGGATCGGTCTGTAGAACTGATAACGTTCGACACGGTGGTCAAGTAACGCTCACCAGCGGCTCTGTTTCCCCGAAGAGACTGAGGCGGTTTGGCATGAAGGCCAACATTCTCACAAACACAGGTGCACCATGGGAGAGCTTTCTGACCCACAGCCGCAACTCACTACTGAGAGTAGTGGAGGCCATCCAGGATATCTTTCATCAGTGTTGCATGTGGAAGGCACACGGCATCATCAAGAACCACAGCCACCCGGCACGCAGACCGTTCTCCCTGTCACCCCACAGCCACCCGGCACGCAGACCGTTCTCCCTGTCACCCCACAGCCACCCGGCACGCAGACCGTTCTCCCTGTCACCCCACAGCCACCCGGCACGCAGACCGTTCTCCCTGTCACCCCACAGCCACCCGGCACGCAGACTGTTCTCCCTGTAACCGTCTGGCAGACGATACAGGAGCAGGGCTGAACGGTACACCAGGCCATCAGGTTTCTCAACTCAACTCGTAAACCTGAAATGTTTACATACAAATCAAACCACAACGGCTGCTATTGAAGCTTGACTGCTACACACCAATGTGCAATACACTTTACTACTTTACAATACTGCTGTATACACTCCTCACTTTACAATACTGTTGTATACACTCCTCACTTTACTTTACAATACTGTTGTATACACTCCTCACTTTACTTTACAATACTGTTGTATACACTCCTCACTTTACTTTACAATACTGTTGTATACACTCCTCACTTTACTTTACAATACTGCTTGATTGATTGATTGATTGATTGATTAAAAACTTTATTAACAGATTGCAGAATGGGTACAATACAGTACAGCTGTATACACACAATTGTTAAGGGGATGCAGACCAGAGAAAGACTTTCGTCTTGTTTACATTAGGGTCCCCCATTTTCAATTCATCAGGACATATATGACATACATGACATACAGATAGTCAGTACTGCTACATCTATACATTTATGACATACCAGATTTGCAAATACAGTACTGTTTGTGATACAGAAGGAGTCAAGAAAAGGGAGTATATACATTTGACGTAGAAACTGTACATTGGAGGAGGTTGGGTGGGGGGGGTTGGGTACATTGGGATATTGACAACCATACTGGGTAATTTACATTGGAGGTGGTTGGGGGGGGGGGGGAAACACTGTATAAACAAGCAAAACTGTACATTGAGGGGGGGGGGGAGACACTGTACAAACAAGCAAAATTGTACATTGGACTATTGACAACCATACTAGGTAAATGACTGTACATTGGAGGGGGTTGGGTTAGGACATTTACAGGGGCCAGTGGTTTTGAAAGTGGGTAGTGATCCACATTCCTTTACAGCTTTGGGTAGGGCGTTCCACATTGATGTGGCATAATTGCGAAACGTGTTTAGTCCCTTATTTGAGCCGAATCTGGGTTTAACATGATTTGTGGAGCTCCCTCTGGTGTTGTGATCGTGGTATTCACTGACCTTTGGGAAGTATTTTGACATGTACATGGGTACCTTGGTCGTGTAGTGTATCTTGTAGACCAGGCCCATTGCAAGTTGCTGTACTCTGTCGTCTACTCTAAGCCATCCTAGGTTGTCAAAGTGGGCAGGGGTGCGGTGGGTTCTAGGAGTAAGGTCAAGCAGTAGTCTGACCAGTTTGTTTTGAGATGTTTGTAATTTTGTTTTTAGCGCCTTTGAGGTGCTTTGGTACCATGAGGTGCAAGCATAGTCGTAGTACCCTTGAATGAGTGCTCCTGCCAGAGTCTTCAGGGTATTCTTGTTTACCAGAGAGGAGATCCGGTACAAGAATCGAGTTCGTTGGTTGACTTTTTTTATTACATTGGTGTATACACTCCACACTTTACTTTACAATACTGTTGTATACACTCCTCACTTTACTTTACAATACTGTTGTATACACTCCACACTTTACTTTACAATACTGCTGTATACACTCCACACTTTACTTTACAATACTGTTGTATACACTCCTCACGTTACTTTACAATACTGTTGTATACACTCCTCACTTTACCTTACAATACTGTTGTATACACTCCTCACTTTACTTTACAATACTGCTGTATACACTCCACACTTTACTTTACAATACTGTTGTATACACTCCTCACTTTACTTTACAATACTGTTGTATACACTCCTCACTTTACTTTACAATACTGTTGTATACACTCCACACTTTACTTTACAATACTGTTGTATACACTCCTCACTTTACTTTACAATACTGCTGTATACACTCCACACTTTACTTTACAATACTGTTGTATACACTCCTCACGTTACTTTACAATACTGTTGTATACACTCCTCACTTTACTTTACAATACTGTTGTATACACTCCTCACTTTACCTTACAATACTGTTGTATACACTCCTCACTTTACTTTACAATACTGCTGTATACACTCCACACTTTACTTTACAATACTGTTGTATACACTCCTCACTTTACTTTACAATACTGTTGTATACACTCCTCACTTTACTTTACAATACTGTTGTATACACTCCACACTTTACTTTACAATACTGTTGTATACACTCCTCACTTTACTTTACAATACTGTTGTATACACTCGTCACTTTACTTTACAATACTCTTGTATACACTCCACACTTTACTTTACAATACTGTTGTATACACTCCTCACTTTACTTTACAATACTGTTGTATACACTCCTCACTTTACTTTACAATACTGCTGTATACACTCCTCACTTTACTTTACAATACTGTTGTATACACTCCTCACTTTACTTTACAATACTGCTGTATACACTCCACACTTTACTTTACAATACTGTTGTATACACTCCTCACTTTACTTTACAATACTGTTGTATACACTCCACACTTTACTTTACAATGCTGTTGTATACACTCCACACTTTACTTTACAATACTGTTGTATACACTCATGTTGTACTTTATATTTTACTTATGTCACTTATAACTTTTTACTTTATGTCACATTTACTTGTGCCATTTAGGTATACATTTATTTTCTTTATCGTTTTATCTTTATATGACTAGCGCTCTATTGCTGCCAGTGCTTACTGCTGAGCTGTTCCTGTTTCTCTTGTCGAATACATTTCATTGTACTGTTGACCCAGCGTTAATCTACACATGACCAATAAAATAAAACTGAACCTACATTTATATGATTGAATTGATCCATCTCAATCACTGCTCCTCTTTTATTGATCATCTAATCAGTTTGTCCGAGGGAAGCAACGGTTGTGATTGGAGAATCAAGAAAAGAGGGCGGGATTCAGCATGATTCAGACTTTTTTAAGAAATGTTTAATACCACTTGGAGCAAGGTTTTATAAGATAAAGATAAGATAAGATATTCCTTTATTGATCCCCACAAAACACATAGCAACATTGAACTGGTGGCTGCACTCGCTGCACTTGTGTTCATAAACATATATAAAGGCTAGATGACTCACCCGCGCTGCTGGCCAGAGACCGGCGTTGCCACATGGTGGCCATCTTGCCACAGGCAGCACGCCCACTCATAACATGAATGTCTATGGTGCATGTACTATTGAAATAACCATAGCTTGCTCCATTTTCAACCGATTTTCAAACGGTTTGGTTTGTTATAAACGTCAGATGTAGTTATCATACTGCATACTTATAATGGACTTTCATATGAAAATAATGCATAAAGCATCCTGAATCATAGCCACGTTAATAACGTTTGTAACAAACCAAACCGTTTGTAAATCGGTTATCGTACATGCACCATAGACATTCATGTCATGAGTGGGCATGCTGCCTGTGACAAGATGGCCGCTCGTGAACTACATTGGAGACTCACCTTGCACCATCTAGTTATATATCTATGTTCCATACAAGCTCTCGTCAGATGCACCAAGCTCCCGGTAGCCCCGCAAAAAAAAAAAAACGTCATATTTCTTTTTTTTGATCAAATATTTTTCTTTTCTTTTTCTTTTCTTTTTTCCAACATGAAACAAAACATATCACAATACAACAACAACAATACATAAAAAGACTTCCCAAGACAGTAACTCAACACCACATGACAAGACAACAACTGATACAACTGTACAGTGATCATCCTAACATGGACACTCGCTCGTTCTCTCCCCCCCTCCCCCCGCTCACCCCAGGACCTCAACATGAGTCACACTCACAATACATCACAATACATCACTCAGCAAAAAAAAACAAGAATCAAAACAAACATTTCCAAACTTATATGCGTTCCCTCAACTTTGCCACTGTAGCCAACCAAATTACGATATCAGATTCCTTATACAACGGCATGCAAATTTCTCGATTCTGATTGGCCATTCACACGTCTTTATTGGTAACAATCCACGGTCCTGGGCTCAGGACCCGCCCACAACCAAATCACATAACCCTCCCCGGCTCACTCCGGGAGAAAACAGGATCGCGGAGAACAAATGGTTATGTTGAAAGCACCATAACGACTAAATATGAAGCGATTCTGTCAAGGGGAATGTGTTAGTATTTTAAACAATGTTGGATGATGTAATTGATGGGTCTTGACTCAATCTAGAACAAAAGAAAAATCGCGGATTGATTGATAGATTAATTGATTGATTTAAATTTCTTCCTTCCTACTTTCCGACTGCAGCGTTCTCTCTCACACTGTCCGACGCTGGCGTACCCACAAACACACACATACACACACACACACACACACACACACATACACACACACACACACACACACGCACACACACACTGTGACACACACACACACACACACACACACGCACACACACACACACACACACACTCCTGTCTGCAACAGCGGGGGAGTCAGACTGAGAGAGAAGCAGCGCTGTTTTAAGTGAGCATGGTCTATTGAATTGATTGATTGGTTGATTGCTAATTTTATTACTGTACCCCTGGTTTCCAACTGGTTAAGTTTAGGCTAAAAGAAATAAATAAAAAAATAGGGCGAAGAAAACGTTTTTTTCCTATAGGGCAAAGAAAACGTTTTAATAAATTTTCAATCAATCATTCCAATAATACACAGTTGGATGTGTTAGTTGGTTGGATGCACTTCAAGCTGCTTCCACATGAGGCAACTTCTCTCAATCATTCCAATAATACACAGTTGGATGTGTTAGTTTGGTTGGATGCACTTCAAGCTGCTTCCACATGGAGTTGTGGGAACTACTTTTTCTGGCGGATGGTTTTTTCAATAAATCTTCGATTAATGTGTGTTTATTGTATAGAAATAAGGTTGGATGAATCTGGCAGTTGTATAAAAGCTTTACACCACGTGCAGTCGTGATTTGTGACCAATAAACCATGCCTAGGGGGGTCTAACGACCCTCGGCTGCGCCTCGGGCCTAACAACCACCCCTAGGCATGGTTTATTGGTCACAAACCACTCCTGCGTGTGATGTAATGCTTAAATAACCCCTATAACACCTGCCGTGGATATCTCCAAATAGATCACGTCAAGGTAGGTGAGAAACCATACCTTTGGACAGAGTCTATCTGGATGAAACCAACGTGAGGCAATCAATTTTTTTGCGGCTGTGAGGCCGGCCAAAATGAGTTTTTCACCTGTATAGAGGTCGGTAATTTAGAGAGATCATTCAGTAATAATACAGAAGGAGATACAGGTATGGTTAGAGAGAAAATGTCTGAGAGCTGATATGTAACATGTTCCCAAAAAATCACAACAGGAGGGCATTCCCAGTACATATTGTAGCGTTCTGTCGTACCCGTATTGTTAGGAAGAATGAGGAGTGGTTCATGTTTCTTTTGGGTTATTTAATTCCACTTCAATGAGTACATACAGGTCAATACCTCACTCGGTAGGAACACACACAGCTTCCTAGCTTCACGTATATTCCACCAACACAACGTAACTTCCGGTGCCACCTCCTATCTCTCCCGGGGGGAAACACACCCCCCGGGTACAGTGACACACAAGACCCCAGATCATTACACTATCCGCCCCCTTCTGAGCTCTCGCCCCGAGAGACACATCAACAATAGCACATTCACAATAACATTTTCCATTTCAAGCAGAACACACTTTTTTTTTTCTTTTTTTACACAAAGTCCTTGAAACGACCTGGCGGCAGCCTCCGCCTCTGCGGACGTGTTGTCCCTGCCCGAAGGACTGAATCGACCTGCTGCTGCTGAACAGGAACCGTCCGGGGAGTGCCATGTCTGTCCCGCACCGGGGACACAGTCTGTGATTCTGAGGGGCCCCCCGTATGGGAAGAGGGGACACCCCCCGCTGGTGGACCACGGTGCACTCCCCTCGAACGGCGGTTACATCCGGCCCCAGTGGTGGTCGGAACACTGTCTCTAGGTGAGGCCGCTGGGAGGGCTGGGTCTTGCAGTGGGAGGCAATCCCCTCTGTACGGGGCCAGTCTGTCTCTGTGAAGAGCAACTTTCCTCCCCCTGAGCGGCAATTGTACCCTGTATACCACCTCCCCCACCCTCTCTAGCACCCTACATGGCCCTTGCCAGTGACAGTCCAGTTTAGGGCACCGCCCCCTCTTCCTCCGAGGGCTATACACCCAGACCAGTTCCCCGGCCTGGAAATGCCTCCCCTTAGCCCGCACATCATAGTTCCTTTTTTGTCTCATGCCCGCCTTTTCCAGCTGACCCCGGGCAAAGTTGTGGGCGGACTCCATTCGATCCTGGAGTCTCCTGGCATACTCCCTCCCCGGGGGAACGGGGGGAGTGTCAGGGGGCTTGCCAAACGCCACCTCCGTCGGCGTCCGGAGCTCCCGGCCCAGCATGAGCCGGGAGGGCACCGCCCCCTCTTCCTCTGAGGGCTATACACCCAGACCAGTTCCCCGGCCTGGAAATGCCTCCCCTTAGCCCGCACATCATAGTTCCTTTTTTGTCTCATGCCCGCCTTTTCCAGCTGACCCCGGGCAAAGTTGTGGGCGGACTCCATTCGATCCTGGAGTCTCCTGGCATACTCCCTCCCCGGGGGAACGGGGGGAGTGTCAGGGGGCTTGCCAAACGCCACCTCCGTCGGCTTCCGGAGCTCCCGGCCCAGCATGAGCAGTCTCGCTGGTGCTCTGCTGTGAGAATGGCTAGCTGCTTGCCTAGAGTCCTATTGAACCTTTCCACTAACCCGTCACTTTGTGGGTGCAGAGCAGTGGTTCGGGTCTTCTTGGTGCCTAGCTGCTCGCACATGGTGGCAAAGACATGTGACTCAAAATGTCTCCCTTGATCGCTGTGGAGGGTTTCCGCTGCGCCGAACCGACTGAACATGCCCTCCACCAGCGCGTCAACCACAGTCTTGGCCTCCTGATCCGGCAATGCATATGCCTCCGGCCATTTGGTGAAATAGTCCATGGCGACCAGCACATAGCGATTGCCATTGTCCGTGCACGGAAACGGCCCCATAACATCCATCGCCACTCTCTCCATGGGGGCTCCCACCCCCAGCTGTTGGAGTAGTGCGTGGGACTGATCAGGTGGGCCCTAGACTGCAGAGGTCGCAGCGGCGACAGAAATCCTCTAGGTCCCTTTTAATCCGTCCCCAGTAGAACCCCTGACGGAGGCGGCGGAGAGTCTTTGTGATGCCAAAGTGCCCAGCCCCCACGGTGCCATGGGAACTTTTTAACACAGTCTCTCTCATTGCTTTGGGGACCACCACCCGCCACCTGTTCTCTCCCGTAGCCGGCTCCCTCCACGCTCTCTGTAGAACCCCGTCCCACACCCGCAGAGCCGCAAAGTCTGCCCACAGTCCCTTTGTAGCAGTGGTACCCCCTGCCACCTCCCCCCAGGGTGGCTTCTGACCTGACTCTACCCATTGCAAAACAGGTTTTAAATCAGGGTCCTGCTCTTGCTGCGTTCGCCACTCCGCTTCTCCGATCACCTGCAGCTCCCTGCAGACCGGCCCGTCGCCCTCGTGCTCGGGGCATATTGTTACCTCCTCCCGGAGCTCTCTCTCTCTTGCCTCCCTCTTCTCACAGTATCGACACCCCTCCGGAGCACAGGGCCGTCGGGACAGGGCGTCAGCGTTGGTGTGGCGGACGCCGGCCCTGTGCTCAACGGTGAAGTTGAAGTCTGCCAGCCTCTCCAGCCAGCGGCACACTTGCCCCTCCGGCTCTCGAAAGGACGTCAGCCACTGGAGAGCGGAGTGGTCAGTTCTGATTGTAAACGGCGGCCCACAGAGGTAGTACCGGAAGTGTTTAACTGCCTCAACGACAGCCAGAAGCTCCCGGCGGGTGACGCAGTAATTCCGCTCCGCTTTGTTGAATGTGTGGCTGAAGTAAGCCACCGCTCTTTCTCCGTCCGGCCCCACCTGAGACAGCACGGCCCCCATACCCACGTTGCTGGCATCCGTGTCCAGGACAAACGGCAGGGAGGGGTCTGGGGGTCGAAGCACAGGTGCTTCTGTTAGTCCTTTTTTTAGGAGGTCAAACGCCTGCTGACACTCAGGCGTCCAGGTGAAGTCAGCGCCTTTCTCCTTCAGTCGAAATAGGGGCTCAGCGATGCAGGAGAACCCCCTCACAAACCTCCTGTAGTATGAGGCGAGCCCCACAAAGCTCTCGAGCTGCTCTTTGTTTGCGGGGGTGGGCCACTCTTTGACCGCCTTTATCTTCCCCTCCTGCGTGCTGATGCCCTCTCCCGTCAGTTTGTGTCCCAAGAACTCCACTTCTCTCCTCATGAAGTGGCACTTGTCGGGGTGAAGTTTCAGTCCTGCCTCGGCTATCCTCCCCAGGACCCGTCTCAGCGTCTGGAGGGCCGCCTGGAAGGAGCTGCCGTGGGCCAGTATGTCGTCCAGGTACACCACGCACTCCTCTGGAGGAATGCCAGCCAACACACTCTCCATTAGCCTTTCAAACGTGGCTGGGGCGTTACACAGCCCGAAGCTGAGGACACGGAATTGCCACAGCCCCTGCGGTGTGCAGAAGGCTGTCTTAGGTTTAGACTCTGGGTCGAGGGGCACCTGCCAGTAGCCAGCCCGTAAGTCTAGTGAGGAGAACCAGGACGACCCAGCCACTGTGTCCAGCGCCTCATCAACATGGGGCATCGGGTAAGAGTCTTTCTTTGTCACCTTGTTCAGTGGTCTGTAGTCGACGCAGAATCTCATTTTGGAAGTGTTCTTCTTCTTTACCATCACCACTCCCGAATGGCGCACTCTGCAGCTTCTCTGTACGCCATGGGAAGGCGGCGGGGTGGTGATCTGATAGGCCGGGCGTCCCCTGTGTCTATTTGGTGATGCACCAAGTGAGTGCAGCCAATTTCAGCATCTGTCAGTGCAAAAATGTCCTTGTACTCATTTAGCAACTGCCACAGCTCCTCTCGCTGTTCCGGCTCCAAGTGGCCACCGTTGCGTTCCCATATGCCCCTCACAACTGCTAGCCTGTCAGCCTCTTCCTCCATGTTAGGCTGCGCCAGGGGGAGGGGGCCCCCGGGTGTAAATGGGGCTGCTGATGGGGACAGGGGCGTACTGCCAGCAGGTGCAGGGAGCTGCCTGTCAGGGGCAATGGGCATGGGGGGTGTGCGTTCAGCCGTCGAGTGGGCAGGGGAATATCTCAGGCGGGTATTCCGGGAGCGGGAGCTACCGTGACTGTCCAGGGGGCTCGCAGAATGAAACTGTGTCTCTGCTGCCCTCACTGCCAGTGGCGCTGACCTCGGAGGAAGTGGGGGGGATATCATCTCAACAGTGGGGCCCCCAGGGAAACTCAATGTGTTCTCCCCCAGGTCCAGCAGGCATCGGGCAAACTTCAAAAAGTCTAGCCCCAATATGCAGGGGTCCTGCACCTCTGCCACCCACACCCGGAACTCCACCGACAGGCCCCCCACTGTTATGACCACATTTCCCTTCCCCAACATGGGGGCTAGCTCACCAGTCACTGTCCTCAGCTGCACCGACGTCTGCTCCAGCTGTGTCCCCACCGGGACCACGTCGGGCGTCATCAGTGTCGCAGTCGAACCCGTGTCCACCAGGGCCGAACACAGCGCCCCAGCCAGGGTGACGGGAACATAGCAAAAGTTGCCTGCATGCGTCCAGCCCACTACCATGACTGACTCAGTGTCAACGTCTGCTTCTGGGGGGAGTAGAGCCCCACCCCCCCGGCTGTGCTGATTGGCTCCCTCCGCTGGAGGCAGAGCAGCATGGGACATGGCGCCAGGGATCCGCTCCGCCCCATCTACACGGACCCCCTGCCGTTTCCCTGCCTCTCCTGGCGATTGCGGCAGTCCCTGCGGAGATGCCCGGGTTGGCCACACCCCCCAGCAGCGCATGGGCCCCGGTGAATGAGCCGCACCTCCTTGTGGTTGCAATGTTACGGCACGCACCAGCTCTGTCATCCGCTCCATCATTGCGCCCACCCACTCCGGCTCCCTTGGGCCGCTCTCCCTCGAAACCCTCACCGTGGGAGGGGCCTCCCTCACGCCCCCTGCAGCGTGCTCGGGTGCCGCAGCTGAACCCGCTCACGCAGGTCTCGTGGCTCGATGGCGCGGACAAACTGATCCCTGGCATACTCACTCAACACCGCGGGGGGCATGTGGCCGTATGCCCATCTCGTGAGTGTCTCAATGTCAGTTGCCAGTGCACGAAGGGACTCACCGGGCCGTCTGTGCCGGTTACATAGCTCTGTGACCACGATGCTTTTATTGTCACATCGACCGAAACGCCTCTGCAGCGCCCCCACCACAGCTCCATAGTCTCTCAGCTCTTCCGGTCCCAGTGCACTCAAACATGCCAGGGCATCATCCGTGAGGGACAAAACGAGACGGGCAGCCTTTTTTTTTTATTGTCCATCGGCCAGCCATTCAGTTCGGCTGCCAGCTCAAATTGCATAAAAAACGCCTCCAGACTGCCTTTACCCGAATATTTCAGCGCCTGGTCTGCTCTCCATCCGCCGTGTGCACCTCCACATGGTGCCACGCTCTGCATGTCATTCCTACCGGACGCCGCCGGGTGGAGTACCAGCGCCGCCGTCGCGTGGCCGTCACTCTCCCGTCCTCCGAGATTGCCAACCCCGACCTGCATTCTTTCCAGGTCTGGAAGTCCACTTGACAGACCTTCATCCTCCCTCTCCTGTTTAATCTCGTGGCGTGGCTCTTCTTTTGCCGTCATTGCTAAGCTAACGTGACGTAGCTAGCCAAACAGCGGAGCTCCACAGGGTACACAGTGCGCGTCAATCCGAGTTCACTGATCCCACTTCAGACACCAAATGTAGCGTTCTGTCGTACCCGTATTGTTAGGAAGAATGAGGAGTGGTTCATGTTTCTTTTGGGTTATTTAATTCCACTTCAATGAGTACATACAGGTCAATACCTCACTCGGTAGGAACACACACAGCTTCCTAGTTTCACGTATATTCCACCAACACAACGTAACTTCCGGTGCCACCTCCTATCTCTCCCGGGGGGAAACACACCCCCCGGGTACAGTGACACACAAGACCCCAGATCATTACAATATGCATAATTTTGCATCATTTGGACACAAGGTACATAGAGAGTCAGGTCTGAGACCCATTGAATTCAATCGTCTAGGGGTTAAATAAGTCCTGTGAATAAAATTTAGATGAATCTGTTGGTGATCTGGGTTGTGTGAGGATAACCGAACATTTTCCCAGACTGCATCCCAATCAAAATCTACATCCAACTCCGGAACATCCTTTCTCCAAATCGTATCCAGGGGGAGCTCTTTATACGAGGTCATGAGTAAATGGCGATAAAAGTCAGAGACAAAGCCTCTCGATGTCTCCTTGTCATAAAAGAACTTGTGAAAGCGGTGATGCACTAGTGGAGCATCCCATGGCACGCCATGAGCCTTCAGAGCTGCTCTTATTTGTAAATAAAAGAAAAAGGAGGTTCCGGGGAGATCATATCCGTTGGATATATCCTGGAAAGATCGGAGGCCAGAGTTATCAAAGATATCCCCCAATGTGTGGATGCCTTTCTTTTCCCATCTAGGATACCTAATAGGTTGTTGTCCAATAAGGAGAAGATTGTTATTAAATAGAGGGGAATGCGTGTGCCATTGATGTACCCACTTTCTGAGTGTCACGCCAAGTTTGGATCACATGTGTGATTAAAGGGCCAAATCTTAATTTACATTGTTTAATTGATATGTTGGTATACACAATATCCTGAAGTCTATATGGGGACACCAACTTCTCCTCCAATGGTCGCCAAGATACAGCTGCTTGAGCATCAAACCAAGTGATCAAAGGTCTCAGAGAGAAAGCCTGAAAATAATATTTAAAGTGTGGAAATGCTAAGCCCCCATCGAGTTTACTCCTTTGGGCAGTTGATCTCTTCAAGCGCGGGCGTTTATTGTTCCAAACGAATTTATACGAGGCAGAGTGCAATTTCTGCCAGTAACCAACAGGAGGAGGTAACGGGAGCATGGAGCTGATAAAGTTAATTCTGGGTAAAATATTCATTTTAATTATTGACGCACGGGCCTGTAATGAATTTTTTAATTTGGACCATCTGTTAAAGTAATTCGTAATCCTGTCACCCAAGCTGGAGTAATTATACCTTACCATCTGGCCAATAGTGGGGAATATTTCAATCCCGAGACATTTAAAGTGCTCCACCATAAGCATGTTTGCCGGTAAGATGGTAGCCTTCGCAGGCTCATTAAGTGGAAGAAAAGCAGATTTTGGCCAGTTGATCTTAAAGCCGGACAGGCTGCCGAATTCATCTATCACGCCGAGCAGATGAGGTAGAGAGACGGAGGGATTTTGCATAAACAGGAGTACATCATCTGCGTATAAGCTAATATGATGATGTGTGCCCTGAATTGAAATAGGAGACATAATTTGGGATTGTCTTATGTGTTGAGCTAGGGGTTCGAGGGATAAAGCGAAGAGTCCGGGACTAAGAGGACAACCCTGTCTGGAAGACCGCGAGACAGAGAAGAGTGGCGAACAGAACTTTCCCGTTAAGATCATGGCCGAAGGCTCAGTGTATAGAACTTTGATCATATGAATGAAACCCTCACCCAACCCCATCCTTCTGAGAACTGCCCATAAGTAAGACCACTCCAATCTGTCAAATGCCTTCATCGCGTCCAAGGATATGACCGCTGTAGGGGCTGCAATATCCTTGCTGGCATTAATCACGTGCAGTAACCGTCTGATGTTGTCAGTAACCAGGCGGCCTCTTATGAAGCCGGTCTGATCAGGGTGAACTAGAGATGTCATGTGCTTTTGAAGTCTGGTGGCTAGAACCTTGGCATATAGCTTAAGATCGGCTCCGAGGAGACTTAGGGGCCTGTAGCTGCCACATTCGGTGGGGTCCTTATCCTTCTTGAGTAAAACAGATATAAGCGCCATATTGACATCTCTAGAAAAATTGCCCTCTTTGATTGAGTGTAAGATCATTGAGAGTAATAAGGGGCCGAGTACATCCCAGAATGCAAGATAGAGTTCCGGTGGAATGCCGTCCCATCCGGGAGCCTTGCCCCGTTGCATATCCGCAATCGCCTCTCTAAGTTCAACCAGTGTGATAGGTGCAGCTAACAACCTAGCACTATCTTCTGAGATCTGTGGTAGATTGATTTGATCAAGAAAATCCTCCAGCTTGGTATGATCAAAGACCACCTCTGACTTGTACAGATTGGAATAAAAACAGCGAAATGTATCATTAATCTTTTTTGGGTTGGTGGTTACCTCCCCCTGTTGGTTCTTAATGGAAGGGATATCTGCAAATTGCTCACTGGCACGTATCTTCATAGCTAATAGGTGACTAGGCCTGGAGGCGTGAAAGTAGTAGTGCTGTCTTGTTCTGTGCATCTGAAATTCAGATTGTTGTCTTAAAATGGAGTTAATCTCTTTTTTCACTACCTTAATTTGAAGCTCCAGTCGATTAGAGTAGTTGTGCTGCAAGAAAGAGATCAACATGGCTTGAAGCTTTTCCAGTTCCTCTAGCTTGGAGAGACGTCCCTTGCGGAGATTAGATGCAAAGAGAGTAGTGTTACTTCTGATAAATCCCTTAACCGAATTCCATAGGATTCTGGGGTCCTGTACAGAGCCAACATTAAACTGTAGGAATTCAGTGAGCTTCTCTTTAAATTGCAAGTTAAACTCTCCGTTTTTCAGAAGTGTTGAGTTAAAACGCCATCTAGGGGCACGGGATGTTATTTTACTGAGTGAACCTTTGAGGAGGATACCTTTGTGGTCTGAGAGTGCTATGGGCACTAAGTCAACATCAAAGCTATCAAAGAGATGTGGAGAAGAAAAAACATAATCAATTCTGGAAGAGGTCTTATGTCTCGACGAGAAGAAGGAGTAATCCCTCGCAGATGGGTTGAGCGAACGCCACATATCAATTACCCCTGTGTCCTTAGACCAGGCCTGTAGGGCTGTGGTAGCTTGCTTCTGATCAGAGTTTTCCACGTGATTGGATCTATCGATCAATGGATCCCAAACTGCATTAAAATCAGCTCCTACTATTAAAGAGTAATCAGGTAGTTTCAACATAGCTGAAGTTAGTACAGCATAAAAGTTAGCGTCATACAAATTAGGGGCATATGCAGAAATCAGCGCAATTTTCCGGTTAGAGCATTCTATTTTAGCAATAGTGATTCGACCATTTGCATCAGACCACACATCTAACAGTTTAATATTCAAATTTTTCTTCGCCACTATGGCTACCCCTCGGGTCTTGGTGCCAAAAGAAGAAGAACTTATGTTATGATAAAATGTATTTGCCAATTTTGCATTATCCGCCAATAAAAGATGAGTTTCACTTAGTAAAGCTTCCTTTTTAGCCACGTTAGTACACTTGTGCGTTTATGTGGTATATTGAGACCCCCTGTATTCCAGATCAGGATATTCAAATTAGCCATAGTCTAAAAGGGATGCAGTCTGGTTGAATGTAATTTGTTTGGAGTAGAAAACTATAATAGATACATATTCACTTGTTAAGGTTCCATTGAGTACCGAGCGTGAGCGTGAAAACAAAAATAAAACAGAGCGAGTCGACTGAAAAGAAAAACAAAAAACACAATCCCCCATTCCCTCCCCCCTCCCCCCCACTACTATAACTTCTCCTATCCGGAGATTAAGCTGCATCCCACCCGGTCGTCTGCAAACTAAAACGCAAACAGCCAGGTAAAAAGCAGACTTCCTTCTCAGTGGCTACATGCCACGCTCCCTCCCGAGTTTCGTGGTCTCTGTCCAGCAGAGAGATTTTTACAACTTTTTGAACTAAACCTATAAACTGAAGCTATGGCATCAGACATGGCCACAAGTAAATGTCTCACATTTAGCAGATGGACTTTATATGAACTAATAACTGCAATAAAGTGCATATACGTATTGCACGTGTGCCTGCGTTAATGCTGCACTTACACACCTGAAATGGGCTTTGAGTGAAAATAATAATAAGTGTGTGCGTGCACCTGCTGCCCATGCATAAAGAAAAAATAAAAATAAAAAAAAGGCTTTAGATGAAATAGTAAATGCAGTATTCATACCAACGCAGTGAATGGGCTTTAAGCGAAATCATATTAAATGCATGCGTATATGTGCTGCACCTATCTGCGCAGTAAGTAGGCTTTTTAGGAGAAATAATAATAAATGCATACAAGTTTCAAGTTTCAAGTTTCTTTAATAGTTGTCATACAGAAGTACAGAATACTTTCATACAAAATGCTTCTTACTGTTACACTTCACCCCTAATTGCTAATTGTATCAAATAACATAGTATAGCATGTAATTTAGAAGTAGAAAATGAGGTCACAGTGTTCAGTATAGACATATGTACAATGTTCGATGCAGAATAGACGTAACTGAGTTACCATATAATATACAATACTATGCAGTGTACTAATGTACAGTACTATATAGTGCAAAGCAGAAATGGGATGAGGTACAATTTAGGTACAATTTACAGTAAGGTGTACGAGTTGTAGTGCAATCCTTCATCAATAAATATAAAGTGTGGGGAGTGGGTGCTACAGTGTGTTTGTTTAAAGTGAGTGTGTGCTATAAAGTGTGTGGAGTGGGTGCTACAGTGTGTTTGTTTAAAGTGAGTGTGTGCGTGTGGATGTGTTTGCTATGTGCGTTTGATGGTTGTTGTTGTGTAGTGTTCATTGTTCGTTTAGCAGCCTGATGGCCTGGGGATAGAAGCTTCTTCTGAGTCTTTCTGTGCTCGCCTTGAGACTCCGGTATCGCTTGCCTGACCGCAGCAGTTCAAAGAGGCAGTTGTTCGGGTGACTGGAGTCTTTAATGATTCTCTTAGCCTTGCCCCTGCAACGCTTGTTGTAAATGTTCTGGAGGGTGGGGAGCCCCCCTCCAATTGTGCGTTCGGCTGAACGTGTCACTCTTTGTAGTCTGCTTCGGTCTTGTGCAGTGCTATTCCCAAACCAGGAGGTGATGTTGCCAGTCAGGATGCTCTCTATTGTACATGAGTAGAAGTTCTTAAGGATCTTCTGACTGACTTGGAACTTCCTTAGGCGCCTGAGGAAGTAGAGGCGTTGTCGTGCCTTCTTCACAACACTGTCAATGTGTGTGGTCCATGTCAAGTCCTCGGATATGTAGGCTCCGAGGTACTTAAAGCTGTTGACTCTCTCAACCGGTGCCCCGTCGATGCTGAGGGGGCTGTAGTCCTTGACCCCCGACCTCCTGAAGTCCACAATCATCTCCTTTGTTTTGCTGACGTTCAGGGAGAGGCTGTTTTCCTGGCACCATCCCGCCAGGACCTTGACCTCTTCCAGGTAGGCCCTCTCGTCGTTGGCAGAGATCAGGCCCACCACCACTGTGTCGTCAGCAAATTTGATGATTGTATTGCTACTCCGCTGAGCCACACAGTCGTGTGTGTACAGGGAGTAGAGGAGGGGGCTCAGAACACAGCCCTGGGGGGCCCCTATGTTGAGGGTGATGGATGAGGAGGTGCAGTTGCCTGCTCTCACCACCTGGGGTCTGCCCGTCAGGAAGTCCAAGACCCACTGGCAGAGGTCATACTGTGTGTTCACACATACACACACACATGCCTGTCCAGGAATGCATGTGTACTCACACACATTCATATAGCCATGTGCATGCAAACAAGCCTACCAGTACCACACTAATTGTAAAAAATTCATGTTCTTGGAGAGGTATACCACAATGACCACATGTAGCCTAAAAAGTATAATGTCCACAGTAATCAAATAGGCTTTAGATTAGCCCCGCAAAAAACAACAACTTCATATTTCATATATTTAATATAATTTCATCTCCCGACAACCGGGCTGCCCCCCACATTTTTTTATACCTGTGCAAATAAAAATGTTTAATACCTTTTAAGTAGGGATGTCCGATATTATCGGCCTACCGATATTATCGGCCGATATCGGCATTAAAATGTGATATCGGAAAATATCTGTATCGGTTTTCAATTTTTTATTTTATTTTTACATTTCTATAACCTTTATTTACCCAGGCAAGCAAGTAAGAACAAATTCTGATTTTATTTATTGTCAAAAGTATGCATAATGTTGTGTTAATTCCACAACAAAAGATATGTAATGTTAATTACCTGAAATTATTCCATTTTTTGGGGGGGGAAACCCTGCATATATCGGTATCGGTTGATATCGGTTGATATCGGTATCGGAAATTAAGAGTTGGACAATATCGGTATATCGGTATCGGTAAAAAAGCCAATATCGAGCATCCCTACTTTTAAGGCTTTAAATCGAGTACTCTTTAATACCCAGCAGATACCCTGCATACAGTAACTCTTTAGCCAGAGGTGTGGCTAACGAAGACTGTAGAGAAGGGCAGTGGTCCTGAGAGCCTTAAAGAGTAGGCAGAAGTCCCTCTTTGACCCTATGTAGTAATGAATGTCACTGTAATGGCCCCCATCACAAGCCGTTAAGATCTAGAGTTCATGACAGCAAGATTATATACTATGTTAACAAGCTGAACTGCCTGTAAAACACTTAAGGTCTTGGTTCCTGGTTGCAAGGTAACACAAGGTAACAGTATATATACTGTAAGGAAGAATGAGTTTGTATGTTTCCATTGATGTGGGCGACAGTGGCTCGGGAGGTAGAGCAGTCGTCTGGCAATCCGGAGGTTCCCGGTTCGATTCCCGCTCCTCCCGGGCAGCGTGTCGATGTGTCCTTGAGCAAGACACTTAACCCCTAATTGCTCCCGATGAGCAGGTTGGCACCTTGCATGGTTGCCTCCACCGTCGGTGTGTGAGTGAATGGGTAAAATGTGAGGAACAAATTGTAAAGCGCTTTGGATAAAAGCGCTATATAAAAAAGCAGCCATTTACCATGTGACGTGAGGTTATATTCCTCACAGCATTATCATTTAATATCACAAGTTGATGATGTAGCTCGGGCATCTAGCAGTTATGAGTTAACAACTAAAATTCTGCATTGTTCTCACAAATGACATTATCACAGTAAAAGATTTTTCTATTTGTTGTACTGTACTTGTGCTGTATAATGACAATAAATGATAACTAAACGAATCAAGTTTCTGAAAGGGTAGTATCCCACCTGTGTTTTCATCCTGGGGTAGTTCATCTGCTGGATGAAGCCATCCGCCATCTTCAGGGCCTCCCTCTTCTCCTCGGCATTGGCTCCACTACCTGTCAATCAGCAGTGAGGGGGTGGGTGTTACACTCTCGTCGCACCATCACAATTCAATGTTAATCTCAAGCCGTCCTCTTTTCTTGATCCTCCAATCACAACCGTTGCGTCCTTCAAGTGTCCAAGAGAAGCAACAGTTGTGATTGGAGGATCAAGAAAAGAGGGCAGAGCTTGAGATGAGATAATTCCTTGGGGATCCTCTTGGGGGAAATTCAGGCGTCATAGTAGCATGGGGGAGGGGAGCTACAGGTATGGGCAGGGTAATAGAAGAAAGACATAAATATAGGCAATCAAATTAACTCTGTATATATATAATAAATCTTTCTTTTTTCTTTTTTTTTATAAACAGTAGGCCTATACACAACTGCCTGGCATGATATACATCATACGTTGTAGTCCGTCCAGGTTTTGGTAACAAAGAGTCAGACACACTTAGTGGTCAGACATTACTAGTATAGTTCTCGAGTTTGGAGTCAGTTTGGCTGAAATCGGAATATAGACCTGTTTCTTGTTTATAAACATACCGTGTTAGAGCCAATCAGCAATACCGAGTCACGTGACTAAGTTACCCCGGACCTGCTGTGCCAAAAGAAGTACACCGGGGCTCTATGGAGAAACCATGACACTCCCCTGACAAAAAAGTAGTTTCAAACGAAAACGTCTGGATGTCATTTTGTCAAATCAGCATGGCTGTGAGTGTGACTTTTTCACCTTTTACATAATCTAGCTTTGGCATGGATAGATTGTTTGGATCGCTAGCATGGCTAACAAATGCAAATATATTGTAGACTGCCCCGTTGTCTTGACCAGGATTACGTTCCTTTCTGCCCCCGCACGCGTGCACACTGAGTCTGACGTATACGGCGAACAGGTCTATAAAATATTGCTGCTGTCGGATGAAAAATCTTCCATCTGCAAATGGTCAACTTTTCAAGAAATAGAAGCGCCGCCTTGTTTTCAGATCAACGCATGTGTTAACCTTTGAAGTTTGAAAATAACATAATAATAATCATGACACCTGTTCACAAACGCACACAGTCATGACACCTGTTCACAAACACACAGGCATGACACCTGTTCACAAACACACAGGCATGACACCTGTTCACAAACACACTGGCATGACACCTGTTCACACACACACACAGGCATGACACCTGTTCACACACACACACAGGCATGACACCTGTTCACAAACACACAGGCATGACACCTGTTCACACACACACACAGGCATGACACCTGTTCACACACACACAGGCATGACACCTGTTCACAAACACACAGGCATGACACCTGTTCACAAACACAGAGAGTCATGACACCTGTTCACAAACACACAGTCATGACACCTGTTCACAAACACACAGGCATGACATCTGTTCACAAACACACAGTCATGACACCTGTTCACAAACACAGAGTCATGACACCTGTTCACAAACACACAGTCATGACACCTGTTCACAAACACACAGGCATGACACCTGTTCACAAACACACAGGCATGACATCTGTTCACAAACACACAGTCATGACACCTGTTCACAAACACAGAGTCATGACACCTGTTCACAAACACACAGGCATGACACCTGTAACTGAGGGGTACAATTCCCTGACTGTATTGTTAGATATGATATTTAATACCACTACCTCATGTACTTTAACTTCTGGCCACCCAGTACAAGATATAAGTATGATGAACACTTTCCCACCTGATGAAACGAACCAACACAAATGTACCAAATCGAATATTTAATACAGCAAAAGGTGTATACAACATTCACTTAATTACATTTATGATTTGAAATATTGAATATGCACTTTTATGGCAAATGAGTATTCGTAGGTAAATCAACATTGAATGTCCAATCTCTGGTTGCGCAGGGAGTAAGTATACAACCTGGAATATTTAGGAAACGATAGCGATGGTACTTAAATGATTATAGCTGGATACACTAAGGGGGGGGGGGGGGTCCCGCTGGTTGTAAGACAGTAGGAGGGGGGGGTTAGAGAAGCCGCTGGCGGTATCCCATCTGGCCGACGGTGTCTTGGGAGAATCCAAAGTCTTGGACACAGTGCCCACAGAACCTCGGGCCGCAGACGAATACAGCTGGACCCTCTGTGGAACGGTATCTGCCGGTCCACAACGGAGAGACGTGGTGCGACCTCACGTGTAGAGCGCCGCCTCACCTGGAGTCCTCTCCGGGGGGTAATTCCAACACTCGGCAGTGTTGGCCTTTATCCATGGAATAATCAAAGCACACAAAGCATAATCCAAGAGCCGTGGAAGGCTCGCCGTCGTCGGGGTAGAGTAATCCAATATACAGGTCCAGTCGCTCTTGACCCGGAGCTCCTCGGATGCAATCACAACTAGGGGTCTGACCAGCCTGGATAAGCGTCCAGATAACGTCAGGAACGATGGGGGTACTGATAACTGTAGAACTCGAACCGAACGATGCACCATACATAAATAGACTATTATTAGCTTAATAGAATACGTCCAACTCGACGGTATGGTGCCAAACTATGACCATTCAACTATTAATCTACACGATATCTCAATGCCTATTCTGGGCCAAGTAGGCCTTACTACACCGCACGTGCGTCGTGGGGAGGCTTTTGCGTCTGTCACTCTGTTGGAGGGTAAAGAACTGGACTAAAAGAAAGTTCTACTTTACGAGCGCCATATATATATGCGCTATGAACAAATAGTACCATTCGTATTTCGCCCGGCATATTACTGCGCAGAACCGGGGGTTGCCTCGACATGTTAGGCGGCACGATTGAACTTGGACCTAGGGGTATGGCAACCTGGCGCCAGGTTCTCGTCCAATGGTAGAATGAAACTATTATGGGCTGTTTAGTAGAAACGGGGATATTCAATGCATATTGTACAAGGAATATACAGGGGATATCAAACGATATACAAATACAATTAAATATATATATATAAATAAATATACATATTCGGTTTAATCTGATACTTCACAACAGCCGCCCCCTAATTAGTCCCACCTAATTAGCTAAGCAGAGACAGATTAACCGCACTGTCTTCCACTCAAGGTCCGCTGTAAGGGTCAGTCAACTCACAAAGTCATAGGGTCATGGTCATCATCGATAGTATCTGGGAGTCGGGGCAGTTCTATGAGCCTCGCCACGGGCCGTGTGTAGGTGCGCCCTTGGACGAGTACTTCAGCTGCTCGGACCTTGCCATCGGCACCGGTGATCACTTTGCTTACGCGGCCAGCCGGCCACACAGCTCCGGGGAGTGACTGGTCAACTATCATGACGACTGTTCCCTCTGTCAAGTTGTCTCTCTCTTTTACCCACTTCCGGCGGGTCTGTAGAGACGGCAGGTAGTGAAGTAGGAAGCTGCTCCAAAACTTGTCAGCTAGTACTTGGCTGTACCTCCACATTCTTCGGCCGTTCGCTTCTTCGGGCCTGTACACTGTCTGGGGTAGCGCGGGGTCCAGCCGCCCCATCAGGAGTGTGTTGGGGGTGACTGGGCCGACATCTGCTACATCACTGGAGACGTAACCGAGGGGCTTTGAGTTCAATACTCCCCCGATCTCCGTGAGGACCGTCATCAGGACCTCCCCCGCCACAGTCTGGGCTCCGAGCACGGCATACAGGGCTGTCTTTATAGAACGTACCTCTCGTTCCCAGGTTCCACCGAAGTGGGGTGCGTTCGGGGGATTAAACTGGAAGTCAATCCGGGCTGGAGCGAGGTGGGTCTTAAGTTCTGGGCCCATAGCTTGGAAGCTCTCTCTCAGCTCTCTTTCTCCGCCTTCGAAGTTGGTCCCGTGATCAGACAACAATGTAGACGGTTGTCCTTTCCGTGATATGAATCTCCGGAAGGCCATAAGGAATGAGTCTGTGCTCATGGTCGGAAGGAGCTCGATATGTATCGCTCTGGTGGTCATGCATTTGAATACAATACCCCACCGCTTCTCGGTGCCTCTTCCTCTCTTTATATACAACGGGCCAAAACAGTCCATGCCTGTGGAGTGGAATGGCTTGTCGCCGATTCGGAGGCGACAGGGGGGTAGGTCAGCCATCCGTGGTATGCTGGGCTGCGCGCGCCACTTACGGCAGTCTAGACAGGTTCGCTGGAAGCGCCGTACTGCTTCTCTCCCTTGCAATATCCAATAACGACGTCTGATCTCCGCGAAGACTCTCTCTGCTCCTGCGTGGTGTACATCCTCGTCGTATTTCTTTATGATCAGCTCTGTGGCCTTGTGTCGGCTGTTCAAGACGATCGGGTGCTTAATGTCATCTGGTAGATCGGGGGCTCTCCGCAGGCGACCACCCACTCTGATGAGATTATGTGCGTCACTCTCTGGTGCCAGGTGAATCAGTCTGCTGTCTGATGGGACGGGGTTTCCTCCCTGTAGACAGTCTAGCTCATCGGGGAACGAGTCTCTCTGGGCTCGTTGTAGTAGAAGAAGTTCTGCTTCTTCGTAGTCAGCTGCTGACATGTCAGTGGTGGACTGAATCTCTGGGTGGTGCCGCAGGAATGTTCTTTGTTGCGCACTCTCTAGGGTAGTGCAATCATCTATGTTGGGGTCTGTGGAGGCGACAGTGCTCAGTCCACAGAACATAGGCTTCTTGTTCTCAGCCTCCTCGTTACTTGCTTCCCTCGGGGTGGGCGTAGGCCAATCTCCTTCCGGGAGCTGGAGGAATGCTGGTCCGTCACTGTAGATGTTGCGACGGGTTAGGTCATCCAGGGACATTCCCCGGGTGATGACGTCAGCTGGGTTGTGTTTGGTATCCACATACCTCCAGCTTGCTTCTTCTGTTAATTCTTGAATCTCGGTGACTCTGACTCCCACGAAGACTTTGTATCTGCATGAATCAGACTTAATCCATGTGAGTACTGTCGTGGAATCTGACCACAAGATTGTTCTATGCACCGGAATGGTGAGTTCACGTTGGATTAACGTGGCTAGATGCGCTCCTGCGAGGGCTGCGCAGAGCTCTAGACGTGGGATAGATTGTTGCTTACGTGGGGCTATTCTTGAGCGGGCCAGTATGAAAGCAGTGTGTATCTCTCCTCCCATCTCTTGGGCACGCAAATAGGCAACCGATCCGTAGGCTACTTCGGAGGCGTCGCTGAAGACGTGTAGCTCAATCTCGCATGTCTCTGGCCTCACTGTGGATGGGAAGTAGCTGCGGCGTATATTGACACCTGGGAGTGAGCGGAGTTCCGTCTCCCACTCTCTCCATGTTGAGGCAAGGTGTGCGGGTATTGGGTCGTCCCAGCCCTGGTCCTTGTCCCATAGTGCTCGTACAATCATCTTTGCCCTGGTGGTGTAAGGTAGAATACATCCCAACGGGTCATATTGTCTGGCGAGTGTTCTGTACACACTCCGTCTGGTGGTCGGTATCGCCGCCGACCTTCCTTGCTCTGGAGCCAAGGGTTTGTGTCTATAGTGGAGCGAGTCTGTTTTGAAGCGCCAGACTAATCCTAGTGTCATTTCTTGGGCTTCTCCTGGGATTGTCGCCATCCAGGTCTCGCTGCTGGCAGCCTTGTCTGCGGAGGAGAGGCTGCGCAATACATGCGGGTCACTGCTGGCCCACTGCCTGAGATCAAAGCCTCCTTTGATTAGGGAGGCGCGTAACTTGATTAGGAGAGCCTCGGCTTCTTCTTGAGTCGAGACGCTTTGTAGACAGTTGTCCACGTAGAAACTGTTCTTCACACTGTGTTGGACCTCTTCATCTGCTGCTGGGTCCTCTGTGACGTGTTTCTGTAGTGCAAAGGTAGCACAGCACGGGCTGCATGTGGTTCCGAAGGGGAGTACTTCCCACTGGTAGATGGATGGGTTCTCATCTCCGATCTTCTCTCTCCATAGGAACCGTAGCAGAGGCTTGTCCTCCTCTACTAGTCTCACCTGCAAGAACATCCCTTTGATATCCCCGCTTATAGCCACCTTGTCCTGGCGGAAGCGCAGTACATTTACATTTACATTTAGTCATTTAGCTGACGCTTTTATCCAAAGCGACTTACAAGTTCTGTGCGACAAGACAGCAAGAAGGGTATAACTCTATCAGCTGAGTAACAATGTTCATCAAAGTGTTGCGTGTTACAGTGTAGGTTAGTTTATTAGGACAAGTGCATGACATTAAGGTTAGTCGGGGTTAGATTTTTTTTTTTTTTTTTTTTTTTTTTTTATCATTTCAGATAATGGTTGAAGAAGTGAGTCTTTAGCAGTAGCTAGGCAGTACTAGGCAGTACTAGGCAGTAGCACGCCTAGTAGGGAGGGGCCGAGTGTGGGGCCGGGCAAGAGCTCTTTATTCAGATTTTGGGATCCGATCTGGTAGCTGCAGTTAAACACAATGCGATCCTTGCCATTGTGATGGACCTTGTGATGCGGCACGTACCATGATTCGGTCGTCTGATCGGCCTCTTTTATGTCAATCTTTGTTACGTGTCCCGCTGTGATTAGCTTCTCAATCTCAGCTCGGTACACACTCTGTTGAGCGGGGTCTTTGGCTAGGCGCCGCTCTGTGTTCAGTAGATAGCGCTCCGTGGCGTCTTTCTTTGCGTGAAAGGGGGGCATTCCCTCTCGCCTCAGGAGTGGAGTTGCGTATCTCATCACTCCGCCGACTGTGACTCTCTTTGTCCCCTGCTCGAGTAGGTTGATGGCGTAAATGTCTTCTTTAGAGCGAATGTCTTTCTTTTCGTTCTTAAAGGGCATTGTCTCTAGGGTCCATAGCCTCTCGACATGCTGCAGGAGAGTGGTGTCTTCTTCTGTCGTTCTGGAGTGGAAGCAGCTAGTGGCTGCTGTTCGATTGAGAGATTTAGCGAGGGGGCCTTGTAATGTCCATCCTAGGCGGGTCTCGACTGCTGCAGGACAGCCTCGGGGGCCTGTATGGACCCGGTCAATCGGGACTATGAGTTCTGCATGGTCGGAGCCTATCAACAGGGTCGGGGTAGCGCCGTCTATGAGCGGGATAGGTAATTGGCGCAGGTGCACATATTTATCCATCAACTTGGTGACAGGGTAGGTGTACTGCGAGAGTCCTATTTCTTGGCTGGTGAAAGCATTTGTGATCTTGTACCGTCGCTCTGGCTGCCCGTTGGCTGCGATAGTGAAGGAGACATTCTCGCCCTTTATCGTCTTTAAATCTCTTCTTATTGTCCGAATCGTCATTTCGTTCTTGCTCCCCCGCAGTCCCAGCTGAGTCGCAGCGGAGGCGAGCAGAAGGGTCTTCTCTGACCCGTCATCAAGGACGGCGTAAGTGTCCATGACTTTATCCTGGTAGCTCAATGTCACACGGACTACCTTTAAGAGCACTTGAGCTCCGTTGCTGCTGGCGGGGTCAATGTACATGACACTTGCCTTGGTGCCGCTCCGTGGTGCAGGTATAGGCCGTCTTCCGTTACTATCGTGTAGTATATCTAGATGGGCTCCATCGCACCGGCTGCACCTTTTCTTTAGGCGGCATTCGGCTGCCATGTGGGACCGCGCACATCGATAACAGCGCCGGTTGGACTTTATCCATTGGCTCACTTCTTCTGCATTCATCTTTGTGAATGAGTCACATTGTGACAGCCAGTGTTCTTTCTCACAGTAGGGACACGCTATCTTCCACTTCTCCTTTCTCGAGGGGGTGCTGTGACTCTTACTGCTCGGTACTGACTCTGATTGGTGCATGACAGTCACCGATCTTCTTCCATCACTTATTCTCCTGGGTCCCTCTCTGGAGCTTGGCGTGCTCCGCCCGAAGGTGTCCAGTCGTAAGCTGCTGACCTCTCTCGCCAGGAAGTCGGCCAGATCAAGGAGGGATGGTTCGGGGCCGTCGGGATCTCGGTAGTCCCTCTGCCGCCGAAAGCGCTCCTGTCTTGCGGGTGGCAGCTTCTCCAAAATCCTCTCAACGTTAGAGTTGGCGTACAGCTCATGCATGCCCTTCTCCCATTGAGCTCCCAGCATCCCCACCAGGGACTGCACTTTGATTGACAGGTCGTCTAGTGAGCGATTGTCTGTGGCTGGGGGTAGGCGGTCAATATGCCTTATCTCCTGGATTACGTAATCCCATATACGTCCATATCTTTGATCCAGCGCTGCAAGGGCCGCTGTGTATGGGGTCGAGGAGGTAGCATAGGCTAGCGCTATATTGTGCGCTCGCGGTACTTTCAGGTGCTTCAATAATATTGCATACTTGTGGCGTTCGTCAGCGACCTCCACCATCATTGTCTCTAAGCACATCCGGAGCTCCGTGTACTGTGCTCGACTCTCATAGGCGAAGTCTGGGAATGACGGCGTGGCGTTGTATGACGCCGTGGATGGCTGATACATCGGCGAGCGTTGGGGGAGAGACCTCCTGGGCGAGTCCCCTCTTGCGCCTCGCTGTGGGCTGGTACTGGCAGGGTACCATGGCCCGCTGGTCCAGGTACTGTTCCTCGGGGCTGGTCGTGCGTCGTGCTCACCCGTAAATAGAGTCGGGGGTCTGTAGCGCAGCGCCGCGGGGGTATAGCCTGGACTGTATGGGACCTCCTGGTCCGGTGGAGTACTGTGCTGTCGTCGGGCTTGGTTCTCCTCTTCTCCCTCTTCTTCTTCTATCAAATCTTCCAGATCCTGTAATCGTTTATTTAGCTTCTCCGCAGTGTAGGCCGCTCCTTCCTTGTAGCTGGGTCTCGCTTGGACCGGTATGGGAAGGGGATCTGCGGGGGGTCTAGACTCGGTCTGTTGGTCAAGTTCAGGGTCGCTTGCTCGTTGCGGTGACGCTGCTCTTGACTGTTGTCTCGATGAGTTCCTTGAGCCCCTGGCGGAGGGAGAGGGAGTTGTCCTTTTGATCAGCTGCTCTATTAGTTGCGCTTGTAGTCTGTCGCGCTCTGCGTCTCTTTGGGCACCGGCAGCGGCGCGCTGGGCGTCGGCCCGGTCTCTTGCCATATTCTCTTCCATCTGGAAGCGTCTCATCTCCAGACTTGTGCGCTGTTCTTCGCTCCGTTGCTGTGCTTGGAGGTGTTCGCGCTCGCTGGTCGCCTGTGCTTGGAGACGTTCGCGCTCGCTAAGCGTCTGTGCTTGGAGCCGATCGCGTTCGGTAGAGGCTGTCAGGCTGACGAGGAACGCCTGTTGTAGTGTCCTCTTCGCTTCGCTGGGGGAAGGCGGTAGTGGAGGTGAGCCGCTCCTGCGTGAACCGCTCCTGAGGGTACTCTTTGGGGAGTCCTGGAGCTCTAGTTCCTCGGCGCTCTCCTCCTCTTCTTCCGTGCAGAGTTCTCTCTCTGTAGGGTTGTCTTCCTCCCGGGGCTTGTCGGGGACTACTTCTTGAGTAGTGGCGGGGGGTAAAGGCATGTCAATTCCCTCCTGGTCCCCACCGTGGGCTTGGTCAGTTACATTAGGACCTACTAGGGCCTCTGTGGTCGGGGAAACCTGGTCGTTAAGGTCAGACATAATTTTACTTTCTACTTTTACCACGTTTACCGTTTGTCGAAGGCTAGGTAGTTGACTGACAGTGTAAGCCTCTAAGTACTGAGGTGTCTGTCGTCTGCGCCGCGGGCGTTCTAGGTTAGGAGGATCGTTTCGTGGAGTGTTCATCATAGGCCATTTCGATATTAATAACACTATATTAATATTACACTAGTTACCCTCCGGCTCGAAGGACCAATTGTAACTGAGGGGTACAATTCCCTGACTGTATTGTTAGATATGATATTTAATACCACTACCTCATGTACTTTAACTTCTGGCCACCCAGTACAAGATATAAGTATGATGAACACTTTCCCACCTGATGAAACGAACCAACACAAATGTACCAAATCGAATATTTAATACAGCAAAAGGTGTATACAACATTCACTTAATTACATTTATGATTTGAAATATTGAATATGCACTTTTATGGCAAATGAGTATTCGTAGGTAAATCAACATTGAATGTCCAATCTCTGGTTGCGCAGGGAGTAAGTATACAACCTGGAATATTTAGGAAACGATAGCGATGGTACTTAAATGATTATAGCTGGATACACTAAGGGGGGGGGGGGGTCCCGCTGGTTGTAAGACAGTAGGAGGGGGGGGTTAGAGAAGCCGCTGGCGGTATCCCATCTGGCCGACGGTGTCTTGGGAGAATCCAAAGTCTTGGACACAGTGCCCACAGAACCTCGGGCCGCAGACGAATACAGCTGGACCCTCTGTGGAACGGTATCTGCCGGTCCACAACGGAGAGACGTGGTGCGACCTCACGTGTAGAGCGCCGCCTCACCTGGAGTCCTCTCCGGGGGGTAATTCCAACACTCGGCAGTGTTGGCCTTTATCCATGGAATAATCAAAGCACACAAAGCATAATCCAAGAGCCGTGGAAGGCTCGCCGTCGTCGGGGTAGAGTAATCCAATATACAGGTCCAGTCGCTCTTGACCCGGAGCTCCTCGGATGCAATCACCACTAGGGGTCTGACCAGCCTGGATAAGCGTCCAGATAACGTCAGGAACGATGGGGGTACTGATAACTGTAGAACTCGAACCGAACGATGCACCATACATAAATAGACTATTATTAGCTTAATAGAATACGTCCAACTCGACGGTATGGTGCCAAACTATGACCATTCAACTATTAATCTACACGATATCTCAATGCCTATTCTGGGCCAAGTAGGCCTTACTACACCGCACGTGCGTCGTGGGGAGGCTTTTGCGTCTGTCACTCTGTTGGAGGGTAAAGAACTGGACTAAAAGAAAGTTCTACTTTACGAGCGCCATATATATATGCGCTATGAACAAATAGTACCATTCGTATTTCGCCCAGCATATTACTGCGCGGAACCGGGGGTTGCCTCGACATGTTAGGCGGCACGATTGAACTTGGACCTAGGGGTATGGCAACCTGGCGCCAGGTTCTCGTCCAATGGTAGAATGAAACTATTATGGGCTGTTTAGTAGAAACGGGGATATTCAATGCATATTGTACAAGGAATATACAGGGGATATCAAACGATATACAAATACAATTAAATATATATATATAAATAAATATACATATTCGGTTTAATCTGATCCTTCACAACAACACCTGTTCACAAACACAGAGCGTCACGTCAACTTTGACAGAGTCTGGCTATGGGGCGACAATAATATGTTCATGAGACATGGTTTCTCCCTTCAGCCTTTAATCGGCGTGGTTTATTATTTGCATTGGCACACAGCAGCACATGAGTTCTCCTCTCCGTGAGAGGTAGGTGGGAAGAGATAGAGGGGGAAGAGACATCTCCTTAAATACCCTCTACCTGGCGGTAGCATTAGCGTCTCCGCCTATAGCGCCCTCTAGTGGAAACAGTTATGCACAGTTAGACAGTTACTAGCAATCATATATAACCTCTAACTTTAACAATAAAAAAATTACCAAATTGGAAATATCATTTTCTTTGACTGAGAGCAGCAATAAGATCCAACTTATGAGGTGGCCATACTCCATATTGTGACTGGGGGGGCGATACTCTGCACCTTGTGTATACTGTTAACTTTTACTCTTACTCATAGTATATAATCAGATTCAAACTCTTTATTGCCTATATTTATTGTAACATATAATATAACCGCGATAGGTCATACAGACCCTTATCTGCAGCCTTGTTTACACTGTTTATTTTTCTCACATTTTTACATTCAGAGTTAATTATGTAGTTTACACCGTTTACATTTTTCTCATATTCATATATTAAGATCAAGTTTTATTGCCTATATTTATGTCGTTCTACTATTACGCTGCCCATACCCGTACCTGTACCACCCCTTCCCCATGCTGCTATGACGCCAGAATTTCCCCGAGATCCATAAAGGAATATCTTATCTTATCTTATATACCTTTGGATTGACCTGACTACACTGCCGCTATAAGCCAGTATCTCACCCGAGTGTCACCCCAGTCTCACGCCCCCCTCTCCCCCCCCCCCCCCCCCCCCCCACCCCCCACCAATGAAAATGTCCGTCAGCATTTTTCAACAATGCTCATTAAACATTCATTTCATTAGATATTAATTGAATTGGTGACACTCAGAAAACTCAGATTTCAAGATCCTCACCTTTCCAGACAAAGATCTTTCCATTGGCTCCGTTGTCGAGGATGAAGCAGTCGTCGCGCACCAGGAGCTCCCTGGCAAACGGGCTCTTCGCCGACACTTTGCTCACCGTCATTGAACCCGTCGCGTCGGATACCTGCCGCCGGATAATGGATAACGCAGGTTTTTTCCCCCAAACATTTCCTCTGGATTCTATTTTGGAATTTTGTTTCATTTCTCAAAATTCAAATGACATCTGACGTTTGATTTGCCCTCCACGCCTCGAAAGGGATGAGGTGAGATATGATTAAGATAAGATAAGAGTAAACTTAATTATCCCCGGGGTGAGAGTGCGTTGTCGTATCAGCAGCACAATGTGCTCTGGTTGGGAGGAGAATGCACAAAGGAAAACAGAAAAAAAGGCACAAGGAAAAAAAGGCACAAGGACGACATATCGCAATATTTAGCGTGCCAATATTATATCGATACAGTGATGCCAAGTATCAATATTTATTAAATTCTTAATTTTTTTTTGCTTGACAATCCCATAAAATTAAAATGATGGGAGTGAGATGAACGGACTGAAAAAAACTTTATTTTATTAGATTAAACAGATTTTCTTTCATTGCAGATATTGCAGGACATCATTTGCAGTTGAAAACAGGTAATACATAGCAATATCGGAATATATCGCATATATGGTGAGAATATCATATCGTGGGGATTCTGGTGATTCCCACCCCTATTGCTTAGAATATTGATATGTTATTCACTATTAACTGAAGTTACCTTGTAGAGAGAGGCGGAGTTGGCAACGTCTGCTCTGCTATCCTCCTCTGGAGTGCTCTCAGCAAGCTCTGGCATTGGTCCCAGCACCTGCCAATGAAAAGGTGCGAGGTTGAGAGGAAGCAAAGCTAACATAAACGTTATCCTGAGAAACCGAAAAAAGGAATGATCTCCTTGGGTCAGATTTTCATTAGTCAGTTGATTTCACAATATAATAAATAAACTCTGCCACATCCAAGTCAGATAGGGACCAGGGTAGTGAGTCTATTGACCATTTTGCTCTCATGTCATGCTCAGGTTGGGATTCCTGTCATGCTCACCAGAGATTTCCACCCTGGTGGAAAGGAATCCCAACCTGAGCATCAGCTCAGCATGTATTTAATGCTCAGATCGCTAGAAGTTGAGAATATTTAAAACCTTTAATAATAATAATAATAATAATAATAATAATAATAATAATAATAATAATAATAATAATAATAATAATAATAATAATGTCTTAGATTTATATAGTGCCTTTCATGAGACCCAAGGCGCTTAACAGTGGGGGGGGGGGCCAACTAAGGGGAAGGAGATCAGCGTGATTTTTTTCCGTAGCTGTAGTTTGCGAAGGCGCTCTCTGATTGGCTAGCCCGCGTACAGCGAAGACCCTCTCTGATTGGTTTAGCTCCGACGGGCTTTGGGATAGAAATGTCCGACTTGTACACGTTACATATATATTCTCCTAGAATACATATTTATGGACCAGCAGCCCTGATTCCAAACTCTAAGCATAACCCACTTCGAAAGAGGGCCAAAGCATAACCACTTCGAAGCAGAGAATATATATATGTAATGTGCGTCTGACATTTCTATCCCAGAGCCCTTCGGAGCTAAACCAATCAGAGAGGGTCTTCGCTGTACGCGGGCTAGCCAATCAGAGAGCGTCTTCGCAAACTACGGCTACGAAAAAAAATCACGCAGGAGATCAGAGGAACAATTACAGTTTTTCTCAATTGCTTTGGTGCATTTCTCTGATCAGAATTAAAGTTCTCATAACTGTTAGTTCAACCTCCACAACATTTTGTCATTTGTGCACATCATAGTAGCAGTTTCTCATTCCTCCGAACAAATTGCAAATGCTTTTGGACATGCATCAATTGCTTTCATACAATTCTCTGCTGTTTTATAACATTATCATTTGCTTATGTCATGTCAGTCAAAATTAACTATACTTATGACTGCTGAATAGTCATTCCCTATAAAACTAATAGTCCTCATTTCATTGATTGAGTCATTACATACAAAAATGTTGAACTAGTTGTCAAAATCTATCAAGCACGGCCTCACAATGGCTGAGGCCGGTCAAAGGGTGCAGCCAAATGTTGAGAGAACCACTGTAAATTAAATTACTGTATTCAACATTTTGTCGGGAGAGCAGGTGTGTATACTGGACAGTAATTCAGCACTAAACCATCTGCACTGCACTACTGCCATTGTGTCATACATGAAGCTTGCAGTGGGACAAGAACTTGTCACTTTTAAAATTTTACATTTAGACAGCTTTACTGCAGCACAGATTTACTGTATTGTAGTGTACAGTAGTGTTACAGTAAATATTTGCCATATTTACAGTATGGTACTGTACTGCATTATTTTATAAGTGGGAAGCACTGTTATTGTACACTACAGTAATATGGGTTACTGTAAAGCAGTATATCTCATGTTTGCTGTACATTACTGTAATTTTACTCTGCACCACATAGGATTGCAAGACAACCTCGCAGAGGTGGAAGAGGGCCCCTTTTTACTCCGCAACAAGAGGAAGCCATTTGTGCAATGGTGATTGCAAACAATGCCATAAGGTTGACAGAGATACAAAGCGCTGTTATAGAGGATGACAATATCTTTGGGAATATTGAATCCGTTTCAATCGCTACAATTGACAGAGTGCTCAGTGGAAATTAAATGTGCATGAAACAATTGTAGTACAATTGACAAATGAGTAGCCATTTGACTGGAACAGAGTGAAGGAGATCCGCCACCAGTATGCACAAGTAAAACATTTATGTGTTCTATGCATACTCTAATGTTCAGTGCTGTAAACTGGTTACTTTGTGTAGTGCCATGCAGTACACTTACATGACAGTTCATACTGTACAATATGTTGTCCAAAATGCATTATGTTACACAGGAAAAGTTTATAGTTTTTATCTCTCTCTCTTCTGGGATAAAGCGCGTACCAGGGAACCACTGCACACATTATTCGTTGATGAGGCGGGTTTCAATCTGGCAAAAGGTAGACCGCATGGAAGAAATCCCATTGGACAGAGAGCAACCATTGATGTCCCAGACCAACAAGGAGGGAATATTACAATGTGTACAGTGTGTACAGTAATGTGTAACTGTATATTTCAAATGGCTGTGCAAATAGTGTATAGTGCTGTCTTGAGCATTTTCAGGTAGTGTCACCAATATCTGACTTTTTTGCATTGGAAAACACTTACAGAGTGATCTGTCATAATGAAAACATGACAAAGCCATTTGACTATCTTGTTCATAAACAATGGTGTCAGGACTTTTCATTTTGATGACAGTGACACTTTCATTGACATGGATACTTGCTTTTGAGGAATGAACTATCCATTTTGAGCAAGTGACACGCTTCTGCAGGTTATCAACTAGGTTTTGCAGTTTGTACTAATTGTTTTGAGAAATGCACTAACGGTTATGAGAACTTTAATTCTGATCAGAGAAATGCACCAAAGCAATTGAGAAAAACTGTAAGTAAAAAAAAATCAGGCAGAGTCATTAATAAATTTTGCAAACGAAAGCCATGCTTCAGATTGATTTAAAATGTTTCAACTATAGGGAGGTGTAGTCTGACGTCACTTTGGACCGCCCGCGAGGTCCACTCGTATAGGGATCTATCATTGGGAAAATGGATTATCGGCTATTGTAACAATTCTGCCTCATGAACATTGAAAAGCTTTCCATTTCTGCACAAAATGAGTTCCCTTCTATCACTAACATGATAGATAGATAGATAGATAGATAGATAGATAGATAGATAGATAGATAGATAGATAGATAGATAGATAGATAGATAGATAGATAGATAGATAGATAGATAGATAGATAGATAGATAGATAGATAGATAGATAGATAGATAGATAGATAGATAGATAGATAGATAGATAGATAGATAGATAGATAGATAGATAGATAGATAGATAGATAGATAGATAGATAGATAGATAGATAGATAGATAGATAGATAGATAGATAGATAGATAGATAGATAGATAGATAGATAGATAGATAGATAGATAGATAGATAGATACATACATACATACATACATAGATAGATAGATAGATAGATAGATAGATAGATAGATAGATAGATAGATAGATAGATAGATAGATAGATAGATAGATAGATAGATAGATAGATAGATAGATAGATAGATAGATAGATAGATAGATAGATAGATAGATAGATAGATAGATAGATAGATAGATAGATAGATAGATAGATAGATAGATAGATAGATAGATAGATAGATAGATAGATAGATAGATAGATAGATAGATACATACATACATACATACATACATACATAGATAGATAGATAGATAGATAGATAGATAGATAGATAGATAGATAGATAGATAGATAGATAGATAGATAGATAGATAGATAGATAGATAGATAGATAGATAGATAGATAGATAGATAGATAGATAGATAGATAGATAGATAGATAGATAGATAGATAGATAGATAGATAGATAGATAGATAGATAGATAGATAGATAGATAGATAGATAGATAGATAGATAGATAGATAGATAGATAGATAGATAGATAGATAGATAGATAGATAGATAGATAGATAGATAGATAGATAGATAGATAGATAGATAGATAGATAGATAGATAGATAGATAGATAGATAGATAGATAGATAGATAGATAGATAGATAGATAGATAGATAGATAGATAGATAGATAGATAGATAGATAGATAGATAGATAGATAGATAGATAGATAGATAGATAGATAGATAGATAGATAGATAGATAGATAGATAGATAGATAGATAGATAGATAGATAGATAGATAGATAGATAGATAGATAGATACTTTATTCATCCCCTTGGGGAAATTCAGGTATCCGGTAGCTCAGTGCAGTACAAAGCACAACCAATACAACAAACAAACAATGAAGGTCAGCACTGAAGTTAAAAAGTTCCAATGAATAAATAAATAAATGTATGAGGTATTACCTTGAGCATCTCAGGTGGCTCCTCCCCCTCAACGGTGTCGATGATGCAGGCTTTACCGTGTCGCTCCGTGTCTCGGATCAGCGAAGCGATCTCGCGCACTTTCTGCTTCTCGAACATGTTGGCCTGGGAGCCGATCCACGACACGATGGTCTGGTTGGGAGACAGTGTGAGTCACACAGCTCTGACAGTCTCACTCGACCTCTTTACGCTTTACAACTTATTCCTCTCACTCAAGACATTCACACACCGACCACGCAAGGTGCCAACCTGCTCATCGGGAGCAGTTAGGGGTTAAGTGTCTTGCTCAAGGAGGAGCAATTCCTGGGAGGAGCGGGAATCGAACCGGGAACCTTCAGATTACCAGACGACCACTCTACCGCCACTGTCGCCCCTCATGTTAAACTTTTGCAATTTTCTTACTTTTTATTGTCACCAGCTAGTTTTTATTATTACCAGCTAGTTAAAAAAAATCAGAAACACTGATTCTGAATATTCCATTCTGATTCCAATCCAATCCACAACAGTCAATCAGAAGCAGCGCTGGATTTGGAAGGCGTTCCCTCACCTGTCCAAGGTCCAGGATGAAACAGTCTCCCTTGTTGAAGCTCTCCCAGGCCAGATCCGCCTCCTTGGCACGGATATTGCGCTTGCCTTTGATCTGGTACAGTCTCTGGACCGGTCCAGAACCCTGCGGCCTCCTGAAGCCTGACTCCACGCCCCCCTCCTGTGAGCAGAAGAGACCGTCCAGGTCAGTATTGTAATATTACAACTTTACAACTTTACTCACGGTATTGGAATATTACAATACTTCTTAACCAACGGGTTAAACATTAATACTGTATGCATAGAACTTTTAACAAGCATTTTAGTTTAGTTTAGTCAATAGCAGATGCAAAAACAAATGCACATCCATTGTGGTCCTCATTGCATAACATGTACAAGCAATCTGGTACAAGATATGGTGTTTTATTTTGAAAAGATTTTAATAATAAACATAATAAACTGTACATAATAATCATATTCAACATTTATCATCAGCTGATTAGTTTGTTTAATGGGCGTAGTGGATTCATTATTCTGCAATGTAAAGGTATCTTGTTACTTGTTGGATTTTCCTGGTTGACATGTACATTTAGGAGACTGTTCAGAGCGTAATCTGCATAGAGGGGAATATGAGTCTGCATTTATCAGATGCACCGATGTGAAAATTGTGGCCGATACCGATAACCAATATTAATATTGCTGTTCTGGCCGATACCGATATTTACCAATGTCGATATCTCTGTATAGAAAACACTTTTTTATGATCATCAAATAGAGCTATTTTCCAAAACGCATAATTTTTTTTACTTTTGTAACTTATTTTCAGAAATGACTGATATTTTGAAACTATTTAAGGCCAAAACATTTTTTTTTTTTTTTTTTTTTTAATATCGGTCCTATCTTGATATCGGACCGATACCGATGTGTAAAAAAACTGCCATATCGGCCGATATATCGTGCATCACTAGTTATGATCTGCCCCGATATCTCATTGTCCTGAATAGTCACCTGAATATTTCACACAAACAAACAAACAAACAAACAAACAAACAAACAAACAAACAAAAATCGATATTTTCCCCCACCACTATAAGCTACCTCCTATACTACATCATTATTGATAAGCTACCTCCTTATATTACATCGTTATTGATAAGCTACCTCCTATACTACATCATTATTGATAAGCTACCTCCTTATATTACATCATTATTGATAAGCTACCTCCTTATACTACATCATTTTTTATAAGCTACCTGTACATACCTCCTTATACTACATCATTATTATTATTATTATTATTATTATTATTATTATTATTATTATTATTATTATTATTAACGGGTTCCATAGGTTCCAAAACTCCATTCCAATAATGATGTAGTATGAGGAGGTAGCTTACCAATAATGATGTAGTATAAGGAGGTAGCTTTTCAAGTAATTCATTTTTCATTATTGGAATGGAATTTTGGAACCTATGGAACCCGTTCTAGTGACAGGCTGGTCCTTAAGGTCCCCTGAGTTTGCTCAGAACAGGGTGAATCTGCATTTTGCTATGATGCCCTCTAGCTCATGGAATGAACCCCAACAGTCCTTAAAGCTTGAGATTCTCCCCTCTGTTGCAGAGTTTAAAACCTTGATCTCCAACCTTTGTCAATCAAGTTGTACGTGTTTCAGTTGATTTGTTATCCTTGCTTTTTGCCTCGTCTTGTTATCTTATTGTTATGAGTTATCTTTGTTTTCTCTTTGGGTTATTCTTATCTCTTTTAATTAGGGCTGGGACTTTATCGCATTAATTTAGATTAATTAACTACAGAAAGAATTAAAAGTAAAAAGAAATTGATGCATTTAATCGCATGATGATTTTTCTTTATTGTGTAAGAATGTTACCTTTCAAAGGAGACCAGACTCATGCATGTGCTATAAGTATAAAGTATAATAAATCGCTAACTTTTTTTCTTAGTCTGGTTTGTTCATGAAAACAAATTTAAATAAGAGAAATTGAGATCAATCAAGAGTTGTTTTTTTCTCCAATGGTCAACTGTTTGTACTGCGTTTTACTTTTACCTTGAAAGTGCTTGAGTTTACAAAAGGTCCTTTGCGCTATATATATTATTCCTAAAATTGCTGCACTTTGTTAAAAATTGCATTGATCTGTTGGTCTGTGTAGTAGCTAATACAGGATTTAGCTGCTTAAACGTATGTATAATGTATATTCGTTGATTCACTCGTATATCAAAATTTATTTGAATTGAAAAATGTTGCTTTTCGTATCAAATATTGATATGCGATTAAAATGTGATTAATTTTGATTAATTAATTATAAAGTCTCGAATTAATTCGATTAACATTTTTTATCGAGTCCCACCACTACTTTTAATTGTTTAAAAAGACATCACTGTAAATGTCCCTCGAGTTTAAATAAAAGGTTGAATGAAAAAAGCGAGAGTACGAGAGTATCACCCTCTCCTGGGTCCCCCACCTTGTAGCTGACCCCTCTGGGGAACAGAGTCATAAACTCCCAGGATTCATAGCCCTGGACGTGCCGGTGCTGAATGGGGTCACCGCCAAGGAAGTTGTCCAGCTGCGTGGCCAGCATGGCACATGCTACCTGCTCATCACGTGACGACTTCTCACCTGTTGGGAGGAAGGAGAGAGAGAGAGAGAGAGAGAGAGAGAGAGATAGAGAGAGAGAGAGAGAGAGAGAGAGAGAGAGAGAGAGAGAGAGAGAGAGAGAGAGAGAGAGAGAGAGACAGAGAGACAGAGAGATTTATATACCACATTATATATATCCATATCTGTCTGAATATACCTGCATATACACCTGCATCACTCCCATCATCATCCAGGGGGTGGAGGTGGAAAGGGTGGAGAACGACAGGTTATGTATATAACCTAGTTATATGAGTACTGGCTAAGCGTCCCGCTCTTAAGCCATACCGAGATATACCTCATCTCATGTACATAGTGTACTCCATCAACGAATAAAACGAATACACCCATCACCTGCCAGGCCCCGCCCCTAGTGGCGTACTATATAGTACTAGGCGTGGTCACCACTCACTCTTCCTCGGAAAATCGTTTCCAAAGAAAGGTTTCCCCAAGGGAACTCAGGGCACGCTAAGAGCGGGATGCTTAGCCAGTACTCATATAACTAGGTTATATACATAACCTGTCGTTATATATTCGTACTGGCATCGCATCCCGCTCTTAAGCCATACCGAGATATGGGGTAGAGCGGACGCGAGGCCTGACAAATGTACCCCCTGAGGACCCGTAAGCCCACATCAGGGGGGAGAGGAGTCCCATCACCCCATCCTTCCTAATGAAGAGGGGGCGCAGTCAACTCCACCGGAGTGCGAACAAGAGGGAACTAGAACCTCTTGAACACACAGCACAGGCGGAACCACGTGTGACACAACAGATTGTGGCCCACACCCACACACCCCTGCTACCCCACCAAAGGACGGGAAGCAGGAGAGGCCACAGACCTCAGAACCGCCTGGGAGACAGAACCCCCGGTCATGTCCATGAGGTAAAACCTTACGAAGGGACCCGGGGAGGACCATGAAGCTGCAGCACAGATGTCCTCCACCGAGGCCCCACCCAGCAGAGCGGCAGAGGCTGCCACCCCACGAGTGGAGTGCGCCCTGACGCCCCCAGGGGGAGCCAGCCCGGCCAACGTGTAGCAAAGGGCAATGCCCTCGCACAACCAGTGGGACAGGCGCTGTTTCGACAGTGGCTTACCAACACGAGAACCACCGTAACAGACAAAGAGCTGATCGGTAGCCCTGAGGCCCTGAGTACGGCTGAGGTAAATCCCCAAAGCCCGGACCGGACATGACAGGTGAAGGCCCGCCTCCAACTCACTAGCGTGAGGAGGTGGATGAAACGCCTGAACCACAATATCCCTGGAGCGGAAAGAAGATAGTTTTAGGCACGAAGGCAGGATTAGGCCGCAGAGTGGCACCGCAATCGGAATGAAAAGACAGGCACTCTGGTCGTACCGAGAGAGCACAAAGCTCACCCACGCGTTTAGCTGACGGCCAGCAAGAACGCGGTCTTGAACGACAGCTGTTCCAACGGCGCTTGCTCAAGAGGCTCAAACAGGGCCAAGGACAACTGACCGAGGACCAATTGAAGATCCCAACTCGGAGCCAAAGAGCGTTTTACCGGCTTAACGCGTCGAGCGCCAAGCAGGGTGGCTGAACAAAACATCACCCTCAAATCCCTCATGATAAGAGGATATAGCTGCTGCATATACCCTCACCGTCGAAGCCGACAGTCTATCAAGGAGAGACTGGAGGTAAACAAGGACAGCGTCCAGGGGGCAGGACACCGGGTCCCTGCCCCCCGCCTTACACCACTCTTGGAACATACGCCATCTGGCCGCGTAAAGCGCGACAGTGGAGGGAGCATGCGCATTCCGGATGGTATCAACCACAGAAGGGTCCATCCTCTCCAGACTTACCCTCTCACCAGCCAAATCATCAGACGTTGGCACAACACCGGGTGCTGAAACAGCGACCCGTGTGCTTGAGTGAGGGCCTTCGCCGACCAAGGAATAGGCCATGGCGGAGCTACTAGTAGCTGGATCAGGACCGGGAACCACACCGCCGTGCCCCCGTCCGGCGCGACCAGGATCACTGTCCTGCGCTCCCTCCGTATTCGCTCCAACAGCTGACTCAACAGATGTATAGGGAGAAAGGCGTACAGAAGGCCGGGCGGCCATGGAAACATCGAGAAGGCATCCACCCCCAAGGGGGGATGATCTGCCCGACTGACCGAGAACCACAAGGGGCACTTGTGAGAGCGTCGGCTCGCAAACAGATCCACTGAAGCCTCCCCGAAGCGATCCCACCACCAGCCTGGTATGAGACCTGGCGACCTCCTCCGACCGGCTGAGGAGCAGAATGTCGTCGATAGAATAGAATCCGTATTCCCCGACGACGTAGAGGCTCCAGCGCAGTCTCTACGCACCTGGTGAATGTGCGGGGAGCCAGAGAATAGCCGAACGGCAACCTCTGGTATTCGTACGCTACGCCCTGAAACAGGAACCCTAGGAACTTCCTGTGAGGAGGGAAAATAGGGATGTGAAAAAATACGCATCCTTCAGGTCTATGGAGGTGAACCAGTCTCCCCCTCTGACAGCAAGCAGCAGGAGTTTGACGGTCAACATCCTGAATGGTCTCGCCACAATCAGACGATTGAACGCGGACAGATCCAGTATAGGTCTGACCCCTCCCGTTTTTTTGGGCACCAGAAAATAACGGGAGTAGATGCCTGACATCGCGTCCTCTCTCGGGACCACGACTATGGCCTGCTTCGCCAACAGAGATTGGATCTCGTCGGCCAGGGCTGTCACTGCTGCTGACCCTGACAATAGGGTCTGCACCAAACCTGAAAACGGAGGGTGGGGTTGTGCGAACTGCAAAACAAGCCCCTGCCTCAACGTTCTCTCCATCCACTCCTCCAAACGGCATTCTTGTCGCCATATGTGATAATAATCCCAAAGCGCACACGCCGTCAACTGACGCTGGGCCGCAAGGAACAGTAGATAGGTGGCCCGGTCCCTCCCGCTGTGCGTAGCCCCTGAACCCGCCAACGCGGACAGGGCGGTCGCACCCAAGGGGGGACCCCGACAGAAAGGGCCGGTTTGATACGGGAGAAGCTGCCATCAAACTGGTTGACACACGCTCCCCCCCTGAACACCCCTCTAGCGCATGCTGAGGAGTTGTTCTACAGCTAGACATGCAAGGCGTGAGGACCCCATGGGTTCCTACACGCCGTAGCCCTGCAGTGATATTGCTATCACCCAAATCACGCTCGCCTCTTCTTTGCAGACCACTGCCGCTCTCACGGGAGTGGGAGGCATCAGCATGATACCCCGCCTGGCGAAGGCGAGGCCGGGGTAACCCGTGCTGAGCATTCAAACGAAGAGGCCTCGAGTCCCCCTGCTGACCACTGTAAATAGTGGCAGCCATAACACCAGGCTCACCCATCACACAACGTGTGGTGCGGGAGCCACGCGACAGCACAACATTCTCACGGACAGGCTCAGCCATCAACTGGGTGTCAGCCCCTGTCCCCATGAGAAGCGAAAAGTGGGGCTGCATGCGCTTCAAAGAAGGTTCACGGCCCGCAGCCAAAGGAAAACGATCAGAGCCCCGCTTCCGTTGGTAACGGAGAGAGGAGTGAACGGGAAGCGGGCTGTTCGTGGCAGAATGACGACGGCTTGTATTTCCCAAGCCGAGTACACACAAAATGGCCGATCCCTCGGCCGCCAAGGCTGTCTGCCTTGTGGACCCCTGTTGACTCTCCGCCCAGGGTACCACTGGCGGGGGAAACATGGCCGCCTGTCGAGGGCCTCGCCACAGTCGCTGACGAGGCCATGCTCCAACCTCTGGCTGCATAGCGTGAGGCGGTGTGGGACCCAGATCAACAACCGCCTGCGCCTCCGCAGAATGACCAAAAAGTCCCTCTGTGGAAAAAGGAGCCATGAGGAGAGAAAACCTCTCTTCTTCCCCAAGAGGAGATTGCTCCAACCAGACATGCCTATTAACAAGCGTTGATAGCATCCTAATCCTCCCCGCAGTTATAGCTTGCGACTGAGTAAAGATCTCTATAACACCATAAACATGCAAAATGTTTTCAGCGTCGGCTGGTCCCGTAGCCCCACTACCCGACGCTAATGTGGACAGGAAAATAGTCAGCTGAGCCACAACACTGGCCGCCGCTAAATACCATCCTGCAGCAGTATAGCTCTCTTCCATCCATACTGCCACCCGCCGAGCCGATTTGCTCTCAAGCATCGGCTTCCGGGTTGGACACCGTCCAACCCCGCCGGGGCACAGGATCAAAGCTACCTGGATACTTAGCCACGGCACACCCGCCCTGCACCCTGTTGTCAACCCATTTATCCTAAAAAAGGGTAAATAGGACTCAGCAAAACCCCCCACATTAGCTACCGACTGACCTTCATCAATGAACCGGTTAAGAGCATTAGCTTTAGCATTAGTGTTAGCAGCACGCTCCAGGATCGCCTGGAAACCGTCCACTTCAGGGGAACGTTCACCAAGCCATCCCGCCCCTGGCGCCGACACACAACTCGGTTGTGTAACAACACAACCAGCATTACTAACACTAGCATCAATGCCTGATGACACAGGGCCTACCTTGCACGCTGTCCCTCGATCTGCTGCCACAAGATGAGGAAACATCAGAATAGGCCCGACGTGTCGTTGGAACATGCCTCGAAGATTCCAGGGGTAAGCAAATCTCCGGTAAGCATTCAATATTACGCAATTTCTCTAAACTTTTCATAACAACTAGTTGCATAGGGTGTCTTGCATCCGCTATGATGGAAACGAAAATAGAGGAAGAGTGAGTGGTGACCACGCCTAGTACTATATAGTACGCCACTAGGGGCAGGGCCTGGCAGGTGATGGGTGTATTAGTTTTATTCGTTGATGGAGTACACTAGGTACATGAGATGAGGTATATCTCGGTATGGCTTAAGAGCGGGACGCGATGCCAGTACGAATATATTACTACAAATTCCTGGACAGTCTGGAGGTGGTGGCAGAGGGGAGGTTGAGGAGGAAGCTGTATGCTATCCTTGAGAACCCCTGCCACCCCCTCTATGATGAGTTGACCGCAATGCGGTCCACGTTTAGCCACAGACTTATCCCCCCCGACATACCACAAAGCGCTTTGGGCAGTCCTTTGTGCCGGTGGCAATCAGGCTCCACAACCAGGCAGGGCCAGGACAAGCCAACTGCCGTGGACTGGAGGAGCTGGGTTGTGGACTGTAACCAATTAATTTAATTATTTAACATCATGATTGGACTTGTTTCTTTTTATTTTCACCACTTTTTAGCTATATTTTAGTCCTATTTTAGCTATATTTATCCCTGTGTACTTGTCCATCTTGTTTTTAACACATACTAATAAGTGTATGTTATGTATTAACTGTTTTTAAATTGCTGTTATGCTGTTATGCTGTAAAGGACATCTGAATCTCCCCTCGGGGATAAATAAAGGTTTTCAATCAATCATATAACCCATATAACTCTGTATGATAGCATGTACAATAATGCTGTATATATATATTAGAGGTGGGCATAGATTATTTTTTTTAAATCTAGATTAATCTATCTGCAATCCTGGAGTTAATCTAGATTAATCTAGATTAAAATGGCTCATTTGAAGTCTGCCCAAGGCATTCAAAATATGTGTGTTCTACCCAAATAATGACCAGAAGTAAGTCCTTACTTTTTCTTTCCTCCTTACGTTTCTCAGGCCAGGTGGCCCATTACACCATGAGCCCATCTCCCGTTTTTAAAATGCATTACAGACTGTTTGAAAAAGCCGTTTTGCTATGATAATTGGTAATGAAATATCAAAATAATGTTCAATAAGATGTACTTGTGTTTAATAAATTGTTTTATTCAGAACACAAATAATGTTACCAGTACAGTCACTCAGTAGCTATGTGACATGGCTTGACTCAATCAGTCCAATCTCTACTTCTCCTTCTTTCACCAGTCACTCAGGCAGACCAGCTTGTTCACATTGGCTGGTGACAAACTAGCTCTCTTCTTCTGTACAATATGGCCTGATAAAGAGAACAGTCTCTTGCATGGGACAGTTGAGACAGGGGTCCCCAAGTACTTCAGGGCAATGTGGGCCAGCTTACCATAGACAGCAGTGTGGTCTGACCACCACTTCAGTGGACACTAATCCAAGCTGGCACTTGGCTCTACCGTGTTGTACCTCTCCACAGCATTGCGTACTGGTGTGTCGTCATATAATGATATAAGGCACATAGCGCACATAGCACACATTGCTGCAGTTGAGTAGTAGTACCTACTTACTGGTCACGGGCCGGAGGCTTCAATAACGTTTGAATGATAATCCATTTTGTGAATACATTTTTTATTTTATTATTATTATTTTTTATTATCTTTTTTTCCCCCTCCTATTTTTCCGATTTTTCTCCCATCCCCACTGTTAGTCGTTATGCCAATTCCCAACCCCCTTCCTGGTTGTTGCGCACCCCCCCTACTGTTGGTCCGGGAGGCCGGAGCATAGCTGTCAACATTGGCAGGAGAAAAAACGTACACATTTTAGCCCCGCCCCCTCCCACCCGGCCCCGCCCCCTCCCAATGGAGCTGCCTCGTCGCTGCCATCTGCTGGTCAAAACCTGTATTAAGGAAATTCACTGTATTATTTTACAGATTACTTTTGTTTTCCTACTTTAAGTGTAAATGCTATAAAAATACAGTAAATGACCTTTTATCAAAATATTAACCATTAAATAAAGGTTGTAATCTGTAAATGTATTTGATTTTACTGTAATTTGACACTATTTGGAAACCATTGATGCCAGACATTTAGTTTTCTTGCAGCTTTTTTTCTTACAGTGTACAGTCAGTGAATCCTAAATCTCCACTAGTTTGTTTCCGGTTGCCGACCGACCCTGCCGATTTAGGTGCGACCCAATATATTGTATGAGTTTAAAAAAAAATTATAATAATAAAAAAATAAAAAAAAATTAAATTTTTTTTTGAAAAAACTTGCCAATTCCGTGAACCGTGAACAGGGCGTGAAGAAGGTTGAAATACAGTACAATCCCGGGAAAAACGGGACTGTTGACAGGTATGGGCCGGAGACTATCACATGCCTTCCTCCGACACATGTGCAGCCAGCCGGCAGCCAGCCTGGCAGCGCAGACTCTCACTGGGAGAGTGTAACGTGTGGAAGGTCACACTACCTCCCTCCAGATCCTTCCCTCGCTGTCCAGGCGCCCCGACCGAACTGTAGGAGTCGCTGTTTACAACGACCAGGACCCACCCACCAGCTTTCCCACCCCTAACACTGCCAATTGTGTTAGTATGAGCGACCAGCCAAGCTGGTAGCAACGCCGAGAGCTGGGCTCGAACCCAGCATCTCCTGCGTTGGTGGCGAGTGCCTTGCCCACTACACCACCTTGCCGCCCGTGAATATATTTGTTGAAACAACTTTGTTGGCAGACAGCTCCTGCTATCTTAACGTTAGCTGCGCTCTAATGTTACATAGCTTAATTAACGTGCATAACATACCTTTGTTTAATCCAAACGTCCATTCGGAAACGTTGTATTATGAAACCAGTATGAGACTCTGTGCTTATTTATCGTTTCAATTCGGAAAGTTGATGCTAGACGAATTTCAGGGTGATGATCAGAGCCAATCAGAGGCAGATCGGGGCTGGTCTTTGCAGAATGCACGTGTTAGAGCAAAAGGCACACACACACACACACGCACGCACACACACACGGACGCACGCACGTATATATATGTATATATCTACAGTCTGTATATACCTGCATATAATCCTTTTTACATATCTGTAGATACTATATCTATATCTGTTAGGGGTGTAACGGTACACAGAAGCCACGGTTCGGTACGTACCTCGGTATTGGGGTCACGGTTCGGTACGAGTTCGGTACAACAGGAAAAGAATATTTATAATTATTATTATAATAATTATTATTAAATAGAATAGTATTCTATAGGCTTGCCGTGGTAGTCAGTGATACTGGTGTCATTCTGTGTTCAGGCATCCACTGAGTAAATTAATTGCCTACTGCCCCCTTAACAATTTATGCACCAACTTAGTTTCAGTTTCACTTGTAGAGAGGATTTAAATTCACGTGAAGCCGAGACTGAAGAAGACTAGAGTACAGATGACATGTTACACAACAATGGCAGAGGATTTATCAATATTTTGGATTTAAACACAGTAGCAGCAACTGGAGAGGAGCTCAGATGATCAATATGTATGTAGTGCTTTTTTTCCCCTTTTTGATCAGCTGTTAGAAAGTCCGCAGGAGAAAGTCGGCGTGTGTGTCTTTCCATTGGTTACCATTATTGGGCGAACAAGAAAACTAAAGAAAACTGTAAAATTGTAATGACCCTGCTGTATTACAAACATATAATTCATTCATGGTTTTGTTTTACGCACACCTAGCCTGTGTAGTTGTAAACGGGAGGGGAGGAGGGGAGAGCCGAGTGCAGAGTGTCAGTGCCCCGTTGTTAATTTGTTCTGTCTGCTTGACATTGTGCCTAAGCTTCAACGTTTTATTCATCATCTACATTTGGCAATACAAGCTTAATATTCAACGTTAAAGATCAATGTAAGCCAGTGTAAAGTAAAGTAAAGATATTGAGCATAGATTTGTAAAATGTGCAACCCTAGTTTCACCTGCATGACACGTATTCTTCGTATGGCTGCGTGTACCGCACTGTGACGCCCGTACCGTAAATTCGCGGGACGAATACACATACCGTTACACCCCTAATATCTGTACATATAGCATCGATGCAGCGGCTGAACCACCACATAATTATACATATAGGGGTGGAGAGAGAGAGAGAGAGAGAGAGAGAGAGAGAGAGAGAGAGAGAGAGAGAGAGAGAGAGAGAGAGAGAGAGAGAGAGAGAGAGAGAGACACAGAGAGAGAGAGAGAGAGAGAGAGAGAGAGAGAGAGAGAGAGAGAGAGACAGAGAGAGAGACAGAGATAGATATAGATAGAGGGAGAGAGAGATAGAGATAGAGAGAGGGATGGACAGAGATAGAGAGATGGAGAGGGATGATAAAGAGAGATAGAGAATGACAACACAGGGGTCAAGGGTCACGACAGCGAAGTGGAGTGAGGGGTGAGAGAGATGCACGCTTGAGCAACGAGAGAGCCCTCTCCGCACGGTGACAATCAGCTTAGTGTTACCTAAGCACAGGATACATGCTGGAAACAACACACATTTGAGTACTGACACGGTCCTGCTGCATCTTTAATGAACGTCGCACAACAAACCTGCCCATCCCTACTCCCCCGGGAGCCCTTCCCTCCTCTGTGTCCCTCCTCTCATCCTCCCGTCTCATCGTCCGTCTCTCGTCCAGCCTCTCCCTCACCGCGTCGGGTCAGTGGTGCGTCTAGTGTGTCGTCCATCACCATTAACGGGAGGCGGGGGAGGGAGGAGGGGTGGGGGGGTTGTACCGCGGGGGCCGTAATTAGGCGTGGCGTGTACACAGGGGACTTGGCGAGCGGCTTGACTAGATAGAGGAAGCCTACAAGGGAAGTGACCCGCCTGGCCGCCTGTGTGGTTATTTACGAAGGCTACGCGTTGAGTCACCTCCACGCCGCTCATCGGAAATTGCACGAGCAAGAGTTCTAAGATGAGTTTCCTAAACGTTGAACGCATAACACTCACTGTGCTCCATTCCAAACTCTAGCCAACACTAGTTTGTCTTTTTGTCTCAAATGTTTATTAAGAGAATCATAGATGAATGTCTTGCGTCTCACACTGCTCTCTGGTCATAGGTGCAGGTCATAACATACATAGCACGGTTAGAGATACATGTTATCAACAGTCTGTTGACATGGAAGGGAACCACAGCGACCCCTGCACCACCTAATATAAGACTAACATCTCCCTTGGCCTGAGGCCTGGTAAGACTAATATCTCCCTTGGCCTGAGGCCTGGTAAGACTAATATCTCCCTTGGCCTGAGGCCTGGTAAGACTAATATCTCCGAGGCCTGAGGCCTGGTAAGACTAATATCTCCCGAGGCCTGAGGCCTGGTAAGACTAATATCCCCCTAGGCCTGAGGCCTGGTAAGACTAATATCTCGCTAGGCCTGAGGCCTGGTAAGACTAATATCGCCCTTGGCCTGAGGCCTGGTAAGACTAATAACCCCCTAGGCCTGAAGCCTGGTAAGACTAATATCCTCCCTTGGCCTGAGGCCTGGTAAGACTAATATCCCCCTAGGCCTGAGGCCTGGTAAGACTAATAACCCCCTAGGCCTGAGGCCTGGTAAGACTAATATCGCCCTTGGCCTGAGGCCTGGTAAGACTAATAACCCCCTAGGCCTGAAGCCTGGTAAGACTAATATCGCCCTTGGCCTGAGGCCTGGTAATACTAATATCCCCCTAGGCCTGAAGCCTGGTAAGACTAATATCCCCCTTGGCCTGAGGCCTGGTAAGACTAATATCCCCCAAGGCCTGAAGCCTGGTAAGACTAATATCCCCCAAGGCCTGAAGCCTGGTAAGACTAATATCTCCCTAAGCCTGAGGCCTGGTAAGACTAATATCCCCCTAGGCCTGAAGCCTGGTAAGACTAATATCCCCCTAAGTCTGAGGCCTGGTAAGACTAATATCCCCCTAGGCCTGAAGTCTGGTAAGACTAATATCTCCCTAGGCCTGAAGTCTGGTAAGACTAATATCTCTCTTGGCCTGAAGTCTGGTAAGACTAATATCTCCCTAGGCCTGAAGCCTGGTAAGACTAATATCTCCGTTGGCCTGAAGCCTGGTAAGACTAATATCTCCCTAGGCCTGAAGCCTGGTAAGACTAATATCCCCCTAGGCCTGAGGCCTGGTAAGACTAATATCTATCTTGGCCTGAAGCCTGGTAAGACTAATATCTCCCTAGGCCTGAAGCCTGGTAAGACTAATATCTCCGTTGGCCTGAAGCCTGGTAAGACTAATATCTCCCTAGGCCTGAAGCCTGGTAAGACTAATATCCCCCTAGGCCTGAGGCCTGGTAAGACTAATATCTCTCTTGGCCTGAAGCCTGGTAAGACTAATATCCCCCTAGGCCTGAGGCCTGGTAAGACTAATATCTCCCTAGGCCTGAAGCCTGGTAAGACTAAAATATCTGTTGGCCTGAAGCCTGGTAGTTCAAGTTTCTTTATTAGTTGTCATACAGAAATACAGAATACTTTTGCATGAAATGCTTCTTTCTGTTTTGCTCCTGAGAGTGTGCTAGATAAAATAACAAGATAGTATAAAATAGTATAATATAAGTATAAAATAGAAAGTCAAGTATGTAAACAAGTGTAAACAAAGCAAAAATTTTCAATATACATATATACAGTATATGTACAGTCTATACAATGCAGATACAGTACAGTGTAGAAATGGTGAGGTATAGCTTAGCTTGTGGTGCCACCTTGTGGTGGTGAGGTGCAATGAGGTGCAAGGAGGTGCATGAGATTGATGCCAATAAATATAAAGTGTGTTAGTGTCTAAAGTGGGCCGTAATTAGGCATGGCGTGTACACAGGGGACTTGGCGAGCGGCTTGACTAGATAGAGGAAGCCTACAAGGGAAGTGACCCGCCTGGCCGCCTGTGTGGTTATTTACGAAGGCTACGCGTTGAGTCACCTCCACGCCGCTCATCGGAAATTGCACGAGCAAGAGTTCTAAGATGAGTTTCCTAAACGTTGAACGCATAACACTCACTGTGCTCCATTCCAAACTCTAGCCAACACTAGTTTGTCTTTTTGTCTCAAATGTTTATTAAGAGAATCATAGATGAATGTCTTGCGTCTCACACTGCTCTCTGGTCATAGGTGCAGGTCATAACATACATAGCACGGTTAGAGATACATGTTATCAACAGTCTGTTGACATGGAAGGGAACCACAGCGACCCCTGCACCACCTAATATAAGACTAACATCTCCCTTGGCCTGAGGCCTGGTAAGACTAATATCTCCCGAGGCCTGAGGCCTGGTAAGACTAATATCCCCCTAGGCCTGAGGCCTGGTAAGACTAATATCTCGCTAGGCCTGAGGCCTGGTAAGACTAATATCGCCCTTGGCCTGAGGCCTGGTAAGACTAATAACCCCCTAGGCCTGAAGCCTGGTAAGACTAATATCTCCCTTGGCCTGAGGCCTGGTAAGACTAATATCCCCCTAGGCCTGAGGCCTGGTAAGACTAATATCTCGCTAGGCCTGAGGCCTGGTAAGACTAATATCGCCCTTGGCCTGAGGCCTGGTAAGACTAATAACCCCCTAGGCCTGAAGCCTGGTAAGACTAATATCGCCCTTGGCCTGAGGCCTGGTAAGGCCAGGTGCAAGGAGGTGCATGAGATTGATGCCAATAAATATAAAGTGTGTTAGTGTCTAAAGTGGGCAAAGTGGGTGCTACAGTGTGTTGTTTATTTAAAGTGAGTGTGTGCGTGTGGATGTGGGTGTATTTGATGATCTGTTATTATTGTTCATTGTTCATTGAGCATCCTGATGGCCTGGGGATAGACGCTTTCTGGTAAGACAAATATCTCTCTAGGGGGGGGGGGGTCCATTTTGTCTGGCTGGCAGATGGTTTGGTTTCCCATGATGATGATGTGGTGAGTCCAGGTGAGTGACACTTGCCTATCCACATGTGGATGTCGGCGCCCATGTGTCCGCGGTGCTGCAGCACCAGGTACGAGTCTCCGTTGAAGAACGCCCCGACCTCTGTGGGCTGTAGCAGCACCGCCTTCAGCTTCTCCACCCGCCACGCCGTCAGGCCCGGCTTCTGCACCTCCGGCCCAAACTGTCCCGGGGCTGCCTGGAACGGAAGCATTCTGCGGAGAGAGAGAGAGAGAGAGAGAGAGAGAGAGAGAGAGAGAGAGAGAGAGAGAGAGAGAGAGAGAGAGAGAGCGAGAGAGAGAGAGGGCTGGTGGTCAGATAAGATGGGTGAGAAATATAACCCCCTTAGCCTCAAATAGATCCGCTATCAGCTCTATCTTTAATCTTTCAAAATGTTCAGTTGCTATCGCATGCACTTACTCACACATGTGAGTGCATGCTTTACCAACTGCTTGCCTGTTTTACTGCAACACTACTATCACCAACATCTAAGAAGGGAGATTCCCCCCCTTGAACGGCCCTTCTAAGGTTTCTCTCCTCCACATTGCCTGTGGTGCATTTTTTCCTATTGCTAGGTTTTAGTGAGTTTTTCCTTACCTTCGCGTGGGGTATGTCTGGGAGTGTTGCATTTATTTTGCATTTATTTGATTTTTTTTTTTACTTTATGGTGTTTTGTTCTTGACCTATTGTGATGTTTTCCTCTTGACTTGTTTAAAGAAGACGTGTCCGGCCCATGGGGACATTAACGTGTGTTGTCGGGCCTTACAAATAAATTTGATTTGTAAGGGAAGGGAGAGCTATAGAGGTAAATGGTGCATTTTTATATAGTGCTTTTATCCAAAGCGCTTTACAATTTTACAGTTCCTCACATTCACCCATTCACTCACACATTCACACACAGGCGGTGGAGGCGACCATGCAATGTGCCAACCTGCTCATCGGGAGCAGTTGTTAAGCCGTTAAGTGTCTTGCTCAAGGACACTTCGACACGCTGCCCAGGAGGAGAGGGAATCGAACCGGGAACCTTCCGATTACCAGACGACCGCCCTACCTCCTGAGCCACTAGTGCTGTAGTGGTATAGGAGGATTTCTTTATAAAGAAGTATTTATAAAGGCAGTTAAAGCTGAATATATGTAAGAGACAAAGAATTGGGAAAGACTACATTTTCTATCATGAATCAAATTTCTTGCACCCAGGATCCTAATTTTAGCAGCATCATATAAGACATAAGACATAGGAATGAGGAACCTGACACCTGGGAGGAATGGTGGTGTTGACGTCCGATGACAGCGAGAGCAGTGGACGATAGTTTACTAGTAGATGACTTTAGATTGAGGGAAGACTGATGGTTTTCACAACTTCTACTAAGGTGAAATCACCCGACTCTGAAGCCACAAGTGCCCCTGCTGGCCTAGCATGGAATCCTCTCAGCCTTCTTACTGTCTCAATAAAGAACCTTCTCTCCTGTGTCTCTCCTACTCTGTCTCCCTCTCAGCCTTCCTACTGTGTCAATAAAGAACCTTCTCTCTGGTGTCTCCCTCTCAGCCGTCCTACTGTCTCAATAAAGAACCTTCTCTCTTGTGTCTCTCCTACTCTTACGGTCTCAATAAAGAACCTTCTCTCCTGTGTCTCTCCTACTCTGTCTCCCTCTCAGCCTTCTTACGGTCTCAATAAAGAACGTTCTCTCCTGTGTCTCTCCTACTCTGTCTCCCTCTCAGCCTTCCTACTGTCTCAATAAAGAACCTTCTTTCCTGTGTCTCCCCTGCTCTGTCTCCCTCTCAGCCTTCCTACTGTCTCAATAAAGAACCTTCTCTCCTCTGTCTCCCTCTCAGCCTTCTTACTGTCTCAATAAAGAACATTCTCTCCTGTGTCTCTCCTACTCTGTCTCCCTCTCAGCCATCCTACTGTCTCTCCTACTCTGTCTCCCTCTCAGCCTTCCTACTGTCTCAATAAAGAACCTTCTCTACTCTGTCTCCCTCTCAGCCTTCCTACTGTCTCAATAAAGAACCTTCTTTCCTGTGTCTCCCCTGCTCTGTCTCCCTCTCAGCCTTCCTACTGTCTCAATAAAGAACCTTCTCTCCTCTGTCTCCCTCTCAGCCTTCTTACTGTCTCAATAAAGAACATTCTCTCCTGTGTCTCTCCTACTCTGTCTCCCTCTCAGCCTTCTTACTGTCTCAATAAAGAACATTCTCTCCTGTGTCTCTCCTACTCTGTCTCCCTCTCAGCCTTCTTACTGTCTCAATAAAGAACCTTCTCTCCTGTGTCTCTCCTACTCTGTGTCCCTCTCAGCCTTCTTACGGTCTCAATAAAGAACGTTCTCTCCTGTGTCTCTCCTACTCTGTCTCCCTCTCAGCCTTCTTACGGTCTCAATAAAGAACGTTCTCTCCTGTGTCTCTCCTACTATGTCTCCCTCTCAGCCTTCCTACTGTCTCAATAAAGAACCTTCTTTCCTGTGTCTCCCCTGCTCTGTCTCCCTCTCAGCCTTCCTACTGTCTCAATAAAGAACCTTCTCTCCTCTGTCTCCCTCTCAGCCTTCTTACTGTCTCAATAAAGAACCTTCTCTACTGTGTCTCTCCTACTCTGTGTCCCTCTCAGCCTTCCTACTGTCTCAATAAAGAACCTTCTCTCCAGTGTCTCTCCTACTCTGTGTCCCTCTCAGCCTTCCTAGTGTCTCAATAAAGAACGTTCTCTCCTGTGTCTCTCCTACTCTGTCTCCCTCTCAGCCTTCTTACGGTCTCAATAAAGAACCTTCTCTCCTGTGTCTCTCCTACTGTGTCTCCCTCTCAGCCTTCCTACTGTCTCAATAAAGAACCTTCTTTCCTGTGTCTCCCCTGCTCTGTCTCCCTCTCAGCCTTCCTACTGTCTCAATAAAGAACCTTCTCTCCTCTGTCTCCCTCTCAGCCTTCTTACTGTCTCAATAAAGAACATTCTCTCCTGTGTCTCTCCTACTCTGTCTCCCTCTCAGCCATCCTACTGTCTCTCCTACTCTGTCTCCCTCTCAGCCATCCTACTGTCTCTCCTACTCTGTCTCCCTCTCAGCCATCCTACTGTCTCTCCTACTCTGTCTCCCTCTCAGCCTTCCTACTGTCTCAATAAAGAACCTTATCTCCTGTGTCTCCTCTACTGTCTCCCTCTCAGCCTTCCTACTGTCTCACTAAAGAACCTTCTCTCCTGTGTCTCTCCTACTCTGTCTCCCTCTCAGACGTCCTACTATCTCAATAAAGAACCTTCTCTCTGGTGTCTCCCTCTCAGCCTCCCTACTGTCTCAATAAAGAACCTTCTCTCTGGTGTCTCCCTCTCAGCCGTCCTACTGTCTCAATAAAGAACCTTCTCTCCTCTGTCTCCCTCTCATTCTTCCTAGTGTCTCAATAAAGAACCTTCACTCCTGTGTCTCTCCTACTCTGTCTCCCTCTCATCCTTCCTAGTGTCTCAATAAAGAACCTTCTCTCCTGCATCTCTCCTACTCTGTCTCCCTCTCATCCTTCCTAGTGTCTCAATAAAGAACCTTCTCTCCTGTGTCTCTCCTACTCTGTCTCCCTCTCATCCTTCCTAGTGATTCAATAAAGAACCTTCTCTCCTGCGTCTCTCCTACTCTTTCTTTAAAATAAAATAAAAAGGTTTTGGTTAGTGTACCCACCCACCCCCTCCAAATGTACAGTCTCCACCCCACCGTATGTATATTTCTCTATCACCCACCCATCCCCTCCTAATGTACAGTCCCCTCCCCATCATATGTATATACTCTGTCAGGATCTAGGGGTAACAGTACTGTATATTTGAATACCGTTTATGTCACAAATGTATCAGTACTAAATACCTATATGTCCCTATGCCATAAATGTCATGTATGTTGTGTATGTCATAAATGTCTATATGAATTGAAAATGGGGGACCCTGATGTAAACAAGACAAACGTCTTTCTCAGGTCTGCATCCCCTTAACAATTGTGTGTATTGAGCCGTACTGTATTGTACCCATTCTGCAATCTGTTAAATAAAGTTTTCATTCATTCATTCATTCATTCATTCATTCATTCATTCATTCATTCATTCATTCATTCATTCATTCATTCATGTTGCCACACTGGCAACAAAGGAAATGGTTAAGTTGCAACAACAGGAGGGAGAGTACCGTTCTCTCTTCTGCTTCCTTATTCTGGTCAAGGAAATTATAAAAGAAGGAAGGGTCTGAATACCAGTGTTCTATGTTCTGCTTGGTGTGAGACTTTGGTGCCAGTTCTATTGAAGCCTGTAATACAGATATACAAGCTCTATGAGGAAATATACATCAACCAATATATACAACCAAACGTTAGCTAGTTAACAAGGCAAGTTAGGCAACAAATAGCAGATGATTCTGACATCCGAGGTAAATGACATAAACGAGGAGACGGCTGATCCCTTTCAACTCAATGCCGGCCGAACTGAAAGTGTCCACACTTGACACCGATGTGCGTTCACACGCTACACAGTGACGTGATGATCCTTCCTTCCTTTATAAGGTTTCCTTGATTCTGGGATAAGGAACACTAGAGACGAGTACAGACAAGAGCAGGCAAGCCTGGTGAAGCCGGAGCGGCTGTCACGACACTCAGCCACACCAGCGTGTTTCAACAGGAGAAGTCAGCCAGTCGGGTCAGTTAAGGACAAAGGCGTAGATTTAGGAGGGTTTGCAGCGGACAATGTCCCCCTCAATACTGAGAAGAGGTCAATGTGTCCCCCTCAAAAAATATAGCTACTATTAAAGACAGCCCCCTCCCCAAAAGAGGTAAAAAAGTAAGGGGGTCAAAACATTTATATATCCTTCTTACCTGTAACTATAGAATAAATAGAATACATATTTGAAAGAAATACAGAATGCCTGAGAGACTTACTGCATTATATTCCATTATATTCGTGTCAGCGGGTACATGAATGTTGTCTTTTCCTTTACAAAAAGAAAGACATTTCCACCATAATTTTTTTTATCTACTTTTTCTCCTCCTTTTTCTGTGATATTTCTCCCCATCCCAATTTACCTCTCGTGCCAATTCTCCCTCCCCTGTCCTGATCATTGCTCGCATATGTCCCCCACTGGCCGGTTGTAGGGAGGGTAGAAGCCTTGCATAACATGTCCCCTCCGATACATGTGGAGGCAGCCTGTCACATCTTTTCACCTGCCAGCGCTGTGCAGGCGCCCCAACCGACCTGTTCACAACGACCAGACTACCACCCTTCGACTTCCCACCCGCTGGCTCTGCCAAATGAGTTAGTATGACGGCCGGCCCAAGCCGGAGGCAACGCAGACAGCCGGATTCGAACCCGGTGTCTCTTGCGTTGGTGACGAGCGCAGTGTCCGCTGCGCCACCCAGCCGCCCTACATTTCCAACATAAATTGATGCAGAAAAGGCACAAATCTGTGCAGAAAGGTACACCAGAATGCAGGAAGTGAAGTGTTTGATGCTCAAAATGTCTGGGGGAGGGGCCCCAAGACCCCCCACTTCAAGTGTCCCCCTCCAATGTTGGAACCAGACCTACACTCTTGGTTAGGGACATAGGCAAAAAAGATGTATCCACTTTTGTATAACAACAGTACAAGGTCCACTGAGTTTGCTAAGAACAGAGTAAATCTGCATTTAGCTGATGATGCCCCTCTAGCCCCCCTGAAAGGTTGATCTCCAACCTTTGTCAATCAAGTTGTACGTGTTTTAATTGATTTGTTAGAATTGCTTTTAGCCTCGTTATGATTTCATATTCTGTGTGGTTTTATATGCTTTTTTTGTGTGCTCATTTCTGTATGTACACTCGACGTGACTGTAAATGAGGGAAACATTCAGTTGCCTTTCAAGTTTAAATAAAATGGAGCCGCATGGTTCCTCTGAACAAAGCTAGAGGGGGGGGGGTAATGAGAAATGAGATATGAGAAATGAGAATGGCTGTTAGTTACGAGGAGAACCAGTTAAGTGTCTCTGGTTAAAGACCATGAGCTGCATGACATCATTGTTATGTAACACGACACCAGGCATCACCTTTACCGCACCGGCGATCGTTGACCAGCAAGCTCTCCGTGAGAACTCCCCCCCCTCCGGTCATAGATTTAGGGAACGCCTGTTTAAGTGCAATAGGAGTAAAAACTCCTTAGTTCCCTGTGTACATGTAATCTAGCACTTTAAATATAATTCCCTGTGCAATAACCCTGCTCAATTTGTACACATAATGGACACTCAGACCTGCTCAGACCTCCTCACTGCAGACCTGGACACTCAGACCTGCTCAGACCTCCTCACGTGCCCCAGACGCGTGTTGCTTATTGACAGCGGAAGAGTGCAAAAATGCTTCCGCATTCGTCACCGCACGCCAGTATGGTAATGCGCCTTTCCTTTTCCTTCGCCCAGGTGCACCGGCGTGCTCGCGAGGTCACGGTGCCCGCGAGGTGCTCGCGCCGCGCTCGCGCATGAGATCCCCGCTTGGTTCGACACATATTAACACGCTTTGGTTCATAATAACGCTTTGGTTCATATTAATCACATGCTTTGGTTCATATTAATCACGCACACGTGATGGACGCAGCAGGCGATCACTCCTACTGTTATTCAGCTGCGCCGAGGTACATGATTGATTGATTGATTGATTGATTGATTGATTGATTGAGCACTACTGAGCTAACATCAGTAGACAAGTAGAGGTTGAGTACTTTATTATCTAAACATGGTAAGTTAGAGTGTTGTGTTCACTCATAGTTAAATACAGTAGAGGTTGAGTACTTTATTATCTAAACATGGTAAGTTAGAGTGTTGTGTTCACTCATAGTTAAATACAGTAGAGGTTGAGTACTTCATTATCTAAACATGGTAAGTTAGAGTGTTGTGTTCACTCATAGTTAAATACAGTAGAGGTTGAGTACTTTATTATCTAAACATGGTAAGTTAGAGTGTTGTGTTCACTCATAGTTAAATACAGTAGAGGTTGAGTACTTTATTATCTAAAGATGGTAAGTTAGAGTGTTGTGTTCACTCATAGTTAAATACAGTAGAGGTTGAGTACTTCATTATCTAAACATGGTAAGTTAGAGTGTTGTGTTCACTCATAGTTAAATACAGTAGAGGTTGAGTACTTCATTATCTAAACATGGTAAGTTAGAGTGTTGTGTTCAGTCAGACAGTAGACAAGTAGAGGTTGAGTACTTTATTATCTAAACATGGTGAGTTAGAGTGTTGTGTTCATTCATAGTTAAATACAGTAGAGGTTGAGTACTTTATTATCTAAACATGGTAAGTTAGAGTGTTGTGTTCACTCATAGTTAAATACAGTAGAGGTTGAGTACTTTATTATCTAAACATGGTAAGTTAGAGTGTTGTGTTCACTCATAGTTAAATACAGTAGAGGTTGAGTACTTCATTATCTAAACATGGTAAGTTAGAGTGTTGTGTTCACTCATAGTTAAATACAGTAGAGGTTGAGTACTTTATTATCTAAACATGGTAAGTTAGAGTGTTGTGTTCACTCATAGTTAAATACAGTAGAGGTTGAGTACTTTATTATCTAAAGATGGTAAGTTAGAGTGTTGTGTTCACTCATAGTTAAATACAGTAGAGGTTGAGTACTTCATTATCTAAACATGGTAAGTTAGAGTGTTGTGTTCACTCATAGTTAAATACAGTAGAGGTTGAGTACTTCATTATCTAAACATGGTAAGTTAGAGTGTTGTGTTCAGTCAGACAGTAGACAAGTAGAGGTTGAGTACTTTATTATCTAAACATGGTGAGTTAGAGTGTTGTGTTCATTCATAGTTAAAGACAGCCGAGGTTGAGTAGTTTCTTCTGATATCACTTTCAAACTCCAAGTCATTTAGATCCAAAACATTTTCTAACAATACATGTATATTCCATAGTAAAGTACAGTTGACAGCTGCGTTAACGTTACAATGTGTTGTGTTCACAACACTGTTTAGTCTGTGACGACGCGTCGCGATAATATACATGTATATTCCATAGTAAAGTACAGTTGACAGCTGCGTTAACGTTACAATGTGTTGTGTTCACAACACTGTTTAGTCTGTGACGACGCGTCACGATAATATACATGTATATTCCATAGTAAAGTACAGTTGACAGCTGCGTTAACGTTACAATGCGTTGTGTTCACTCATAGTTAAAGACAGCCGAGGTTGAGTAGTTTCTTCTGATATCACTTTCAAACTCCAAGTGATTCGTTGCAATGTACGCGGAAATGCTGCGTTTGTGTTGCAATGTACATATGCATTTGTCTGAGCGGGGCGAAAGGAAAGGCGCATTACCGTACTGGCGTGCGGTGACGAATGCGGAAGCATTTTTGCACTCTTCCGCTGTCAATAAGCAACACGCGCCCCAGACACTCAGACCTGCTCAGACCTCCTCACCACAGACCTGGATATTCGGACCTCCTCACCGCGCCCCAGACACTCAGACCTGCTCAGACCTCCTCACCGCGCCCCAGACACTCAGACCTGCTCAGACCTCCTCACCGCAGACCCGGACACTCAGACCTCCTCACCGCAGACCCGGACACTCAGACCTGCTCAGACCTCCTCACCGCGCCCCAGACACTCAGACCTCCTCAGACCTCCTCACCGCAGACCCGGACACTCAGACCTGCTCAGACCTCCTCAACGCGCCCCAGACACTCAGACCTCCTCAGACCTCCTCACCGCAGACCCGGACACTCAGACCTGCTCAGACCTCCTCACCGCGCCCCAGACACTCAGACCTCCTCAGACCTCCTCACCGCGCCCCAGACACTCAGACCTGCTCAGACCTCCTCACCGCAGACCCGGACACTCAGACCTGCTCAGACCTCCTCACCGCGCCCCAGACACTCAGACCTGCTCAGACCTCCTCACCGCGCCCCAGACACTCAGACCTGCTCAGACCTCCTCTCCACACCCCAGACACTCAGACCTGCTCAGACCTCCTCACCGCGCCCCAGACACTCAGACCTGCTCAGACCTCCTCACCGCGCCCCAGACACTCAGACCTGCTCAGACCTCCTCTCCACACCCCAGACACTCAGACCTGCTCAGACCTCCTCACCGCGCCCCAGACACTCAGACCTGCTCAGACCTCCTCACCACGCCCCAGACACTCAGACCTGTTCAGACCTCCTCACCGCGCCCCGGTCAAAGCCGAGAACTATGAGAGAATGTGCCTCCTCAGCACTGGGCCTACGACTGTGGAATCAGCTCCCAGAAACAACTAGGGCCTCAGACTCCATTACTGTTTTTTAAATCAAAACTGAAGGCCATTCTATTGTTTTAATTGATCTGCATTTTAATGTTTTATTATGATGTACATTTTTATTTAGTATGCCATGTTAAAGCACCTTGACATTACATTGTATTTTTATTTAATTTTTTTTATTATCTTTTCCCCCCTCCATTTTCCTCCGATTTTCTCCCATCCCAATGTTAGTCGTTATGCCAATTCCCAATCCCCTTCCTGGTCGCTGCGCACTTACCCCCCACAGTCGGTCTGGGAGAGTGGAGGCTATCACGTGTTTCCTCCGACACACGTCCAGCCAATCAACCGCTTCTTTTCACATGGCAGCGTGGATTCTCACTGAGAGGGCGTAGCGTGTGGAAGGATCACACTATCCCACTCAAGTCCTATCCGCGCTTAGCAGGCGCCCCGACCGAACTGTAGGAGTCGCTGTTTACAACGACCCAGACCCACCCCGCCAGCTTCTCCCACCCTCTGATACAGCCAATTGTATCAGTGCAGACGGCCAGCCAAGCTGGTGACAACCCCGGAGCTGTGAGCTGGATTCGAACAGGCGAATCTAGCCGCTCCGGGGTTTGGTGACGAACGCAATCTCCGTTACGCCACCTGACCGCCTGACATTACATTGTATTTTAAAGTGTGCTTTATAAATAAAATGCATTGTTATTTATCATTATGTAATCTATTACTTTAAATATGTTCCCTGTGCCGTAACCCTGCTCAGTTTGCACATGTAATCTTACACTTTAGACATTGCTTTGTGTGTTGTTGTGTTCTGTATACATGTCCAGGAGAGGTTATCTGTACTAGTGATGCTTTTTTTTCTTATCTTGTGCTCCTGACTGCAAGTAAAGTTTCCCATCTGGGATAATAAAGTTGAACTGAACTGAACTGACGTCATTGTACAAAGTAGGGTGTGTGTCTGTACTGCATGCAGGTTCTATCATGTCACATTCCACACAGTGTACGTCTATATATCTCTCTCTCCTTACATCACTGTCTCTTGTTTCAACAGACTACTATTGTCAAACTTGAGATAAATAAGCCTTTAGTTTCAACATCTATTCTGCGTTATCTCACTCCTGTGCTGTAAAGAAATATTTCTATTGTCTTTATGATTCCCAGGAAAAGGTAAAAGTGACAGAATGATAACAATCATATCTCATGGTTACATGTGGTATATTTAACATTTTGGACAGTGACAAAATACTACGGTCTTTTGTAATACCATCTATTTATTTTGTGACGAGTCTCACCATGAAATGATGAGGAAAAATAGCAATACCTTGTCTTATATAATTTCATTGACACACGAATTCAATGTCCCCGAAGACATCACTGGTTCATCAAACTCATTTTACTCTCAATAACCGTCAAACTCAATGAATGTGTGCAAAACAGTTCCGCGTTTTTGGATGTGTGTGAGAGGAGGCAAAATAAATCAGCATTGTTTTTCAGTGAAGAGCCCCTTTAGATCTGACTGGAACGCATGGCATCTGGATCACTGTGTATGTGTATTGCAGAGCGTGTGATATGAAAGGGGTTAACCTGTTCATCTGTAGACCGTTTTCGCCTAAAGGTACATATACCTAAGTAAATGGAAGATTGCTCCACTTCTGCAAGGTCAATTTGCATGTTCTTGGTATCTAGGAACATCTAGGGACCCATGGGGGTATGTATTTCCAGTGTCAGAGATATTGTGTCTGTTACTAGTAATTATTCAATTGTAATGAATAAATTAATTATGATTAATTATGATTTATGATTTTGATGATGATGATCAAAAATTGATACGGGTATAGGAGAAAATGCTCACTGAGCTCATTCACCACCTTATTGAGATCATGTGTACAAAAAATCTATGCAAATGAACCGCGGGAAGATGATTAAACATAAGGATTTGTAGATACAGTAATTAATGATAATCGACTTTAATTATAAATTCATATTTGACCTTGAACTTGACCTTGACCTTATTATGGCCAAATCATACATCTATGGATAGGGAAAATGCTCCTCTTTCCAATGGCAGGATTTAATCTGGATTTAGTCATTTCTTGCGTTTTTTACGATAATTAGCATTTTCTGATAAATTTGTATTTCCGATAAATCGTATAAAACATCGGTAAAAATGAAAATATACACTTTAATTACTGTTTTTGATAGGGTTATGGTCTTTACTCTTGGCTACAAAAAAGAATATTTAAAAACATTGACCTCTTTAACATCCAAGGGCCCACATGTGGACGATTCTTTGCCGACCTCTAGTGGCTCGGGTGTGCATTTCTTTTAATACAATATATAGATAGAATTAAAGCCCTATTTGTTGCCTGTCGATTGCCCTTTCAGGTGACAAATTCCGTTCAGCGGTTCTCGAGTTACATGCCGATATGTGAGGCGTGCCCCAAAGTACGCAAAAGTACACATTACCACCCCCGACTCCCGGGACTAGCTCCGTCAATCATTTGGCGATCTCGAAAATCTTTGCACAGGGTTGTAGCCAGTGAGTGTGGCTTTCCAATGATACCCCATGATATGATAATTGGGGATCTAATACGGTGGTCTCTATTGATCGATTTATGATAAAGAAAAGCAGGGGGACCTTAAGGCTTAATGATAGGTTATGTATATAACCTAGTTATATGAGTTATATGAGTACTGGCTAAGAGTCCCGCTCTTACGCCATACTGAGATATACCTCATCTCATGTACCTAGTGTACTCCATCAACGAATAAAAAACAAATACACCCAGCACCTGCCAGGCCCCGCCCTAGTGACGTACTATATAGTACTAGGCGTGGTCACCACTCGCTCTTCCTCGGAAAATCGTTTCCAAAGAAAAGTTTCCCCAAGGGAACTCAGGGCACGCTAAGAGCGGGACGCTTAGCCAGTACTCATATAACTAGGTTATATACATAACCTATCGTTATATACTCGTACTGGCATCGTGTCCCGCTCTTACGCCATACTGAGATATGGGGTAGAGCGGACGCGAGGCCCGACAAATGCACCCCCTGAGGACCCGTAAGCCCACATCAGGGGGGAGGGGAGTCCCGTCACCCCACTCTTCCTAATGAAGAGGGGGCGGCAGTCAACTCCACTTGAGTGCAAACAAGAGGGAACTAGAACCTCTTGAACGCACAGCACAGGCGGAACCACGTGTGACACAACACATTGTGGCCCACACCCACACACTCCTGCTACCCCACCAAAGGACGGGAAGCAGGAGAGGTCACAGACCTCAGAACCGCCTGGGAGACAGAACCCCCGGTCATGTCCATGAGGTAAACCCTTACGAAGGGACCCGGTGAGGACCATGAAGCCGCAGCACAGATGTCCTCCACCGAGGCCCCACCCAGTAGAGCGGCAGAGGCCGCCACCCCACGACTGGAGTGCGCCCTGACGCCCCCAGGGGGAGCCAGCCCGGCCAACGTGTAGCAAAGGGCAATGCCCTCGCACAACCAATGGGACAGGCGCTGTTTCGACAGTGCTTTACCAGCACGAGAGCCACCGTAACAGACAAAGAGCTGATCGGTTGCCCTGAGGCCCTGAGTACGGCTGAGGTAAACCCCCAAAGCCGGGACCGGACATGACAGGTGAAGGCCCGCCTCCAACTCACTAGCGTGAGGAGGCGGATGAAACGCCTGAACCATAATATCCCTGGAGCGGAAAGAACTCCGGATATTTTTAGGCACGAAGGCAAGATTAGGCCGCAGAGTGGCACCGCAATCGGAACGAAAAGACAGGCACTCTGGCCGTACCGAAAGAGCACAAAGTTCACCCACGCGTTTAGCGGAGGTGACGGCCAGCAAGAACACGGTCTTGAACGACAGCTGTTCCAACGGCGCTTGCTCAAGAGGCTCAAACGGGGCCAAGGACAACCGACCGAGGACCAATTGAAGATCCCAGCTCGGAGCCAAAGAGCGTTTCACCGGCTTAAGGCGTCGAACGCCAAGCAGGAAACGCTTCACAAGAGGGTGGCCTTACACCACTCTTGGAAAATACGCCACCTACCCGCGTAACCCGCGATAGTGGAGGGAGCATGCGCGTTCCGGATGGTACCAACCACAGAAGGATCCATCCTCTCCAGACTCACCCTCTCACCAGCCAAACCATCAGCAGCTGGCCCAGCACAGGGAACTAACACAGAGACCTGTGCGCTTGAGAGAGGGCCCGCGATGACCAAGGAACAGGCCATGACGGGATACCAAGAGCTGGATCAGGACCGGGAACCACACAGCTGCGCCTCGGTCCGGTGCAATCAGGATCAAGGACCTGCGCTCCTCAACGTACCCGCCCCAACAACTGACCTAACAGTCAGCCATCAACTGGGTGTCAGCCCCTGTCCCCATGAGAAGCGAAACGTGGGGCCGCATGCGCTTCAACGAAGGCTCGCGGCCCGCAGCCAAAGGAAACAAATCAGAGCCCCTTTTCCGCTGATGTTGGGGGAGGGAGTGATCGGAGAGCGGGCTGCTCGCGGCAGGACGGCGACGGCTTGTATATTCCAAGCCGAGCTCATCCAACATGGCCGATCCCTCGGCCGCCAAGGCTGTCGACCTTGTGGACACCTGTCGATTCAACGCCCAAGATACCTCTGGCGGGGGAAAACATGGGAGCCTGTCGAGGGCCTCGCCATAGCCGCTGACGAGGCCGTGCTCTCACCTCTGGCTGCGCGGCATGAGGCGGTGTGGGGCCTAGGACAAATACCGCCCGCGCTCCAGCAGAAGACCAAGATCCTCTGCGGAGAGGGGAGCCCTGAGCGGTTATAGCTTGCGGCTAGGTCAAAGCTAATAACGTCAACAACCTTGCGCGATGTGTCGACGTCGGCTGGCCCTCAAGGCCCCGCCACCAGACACCATTTTTTGATAGAAAAAACAGCAATTCGAACACTCCTGTGCTGTAAAGAAATATTTCTATTGTCTTTATGATTCCCAGGAAAAGGTAAAAGTGACAGAATGATAACAATCATATCTCATGGTTACATGTGGTATATTTAACATTTTGGACAGTGACAAAATACTACGGTCTTTTGTAATACCATCTATTTATTTTGTGACGAGTCTCACCATGAAATGATGAGGAAAAATAGCAATACCTTGTCTTATATAATTTCATTGACACACGAATTCAATGTCCCCGAAGACATCACTGGTTCATCAAACTCATTTTACTCTCAATAACCGTCAAACTCAATGAATGTGTGCAAAACAGTTCCGCGTTTTTGGATGTGTGTGAGAGGAGGCAAAATAAATCAGCATTGTTTTTCAGTGAAGAGCCCCTTTAGATCTGACTGGAACGCATGGCATCTGGATCACTGTGTATGTGTATTGCAGAGCGTGTGATATGAAAGGGGTTAACCTGTTCATCTGTAGACCGTTTTCGCCTAAAGGTACATATACCTAAGTAAATGGAAGATTGCTCCACTTCTGCAAGGTCAATTTGCATGTTCTTGGTATCTAGGAACATCTAGGGACCCATGGGGGTATGTATTTCCAGTGTCAGAGATATTGTGTCTGTTACTAGTAATTATTCAATTGTAATGAATAAATTAATTATGATTAATTATGATTTATGATTTTGATGATGATGATCAAAAATTGATACGGGTATAGGAGAAAATGCTCACTGAGCTCATTCACCACCTTATTGAGATCATGTGTACAAAAAATCTATGCAAATGAACCGCGGGAAGATGATTAAACATAAGGATTTGTAGATACAGTAATTAATGATAATCGACTTTAATTATAAATTCATATTTGACCTTGAACTTGACCTTGACCTTATTATGGCCAAATCATACATCTATGGATAGGGAAAATGCTCCTCTTTCCAATGGCAGGATTTAATCTGGATTTAGTCATTTCTTGCGTTTTTTACGATAATTAGCATTTTCTGATCAATTTGTATTTCCGATAAATCGTATAAAACATCGGTAAAAATGAAAATATACACTTTAATTACTGTTTTTGATAGGGTTATGGTCTTTACTCTTGGCTACAAAAAAGAATATTTAAAAACATTGACCTCTTTAACATCCAAGGGCCCACATGTGGACGATTCTTTGCCGACCTCTAGTGGCTCGGGTGTGCATTTCTTTTAATACAATATATAGATAGAATTAAAGCCCTATTTGTTGCCTGTCGATTGCCCTTTCAGGTGACAAATTCCGTTCAGCGGTTCTCGAGTTACATGCCAATATGTGAGGCGTGCCCCAAAGTACGCAAAAGTACACATTACCACCCCCGACTCCCGGGACTAGCTCCGTCAATCATTTGGCGATCTCGAAAATCTTTGCACAGGGTTGTAGCCAGTGAGTGTGGCTTTCCAATGATACCCCATGATATGATAATTGGGGATCTAATACGGTGGTCTCTATTGATCGATTTATGATAAAGAAAAGCAGGGGGACCTTAAGGCTTAATGATATATGAGTTATATGAGTACTGGCTAAGAGTCCCGCTCTTACGCCATACTGAGATATACCTCATCTCATGTACCTAGTGTACTCCATCAACGAATAAAAAACAAATACACCCAGCACCTGCCAGGCCCCGCCCTAGTGACGTACTATATAGTACTAGGCGTGGTCACCACTCGCTCTTCCTCGGAAAATCGTTTCCAAAGAAAAGTTTCCCCAAGGGAACTCAGGGCACGCTAAGAGCGGGACGCTTAGCCAGTACTCATATAATCGTTATATACTCGTACTGGCATCGTGTCCCGCTCTTACGCCATACTGAGATATGGGGTAGAGCGGACGCGAGGCCCGACAAATGCACCCCCTGAGGACCCGTAAGCCCACATCAGGGGGGAGGGGAGTCCCGTCACCCCACTCTTCCTAATGAAGAGGGGGCGGCAGTCAACTCCACTTGAGTGCAAACAAGAGGGAACTAGAACCTCTTGAACGCACAGCACAGGCGGAACCACGTGTGACACAACACATTGTGGCCCACACCCACACACTCCTGCTACCCCACCAAAGGACGGGAAGCAGGAGAGGTCACAGACCTCAGAACCGCCTGGGAGACAGAACCCCCGGTCATGTCCATGAGGTAAACCCTTACGAAGGGACCCGGTGAGGACCATGAAGCCGCAGCACAGATGTCCTCCACCGAGGCCCCACCCAGTAGAGCGGCAGAGGCCGCCACCCCACGACTGGAGTGCGCCCTGACGCCCCCAGGGGGAGCCAGCCCGGCCAACGTGTAGCAAAGGGCAATGCCCTCGCACAACCAATGGGACAGGCGCTGTTTCGACAGTGCTTTACCAGCACGAGAGCCACCGTAACAGACAAAGAGCTGATCGGTTGCCCTGAGGCCCTGAGTACGGCTGAGGTAAACCCCCAAAGCCGGGACCGGACATGACAGGTGAAGGCCCGCCTCCAACTCACTAGCGTGAGGAGGCGGATGAAACGCCTGAACCATAATATCCCTGGAGCGGAAAGAACTCCGGATATTTTTAGGCACGAAGGCAAGATTAGGCCGCAGAGTGGCACCGCAATCGGAACGAAAAGACAGGCACTCTGGCCGTACCGAAAGAGCACAAAGTTCACCCACGCGTTTAGCGGAGGTGACGGCCAGCAAGAACACGGTCTTGAACGACAGCTGTTCCAACGGCGCTTGCTCAAGAGGCTCAAACGGGGCCAAGGACAACCGACCGAGGACCAATTGAAGATCCCAGCTCGGAGCCAAAGAGCGTTTCACCGGCTTAAGGCGTCGAACGCCAAGCAGGAAACGCTTCACAAGAGGGTGGCCTTACACCACTCTTGGAAAATACGCCACCTACCCGCGTAACCCGCGATAGTGGAGGGAGCATGCGCGTTCCGGATGGTACCAACCACAGAAGGATCCATCCTCTCCAGACTCACCCTCTCACCAGCCAAACCATCAGCAGCTGGCCCAGCACAGGGAACTAACACAGAGACCTGTGCGCTTGAGAGAGGGCCCGCGATGACCAAGGAACAGGCCATGACGGGATACCAAGAGCTGGATCAGGACCGGGAACCACACAGCTGCGCCTCGGTCCGGCGCAATCAGGATCAAGGACCTGCGCTCCTCAACGTACCCGCCCCAACAACTGACCTAACAGATGTATGGGGGAAAGAATCCCAGGCGGCACGGCATCGGTCCCAGACCTGCCTGACTATGTCCGGACGTAATCCTCACCCGTCAGGTGACATTACACCTGTACCCACATTCACCCTGCCGGGGATGTGGAGAGCCCTCAGGCCGCGCAGATGGAGAACGCCCATAGCCAGCCGCCCACCGCCCGGTGCAGACGGGGGGAGCGTACTCCTCCCTGTCTGTCGATATACGACGCTGACGTCGTATTGTCTGTCCTGATCAAACACTGTTTGAGGACCAGAAGGACCGCTTTCAATACCAACACATTGAACGTAGCGCAGACCGGGCAGCATGGCTTGCCAGCTGCCCCCTACTGCGTTGGCCCGACGAGTCTCCAGCGAGGGAGGCGTTGGTGAAAAACGTGACGTGTGACAGCCTACTGCCCATGGGGACCCCCCTGGTGAGGACCCCAGGCCCTCCCCAGGGGCGAGGTCCCCCAGTACCGACAGGGGAACCTTAGCCACTTCCACTTGCCTCTCACCGGGTCTATTTCCATACTGGAAAAGAACCACCTCCGTAACCTCCTCCTGGGGTGAAGAGGAGGCCAAGAGGGACCACGGAATGAGCAGATGCCATCATACCGAGCAGGCGTATCACGGACAGCGCCGTAACCGTCCTAGGACGGAACCTCCCGAGTGTGTCGCAACACGCTCTGAGAGGGATGCCCATAGCACTCCACCCGTTGACTGGGAAGAGGAGTACTCTACTTCCAGTCTACAGCAACCCCAGGCTGGTAGGAAACCTGCCTGGTATGAGACCTGACAATCCACCTTGACCGCCAAGGACCAGAACGTCGTCAGGGCAGAATACACTTCGTAACCCCTGACGACGCACTCCACGCACTTGGTGAAGATGCGGGGAGCCAGAGAAAAGCCGAACGGCAGCCCCTGGTACTCATACGCTAACCCTGCAAAGGAAGCGTAGGTAAGCCCTAGGACGGAAGATCGGGGATGCGAACACGCATCCTACAGGTCTATGGAGGAGAACCAGACCCCCACCTGACAGTGTTCAACAGGTAGGAGACGATCCAAAAAATGCTGACCTTTCCATGGGACAGGTCCAACATGGGTCTGACACCCCCCCCCTCCCGATTTCTCAGGCACCAGAGAACACCGGGAGGAAAACGCCACGACGATCGATGGCTTGCTTCGTCCACAGAGATTGGATCTCGTCGACCAGAGCTGTCACTGCTGGTGACCCTGACAATAGGGTCTGTACCAAACCCCGAAAACGGGTGGGGTTGTGTAAATACAAGTCCCCGCCTCAGCGTTCTCTCCATCCACCTCGACATATGGTACTGCTGTAGCCATATGTGATGACACTCCCAACGCACCCGCCGCCATGTGGCGCAGGTCCGCTAGGAACTGTAGATAGGCGGCCCGGTCCCACCCGCTGTGCGTAGCCAACCCTGGACCCGTGCAAGCAGAGCGTTCCGTGTCAGGACATCTGACCCTGACACTACCCACGAGGCAATCGCACCCAAGGGGGGACCCCGACAGAAAGGGCCGGTTTGATACGGGGGAAGCTGACATAAATCAAATCAAATCAAATTTATTTATAAAGCCCGACAACACACGTTAATGTCCCCATGGGCCGTACAGGTCTTCTTTAAACAAGTCAAGAAGAAAACATAACAATAAGTCAATAACAGAACAAGAACACCATAAGGTCCAAACATTTTTAGATGAATGCAAATAAATGAAAGAATGCAAGCACTCCCAGACATACCCCACGCGAAGGTAAGGAAAAACTCACTAAAACCTAACAATAGGGAAAAAAGCTCCACAGGCAGTGTGGAGGAGAGAAACCTTAGAAGGGCCATTCAAGGGGGGATCTCCCTTCTTAGATGTTGGTGATAGTAGTGTTGCAGACGGACAGTTGGTAAGCATGCACTCATGTGTGTAGTGAAACACAGATGAGTGCATGCAATAGCAACTGAACATTTTGAAAGATTAAAGATAGAGCTAATAGCGATAGCAACTGAACATTTTGAAAGATTAAAGATAGAGCTGATAGCGGATCTATTTGAGGCACAGGGGCGGCGTAAAGAGGGTCACGTCCTCCCCGTCTTAGTCATGGGACATTCAACACTCCGGTCATTGCTCAGGGACAGCCGGAGACAGGGAGATAGGGGGCGGCGCAGAGAGGGTCGCGAACTCCCCGACATCATCGCGGGACGTCCGGCACTCCGGTCACCACTACGAGACCTCCGGAGACAGGGGGGCACGCAGAGGGGGTCGCAACCTCCCAGCCTTCATCACAGGACGTCCGACACTCCGGTCAGCACTCCAGGACAGCAAGTCATAGGGGGACAGGGAGACGGGACAGGCGTTAGACAGCTCATGTGATTGTAGTGGGCGGACATAGCAATAGATACAAGTGGTAAGCATATATGTGAATGGAGTAGATATATGAAGTAAGCATATTATGTGAATAGAATAGAAGTACTTAACCCAGCAATGAAACCACGTTGACTGTTAATCTGTTAACAGTCTGTTAATACTGTTAATCAGTTGACAGGACCACGGACAGACGACGGTAAATAACTGATCCAAGGCCTCGGAGGTGCATGTAGAGCAGTCACTACAATCTTGGCCAAGACCCCGAGGCATCCATCACCTTAGTCAGCGCCAGGAGACAGGCACTCAGAGAGATGGGGGAGGGAAGGGGGGGAGGGGGGGGGGGAACAGTTCTAGGACATCAGTTCTAGGTGACAAAAGCTCCCCCACTGAACACCCCTCCAGAACATGCTGAGGAGTTGTTCTGCAGCCGGACATGCAAGGTGTGAGGCCCCCATGGGTTCCTACACACCATAGCCCTGCAGTGATATTACTACCACCCAAATCACGCGCGCCTGCGAGACCACTGCCAATCTTTCAGGAGTGGGAGGCACCAACATGATACCCGGCCTGGCGAAGGCGAGGTCGGGGAAGCCCGCACTGTGTGCCTCAAAAAAGGTTTCGAGCCCCCCTGCTGACAACACTTGTAGTTGACAGACGTAACACCAGGCTCAACCAAACACAGCTTATGGTGTGGGAGCCGCTTGACAGCACAACATTCTCACGGACAGACCCAGGCTCAGCCATCAACTGGGTGTCAGCCCCTGTCCCCATGAGAAGCGAAACGTGGGGCCGCATGCGCTTCAACGAAGGCTCGCGGCCCGCAGCCAAAGGAAACAAATCAGAGCCCCTTTTCCGCTGATGTTGGGGGAGGGAGTGATCGGAGAGCGGGCTGCTCGCGGCAGGACGGCGACGGCTTGTATATTCCAAGCCGAGCTCATCCAACATGGCCGATAACTCGGCCGCCAAGGCTGTCGACCTTGTGGACACCTGTCGATTCAACGCCCAAGATACCTCTGGCGGGGGAAAACATGGGAGCCTGTCGAGGGCCTCGCCATAGCCGCTGACGAGGCCGTGCTCTCACCTCTGGCTGCGCGGCATGAGGCGGTGTGGGGCCTAGGACAAATACCGCCCGCGCTCCAGCAGAAGACCAAGATCCTCTGCGGAGAGGGGAGCCCTGAGCGGTTATAGCTTGCGGCTAGGTCAAAGCTAATAACGTCAACAACCTTGCGCGATGTGTCGACGTCGGCTGGCCCTCAAGGCCCCGCCACCAGACACCATTTTTTGATAGAAAAAACAGCAATTCGAACACAGTTACTAATCGCTGCCAATTCCATACCGTGGCGGTACAGGCTTTAGCAGCCCACCAGCCACTCGCCGGGCCGACCCACCTCATGGCGTCGGCCGGGCGGGGCACTGTTTCAACATGTCAAAAGCAAAGGACTGATGCTAACACGGAGCACCAGTGGTGGTTGCAACCAGCAACCTCCACTGTGGTGTGCACCATGAAGGGGTTAATGAATAAATTAACTAACACCACGAATATACTGTAGAATGGGCAAGCCCATGCACACAACGTTAAGGGGATGCGGACCAGAGAGAACCAGTCCCGCATTCATTCATAATATTCACAACAGCACACCAGCCCTAGACCTCAGCCCATTTACCCATGAAAAGGTAAACAAAGCCCCCCCCGCAATACTCCCCCAGTAGACACCGATTGACCGTCAGCATGAATGGTTGAGAGGAGGGAAGACTGTAGTGTAGACAGACATTCCCGCAGCAGGGAGACAGAACAGAAACAGTAGCCCAATATAGCATAGCATTAGCCGCGCGCTCCAGGATAACGGGGAAAACAACAACGTTTACCCAGATATCCTGCCGCTTGCGCCAATACACAACTCGGTTGTCTCCCGGGACAACTCGAGCACATCACAAACGCCAGCATTGTCATGCCTAGTGACATCCCACAGCGGGGAACAGTAGAACAGTGACCCAGCATTTATAGCATTTAGTATTAGCAGCGCGCTCCAGGACAGCCTGGGAAACGTCCACCTCAGAGGGACGTTTACCCAAACATCCTGCCCCTGGCGCAGATATACAACTCACAACAAGCAGCATTTACTAACACCAGCGATAATGCCTAGTGGCGCAAGTCCTACCTTGTGTGAGGTAGCTCGATAGCTACACCTCACACGCCGTCCCTCTGTCTGCTGTCAACAAGACAAGGAGACCACAGACTCGACGCTGAGATGCATCGAAATGCATCCCGCTGCAGAGTCGCAGAACCCATACGAGCGCCGCCAGAACATGCCGCGAAGATTTCAGGGGTAGGCAAATCTTCGGTAAGCACTCAACCTAATTTCTCTAAACTTTTCACGACAACTAGTTGCATAGGGTGCACGCATCCGCTATGATGGAAACGAAAATAGAGGAAGAGCGAGTGGTGACCACGCCTAGTACTATATAGTACGTCACTAGGGCGGGGCCTGGCAGGTGCTGGGTGTATTTGTTTTTTATTCGTTGATGGAGTACACTAGGTACATGAGATGAGGTATATCTCAGTATGGCGTAAGAGCGGGACGCGATGCCAGTACGAGTATATAACAGGTTAAAGGCCTATCTTCATGTTTAATAGAATACTCAATACTCTACATGTGTGTATGGGCTGGTTTGTAAGAGCTGTATCCAGGGACCATATCCATGCATGAACAGGTTTTGTCGCTGAATCAGTTCTGCAGGTTTAGTTTAAAAAATGCATTACTTAAATAATAATTAAAGGAACATGCCAACATTATGGGAAATGCACTTACCCTCTTCTCCAGAGTCAGACAAGATAGATAAGTAAGTAAGTAAGTAAGTAAGTAAGTAAGTAAGTAAGTAAGTAAGTAAGTAAGTAAGTAAGTAAGTAAGTAAGTAAGTAAGTAAGTAAGTAAGTAAGTAAGTAAGCAAGCAAGTAAGTAAGTAAGTAAGTAAGTAAGTAAGTAAGTAAGTAAGTAAGTAAGTAAGTAAGTAAGTAAGTAAGTAAGTAAGTAAGTAAGTAAGTAAGTAAGTAAGTAAAACTTTATTTATATAGCGCCCTTCTCAGCACGAGTGCACAGAGTGCATCAAATACATGGACAGAAAAATGGTTATAGGTGTTTAAAAGCCTGCCTGTAGAGGTATGTTTTAGCTGCCTTTTAAAAATGAGTTCAGGGGGAGCGGTTTTCATGTTTAGGGGGAGGGCATTCCAGAGCCTTGGGGCTGTCACCGCGAAAAGCAGCTAGCCTATCGAGAAATGCACATCTCTTGTGGTTTCTCTTCTGCAAAACTATTTAAACCAGCGTTGCTCTAGCTACACGTCAATATCCCATAACAAAATTACATTTCTAGCAGGAGAGAGCGCCCTCAATCACTGACTGCACCCTGATTGGACACACCTGGCTCTAGTTGAGTAATTGGGTCAGCTATCCACCCATTCATACAAATCAGCTCAAATCACCTGCATCCAAAATAGAAAGGTTGAATAATCTGTTTTACAGGAAAGCAAATATGATTTGCAAGATGTTGTAAGCTTACTGTTCAAAAAGCAAAGAAAGAGATTAAAAGGAGATGTATTTCTATTGTTGGGGTTTTTATTTTGTTTGTTTTGGAGGCTTAATTTGATAAGAATATAGGACAGGAGGGCGGCTACGTGGCGTAGTGGGCAAGGCGCTCGCCACGAATGCTGGAGACGCTGGGCTCACCTGTTCGAGCCCAGCGCTCCACATTGCTTTCAGTTTAGCTGGTCGTTCATACTAATACACATTGGCCGTATTAGGGGGTGGGAAACTGATGGGTGGGGATCGGGCGTTGTGGACAGCGACTCCTACAGGTCGGTTGGTGCGCCTGCGCAGTAGAATCAGGAAGTGTCGGGGGCAGCGTGAGCCTCCCACGCGTTACTCCTCGCCACTGAGAGATCGAGCTGCGCAGGTGAAAAGATGCGACTGCTGTTACCTCAAGTACCGGAGGGGATTTGTGCTATGTATGACTTAGTCCACATTGCAGCCGGCTTGTGGGAGGCAAGAAACAGCGTTCGTGACAGGGGAGGGTTGAATTGGATGATACAAAATTGGGATGGGAGAAAATGTAGAAAATGGGAGAAAAAGTGGATAAAAAAAAATATATATATATAGGACAGGAATATATAAGCATTATGCTTCAGTCTGTACCTTTTCAGTCACTGCCTAAATCAAAGACAGACAGTCTGGAATGATTGTGCATATTGTATTGTGTGTGATGACTGATGACTGAATAAAACTACTACTACTACTATTACTACTACTACTACTACTACTACTACTACTACTACTACTACTACTACTAACACTACTACTACTAGTACTACTACTACTACTACTACTACTACTACTACTACTACTACTACTACTACTACTACTACTACTATTACTACTACCACCACTACCACTACTACTAGTACTGCTAGTACTACTACTACTAGTACTACTACCATATTACTACTACTATTACATTGGACTACGGGGGTTCTGGAAGATGTGTCCGTGGCTCCAGGTAGGGGGGAGGGGGGGGGGGACAGCGATGGAGCAGCGATCTCACAAGGGCATCGAGGGGTCCGCACACCAAACCTAATTTATTCATTGAATCCAGTGTATACGTTTCCTCATCTAAAGTCTCCTGATTGAATTACAGATCTACAGGAATGGTAACAAAAGACAAAAGGTGGATCGCAGCGCATCCTCATCATTAGCTTGGGCTAAAAGTGTATGTTTCCCTTTGGCACGTAGGGCTGCCTCTAAAAATAGGCTACTGTAGGAGCTGTGGCGGATGGAAGCATGATTGGACCGGTGGGCACCAGCGGGCACCAGCGTGGCACCATGTAAACAAACTCTCCTGGTATGATAACAGTGATTAGAGTTGATTATGGGGGATTAAGAGAGGAGATAGTTATACACCATCATGTTTGCGGATCTCTCCACCTCCCTCTCTCTCCCTCACACACACACACACTGTGTAGACCTTTTATAACTTGACAACAAGCTAGCCTAGCTTAGCCCAAATGAATGGAAGCGGATACGGATCAGCTAGCTTGGCTTAAAACTCTGTTTTTGCGCCAACGCCTAGGTTAGCCACTCTGTATCCGCTTAAGGGATGGGCATTTTTAACAAGAATCCAGATCGATTGATCGCATGCTATACTCGAGTGATCGTATATTACTCAAAAAGGGAAAGAAAACTAAAAAGAAGAAAAATATATATATATATATTTTTTTTTTAATTATTATAATTTTTTACTTAATTTTGTTCATTCACGTATATGTTTAAGGAAACCAACAAACAGTTATAATCTTACACATACATGTGAAACAAATATGTAAAAATATATATATATATATTTAAAAAAAAAAATTCACAACAATTATTAATAATTTAATAAATAAAGATTTAAGATTTTTCTCATAGCTACGAGTAATCGATTACTCACGCCCATCCCTATTCCGCTTCCATTCATTTGTGCTAAGCTAAGCTAGGCTAGCTTGCTAGCTGGATAGCTTTCTACTGAACACACAGATAGTATATATCTTCCCCAATGTTGGCGTGTTCCTTTAATATGAGGAAATGAAAAACACCAAGGGGCTAAATCCACAAAGAATGGATTGCACAGAGCAAGTTGCACCCTTACTTACAATTCATTATGAAATAAAAATGGGGGACCCTGATGTAAACAAGACAAAAGTCTTTCTCTGGTATGCATCCGCTTAACAATTGTGTGTATTGAGCCATACTGTATTGTACCCATTCTGCAATCTGTTAATACAATTTTCATTCAATCAATCACTGTGCAGATTGATTGATTGAATGAACATTTTATTAGCAGATTGCAGAATGGGTACAATAGAGTACAGCTCAATACACACAATTGTTAAGGGGATGCAGACCAGAGAAAGACTTTCCTCTTGTTTACATCAGGGTCCCCCATTTTCATTTCATAATGAATTGTAAGTAAGGGTGCACCTTGCTCTGTGCAATCCATTCTTTGTGGATTTAGCCCTGTGTTTTAGCCTCAGAATCTGCATTGCAGTGTAATGTTGCCCAGGTAACAACATGTGTTCTCTCTGTGGTTCTGAAAGAGTAGCATTTTCCATGCGGTACAAGCCCGGTTTTGAACACTGTGCCCATATTAGGGTTAGTAGTTGAAAGGGAAAATTATTATTATTATTATTAATGCATGTTGTCTATTTAATAATTATTGTCTATTTTATAAAAAAATTATGTCTGCACTAGGGCTGTCCCCGACTAAGGATTTGGATGGTCGACTAGGATTGGCCAAAATTTGCCGTTAGTCGACAATTGGTCGACTACATTTTTTTTTTTTAAATATATATAATTTTTTTTTTTTTATTATCATTCCATTTGGGCTGTGGGGGGTGCTTGATGTCTGAAGGAGTCGACTGAAGGCTTCTTGTCCTCTGCAAAAGCATGCAATTGGTCCACTGATGGATACATCTTGATATTTGTATAGTATAGTGTGTTCATTAGATGGGTGAAATCCTCTTTCAGTGCCTCTGTGCCTGTTTTCGTAGGCAGTTAGCCTCTGGTATGCGTGCCATTAGCGTTAGCCACGCTTCTACTGTATGCCTCTTTTCTTTTGAAAAAAATGACTAAAAAGAAATAAAAAAATTATTATATTCGACTAAGAGGTTGGCCAGAACAAAGGATATGGAGAGGGCTTCAGCGTTCTTATTTTGTTTCAGGTAGGTGCTCTTTGGATTAAATCCGGGGTAGGATTCGCTTATATAAGAAAGGTTGAGATCCAAGGCAGCTCTACAGTTTTTAAAAAGCCTTTAATAAGTGGCTTACATTATTTAGAAAAATCTTTTAAAAGTCCAACATGTTTCGGCCTACATGGCCTTCTTCAGGGTGTTGCTGTGACAAAAACAATACTGTGACTAAATAGAGGAAAAAAGGAAAAAACACACAACTCAGGGAGACACTAATTACAATGGGGGACAGCTGGTCCCAATTAAATGAAGGCAAAGCAACATTCTCAACTTGAGTTGAAGTAAATATACAATAATACTAAATAGAAAAACAAATTTGTATATTATATAAGTATATATACACACAAGCTCAAAATATTATAACAACATAAAGAAATGAGTCAAAAATAGAATAGATCAATAATAATATAAACAATTACCAACAATTATCAAAAAACAATTATCAAAAAACAATTATCAAAACAACAACAATGTAAGAGCATTGAGTAATGCATGACAAAGAATAATAATACTATAATGTAATCTACTTAGCCTATAAAAGTGACAGTATGTCCGTAGAGTCATTTAAACCTGTAAAGAGGTGGCCTGTAGTCTATCAAAATACAATAAATAACAATGTATAAATACAATAAATAAATAAAGTGATCTACTGGCCTATAAAAATGATACCATGTCTATATGGAATCATTTAAACCTGGGAGTGAGGTGGCCTGTAGTCTATCGATCCAGCGACTTTCTTTCTGGTTTAGAATTCTTTGTCTATTACCTCCTCTAGACGTGAGTGGAACACTGTCAATTCCGATAGCTGTAAATAAAGCAGAGGTACTATGGTGAACTTCATGAATATGTTTAGCCATTGCATAATCCATGTTGTTAGTTTTAATAGCATATTTATGATCTGCCAGTCGATCAAGTAGACGGCGTTTCGTACGACCAACATAAAAAGAGTCACATTTGGAACAAGACAGTATATAAATAACATGTGTCGTTTGAATAACATGTGTCGTTTGACAATTAATAAAGCTGTTAGAAGTATATGTCTGTTTTGTAACTGGGTGGGTAAAAGCTTTTGATCTTATCACCACATCACATTGTTTGCAGTGACCACATCTATACGTTCCTATAGGAGGCTTAGGTAGCCATGTAGATTTGACATCTGCCGGTAGATGGCTTCGTACTAATTTATCTCCGAGATTGGGAGCTCTCCTAAATGTACAGAGGGGCGGGTCAGGGAAAATGTTAGACAGGGACTCATCACATTGGATCAAGCTCCAATTCTTTTTAATTATATTGCGAACAGCAAGGGCAAGGGAGGAGCCATAGTAATTTGGGGTGTAGAACAATACGTTAAAGAGGCGTCCCGACAACTTCAGGACACTACTTTTTATCTCCCTCTTACTTCTAACCCGTCAACTATATTAGCAGAAGAACTTAAAGACTTGCTAGTTCGGTCGAAAGAAGATAACCTTATCTCTGACCAAGAATTTAAGTTCTTATACAATGATAACCCTCGTATGGCCTCCTTCTATTTATTGCCTAAGATACATAAAAACCTTGCTGAACCACCGGGGAGACCAGTGATTTCAGGGAACGATAGCCTAACTGAGCCTATATCTAAATACGTAGATTTTTTTATTAAACCACTACTTCCAACGCTTCCAGCTTATTTACAGGACACTACAGATGTTCTCAATAAAATCAAAGAGCAAGGGAATATCGGACCAGGCACTTACTTGGCGACAATGGATGTAGAAGCCCTTTACACCAGTATTGCCCATGACCAAGGCATGACAGCCATGAGACATTTTTTAGATACTCGCACTGACTCACAGGACCCCCCTACAGATTTTTTAGTCGAACTAACCAAATTTACTTTACTTAATAATGTGTTTTTATTTCAGGACAAAATGTATCGACAGGTAAAAGGCTGTGCTATGGGTGCATGTTTTAGCCCTTCATATGCAGGCTTGTTTATGGGAAAATGGGAGGAGGACTATGTGTTCAACACTCAAAACGTATTTAAAGATAAGATCATCTGGTGGGCCAGATATATAGATGACATCATTATGTGGTGGAAAGGCACTATTGATGAATTGAAAGCTTTTCATAGTTATTTGAACAACACTAACCCAAATATAAAACTGTCTCTAGATTTTAGTCCTGATAAGATCCATTTTCTGGACTTAGAAATCACTAAAGACTTGAATGGTGACTTACATACGTCATTGTACAGGAAGTTAACGCATAAAAATACTATTTTACATGCAGAGAGCTTCCACCCCTCTACTTTGATCAACAATGTTCCGTACGGCCAATTTAAAAGAGTACGTAGAATTTGTGACAGTGAGGCTGATTTTAGAGAAAAGAGCGGAGAGATGTATGATTGCTTTAGAGAACGTGGCTATACACATAATACTCTTAAAATAGCTATATCTGAAGCCGCTACTGTAGAACGCGACTGCCTCTTAAAAAGAAAGACACTGAAAGAGAAAACCGATAGGGTGTTTTTCTCTACCACTTATAGTACTAAAGCCCTTGCTGTTCGCAATATAATTAAAAATAATTGGAGCTTGATCCAATGTGATGAGTCCCTGTCTAACATTTTCCCTGACCCGCCCCTCTGTACATTTAGGAGAGCTCCCAATCTCGGAGATAAATTGGTACGAAGCCATCTACCGGCAGATGTCAAATCTACATGGCTACCTAAGCCTCCTATAGGAACGTATAGATGTGGTCACTGCAAACAATGTGATGTGGTGATAAGATCAAAAGCTTTTACCCACCCAGTTACAAAACAGACATATACTTCTAACAGCTTTATTAATTGTCAAACGACACATGTTATTTATATACTGTCTTGTTCCAAATGTGACTCTTTTTATGTTGGTCGTACGAAACGCCGTCTACTTGATCGACTGGCAGATCATAAATATGCTATTAAAACTAACAACATGGATTATGCAATGGCTAAACATATTCATGAAGTTCACCATAGTACCTCTGCTTTATTTACAGCTATCGGAATTGACAGTGTTCCACTCACGTCTAGAGGAGGTAATAGACAAAGAATTCTAAACCAGAAAGAAAGTCGCTGGATCGATAGACTACAGGCCACCTCACTCCCAGGTTTAAATGATTCCATAGACATGGTATCATTTTTATAGGCCAGTAGATCACTTTATTTATTTATTGTATTTATACATTGTTATTTATTGTATTTTGATAGACTACAGGCCACCTCTTTACAGGTTTAAATGACTCTACGGACATACTGTCACTTTTATAGGCTAAGTAGATTACATTATAGTATTATTATTCTTTGTCATGCATTACTCAATGCTCTTACATTGTTGTTGTTTTGATAATTGTTTTTTGATAATTGTTTTTTGATAATTGTTGGTAATTGTTTATATTATTATTGATCTATTCTATTTTTGACTCATTTCTTTATGTTGTTATAATATTTTGAGCTTGTGTGTATATATACTTATATAATATACAAATTTGTTTTTCTATTTAGTATTATTGTATATTTACTTCAACTCAAGTTGAGAATGTTGCTTTGCCTTCATTTAATTGGGACCAGCTGTCCCCCATTGTAATTAGTGTCTCCCTGAGTTGTGTGTTTTTTCCTTTTTTCCTCTATTTAGTCACAGTATTGTTTTTGTCACAGCAACACCCTGAAGAAGGCCATGTAGGCCGAAACATGTTGGACTTTTAAAAGATTTTTCTAAATAATGTAAGCCACTTATTAAAGGCTTTTTAAAAACTGTAGAGCTGCCTTGGATCTCAACCTTTCTTATATAAGAGGTTGGCCAGTCGACTACGGCCCCTTTCGACCGATTAGTCAACTAATCGATTAATAGGGGTCAGCCCTAGTCTGCACTTTATGCATTGCTTTGATTTAGTCAATTATCTGCTCATTTTATGCCTGTCTATATTTATGCCAGTTTTATGCTCATTTTATGCCTATGTCTATTTTATGTTCATTTATGTCTACATTACTGCTGTGAAGCACTTTAGGCTGCAATTCTTGTATGAAAGGTGCTATACAAATAAAGATTATTATTATTATTATTATTATTATTATTATTATTATTATTATTATTATTATTATTATTATTATTATTATTATTGTTATTATTAAGCTGAATAGCAGATAGATACGACTCTAGTGATGATGTCATCAAGAGCTAAATCCTGGAGCTGCTCCAGTGACCAGTGACTGGTTGTCAGCATGAGGTCACAGGTCCTGGAAGCGTGAGGTCACAAGTCCTGGAGGCGCGAGGTCACAGGTCCTGGAGGGACTGGTTGTCAGCGTGAGCCTAGGTCACAGGTCCTGGAGGGACTGGTTGTCCGCGTGAGGTCACAGGTCCTGGAGGGACTGGTTGTCAGCGTGAGGTCACAGGTCCTGGAGGGACTGGTTGTCAGCGTGAGGTCACAGGTCCTGGAGGGACTGGTTGTTAGCGTGAGGTCACAGGTCCTGGAGGGATTGGTTGTCAGCGTGAGGTCACAGGTCCTGGAGGAAGATCCAGGGGGTCCCCAGAGAGATGGGACTAGTTTCATGTTGCTATTAGTTCATTGACTTAAAGTTAGTCTGAGGGAAGCAACGGTTGTGATTGGAGGACCAAGAAAAGAGGGCGGAGCTTGAGATAGGTCAATTCTGGATCCACAATTAAAGTCCTCTAAACCAGGGGTCCTTGAGACAGAATTATCAAATAGATCATACAGATCGCATGACATTTGATCCTTGGGCCTAGGCAGGCACATCCTGTTTCAGCTGGACTGCCTCAAGTCTCAGAGGAAGGAGGTGCTGGATGTTGTGATGCCAACTGTGAGAAGATCTGCTTGGTATGCCCACAGTGAAGCCATCCTCCAAACACTGCTGTGCTCTGAGGATCAGAAAGAGAGAATTGAGGGGGTGGAGAGAATCCTGGCCATCAGGGGAGAGGGGGATCCAGACACTCAGCTGGGAGACTCCTCTGTCAGGATCAGAAGAACACCTCACATCAAAAGTGACGCTTCCAGCATTGGTGGCTTAATCAGCTGGTCAGAAGATGTGTCAGAGCCACCTCTCACCTGTCTCTAAGCACCTCCGAGGTGAAGAACTTCATCAACACCCCTGTGGAGGTTCTCGACTGGCCTTGCCACACACAAAGCATCGAGAGGGTTGTTAAAAGGGTGACTGAGGTCTCTTCTAAGTACTTTTCACAAGACAACAGGGATGGAGGGATCAAGGCTCAGGAGACCAGCAGGAGGCTGATGTCCAAGAATGAATCCAAGCTGGACTTGTGCAACCTGATAAAGTTCAAGAAGATATAGGATTGATGGAGCCCCATGGATTTTCTCAATACATTGAGACTTTTGTTAAAATGGTTACTGAGGTTTCTGCTGAGTAGTTCTGGAAAGTATTTGGAGAGCTCACTTATTTATGGCTGACATTGACTTTAAGTGTTTGTTTGTAGGTTGGTGGCTAAAGCAGTACAGTAGGAGACCTTGCTGTCCAAGAATGAGTCCAAGCAAGACATTGGAACCTGGCAAAGTTCAAGAAGTCAAGAGATCGAGATTTAGCACTTAGATTTTTGTGTGCATTACCAATACAATTGATTATTGTTAGTATTATTATTATTGATCTTTGGAGTTATATCCAGTTATATACAGTTCACTTGTTAATACATTTGATGGCTTTGTCATTATAAATGATTTTCCATATCTTTTAAAATCTTCAAAGGGGGATGGGTAAATTTGGCAATTTTGTAATACAAAATGATGTAGGTTAGATTTATCTTATCCTAAAAATTAACTCATATTTCTATTCCCCATTAGAAAACACATCATTTAGACACCTTGCATGTTAGGATTTATTTCAGATTCATTCTGGCACCAAGCGGTTCAAAATGGTAAAATCTGCCACTTTGATATCCAAAATGATGTAGGTTAGAGTTTTCCTATCCCTATGTACTCATATTTAAATTCCCCATTAAGAAACACATCATTTAGACACCCCTCACGTTAAGCCCTACTACTACATATATAACACATGACATCACTATACATATAGATCACATGACATCACTACTAAATATAGATCACATGACATTACTACTACATATAGATCACACACTACTACATATAGATCACATGACATTACTACTACATATAGATCACACACTACTACATATAGATCACATTACATCACTACTACATATAGATCACATGACATTACTACTACATATAGATCACACACTACTACATATAGATCACATGACATTACTACTACATATAGATCACATGACATTACTACTACATATAGATCACACACTACTACATATAGATCACATGCCATTACTACTACATATAGATCACATGACATTACTACTACATATAGATCACACACTACTACATATAGATCACATGCCATTACTACTACATATAGATCACATGACATTACTACTACATATAGATCACACACTACTACATATAGATCACATGCCATTACTACTACATATAGATCACATGACATTACTACTACATATAGATCACACACTACTACATATAGATCACATGCCATTACTACTACATATAGATCACATGACATTACTACTACATATAGATCACACACTACTACATATAGATCACATGCCATTACTACTACATATAGATCACATGACATTACTACTACATATAGATCACATGACATCACTACTACATATAGATCACATGACATTACTACTACATATAGATCACATGACATCACTACATATAGATCACATGACATTACTACTACATATAGATCACATGACATCACTACATATAGATCACATGACATCACTACTACATATAGATCACATGACATCACTACATATAGATCACATGACATCACTACATATAGATCACATGACATTACTACTACATATAGATCACATGACATCACTACATATAGATCACATGACATTACTACTACATATAGATCACATGACATTACTACTACACTTTGATGAACATTGTTGATGAACATTGAAGGAGTTGTACACTTCCTGCTGACTTGTCGTACAGAACTTGTAAGTTGCTTTGGATAAAAGCATCAGCTAAATGACAAGATGTTAATGCAAATGTACTACTATATATAGATCACATGACATTACTACTACATTCATGCTCTGATGAAGGCTGACTAGGTCCAAACGTTAACATATTTTGTTCTGATTGGTGAAACTCATCCTTGGATGTTGTTTTTTGAAGTGTATGTTTTTGGTTTAGCACCACAGTGAGAGTTTCTTTCTGGGAGGGCGAGTCCAACTCCTCCACTACAACAATATATTTTTTTTATTATCTTTTTCCTCCTTCTTTTTCCGATTTTTCTCCCATCCCAATGTTAGTCGTTATGCCAATTCCCAATCCCCCTTCCTGGTCGTTGCGCACTCTACCCCCTACGTCGGTCTGGGAGGGTGGAGACTATCACATGCTTCCTCCGACACATGTGTACCCAGCCCACCGCTTCTTTTCACCTGGCAGCGCGGACTCTCACTGGGAGAGTGTAATGTGTGGAAGGTCACAGTACCTCTCCCAGATCCTTCCCTTGCTGTGCAGGCGCCCCGACCGAACTGTAGGAGTCGCTGTTTACGTTAGTATGGACGGTCGGCCAAGCCGGAGGCACCACAGCCGGATTCGATCCCACTGGCTCTGTGGTGGTAGACAGACGCTTGGTCCGCTGCGCTACCCGGCCACCCCCTCCACTACAACTATGACCGTAACCTATGGGGATTTATGGGACGTGGGTACATTTTCTGATTCAGAGCAGTGAGCCCTACATTTAAATCTCATTTGGATGTAACAGCTCAAACAAAAAATCTATGAGCCCACTAAGTTTACTAGTAACAGCCTACTCAGTCATTTTGTGTTTACAGGTTGCTGTAGGGTCCCTGGCTCACACTACAGTTCTCACATCAATACGGACATTAGCCAATTACCCACCTAGAGAACACAAACCAAAGCAAGCCAATAAAGTGTCTGAGTGTCGAGAGGGAGAGAGAGAGAGAGAGAGAGAGAGAGAGAGAGAGAGAGAGAGAGAGAGAGAGAGAGAGAGAGAGAGAGAGAGAGAGAGAGAGAGAATGAGAGACACACACACAGAGAGACAGACAGAGATAGAGAGAGAATGAGACAGAGAGAGAAAGAAAGAGTGAGAGAGGAATAGAGACAAAGAACAAGAGAACGAGAGAGAGAACAAGAGAGACAGAGAGAGACACAGAAAGAGACAGAGAGAGTGAGAGAAAAATAGAGAGACAAAGAACGAGAGAGAGAGAACAAGAGAGAGAGAACGAGAGACAAGAGATAAAGACAGAGAACTACAGAGAGGGAGTAGCATGCTACAGAACGTAGGACACAAGTGAGTGAGAGAGAGAGAATTACAGAGAGGGAGGGGTATTGTGGAAATGCTACATAGGACACAAGTGTGAGAGGATAAGAGAGAGAGTGAAAGAGAGAGAGAGAGAGAAACGGCCTATAGGGCAGCACACTGGACAGCCTGAGTGGGTTAGGGTTACCAACCATGCTTGGACAGCCGCTTGAAGAGTAAATAAGGAGAGAGAGAGGGAGAGAGACAGAGACAGAGACAGAGAGATAGAGATAGAGATAGAGAGAGAGAGAGAGGAGAGAGAGAGAGAGAGAGAGAGAGAGAGAGAGAGAGAGAGAGAGAGAGAGAGAGAGCAGAGACAGAGAGACAGAGAGACAGAGAGACAGAGAGACAGAGACAGAGAGAGAGAGAGACAGAGAGACAGAGACAGAGACAGAGAGAGAGAGAGAGAGAGAGAGAGAGAGAGAGAGAGAGAGAGAGAGAGAGAGAGAGAGAGAGAGAGAGAGAGAGAGAGAGAGAGAGAAACAGAGAGAGAAACAGAGAGAGCGAGACAGAGACAGAGACAGAGAGAGAGAGAGAGAGAGAGAGAGAGAGAGAGAGAGAGAGAGAGAGAGAGAGAGAGAGAGAGAGAGAGAGAGAGAGAGAAACAGAGAGAGAAACCGAGAGAGCGAGACAGAGACAGAGACAGAGAGAGAGACAGAGAGAGAGAGAGAGAGAGAGAGAGAGAGAGAGAGAGAGAGAGAGAGAGAGAGAGAGAGAGAAACCGAGAGAGAAACCGAGAGAGCAGAGACAGAGACAGAGAGAGAGAGAGAGAGAGAGAGAGAGAGAGAGAGAGAGAGAGAGAGAGAGAGAGGAGAGAGAGAGAGAGAGAGAGAGAGAGAGAGAGAGAGAGAGAGAGACAGAGAGAGACAGAGAGAGAGAGAAGAAGCCCCACATCACTTAACTGTATGATCCCCTCCAGTGCCTCCGGCATCCTGCCTGACGCCGGCTCCATTCTCCCTATGGCTGCTGGAGAGCGTGTGACTGTGTGTTTTTGTTTTTGTGTGTGGTGTGTGTGTGTGTGTGTGGTGTGTGTGTGTGTGTGTGTGTGTGTGTGTGTGTGTGTGTGTGTGTGTGTGTGTGTGTGTGTGTGTGTGTGTGCGTGTGTGTGTGTGTGCGTGTGTGTGTGTGTGTGTGTGTATGTATGTATGTATGTATGTATGTATGTATGTATGTATGTATGTATGTATGTATGTATGTATGTATGTATGTATGTATGTATGAATGAATGTACGTGTGAATGGTCTGTGTGTCTTAAGGGATCGAGGGACCCGGCAGCGAGGTGGAGTGCTTGCGCTCACCTGTCCCGGTTAGCTTATATGCGGCCGGTAACTGGAGCCGAGGTGATGATACGCAGCGCATGGATAGGGCGCCCTGTGGGGTTGGAGGGGGGGAGGGGAAGTCGGGTCCCCGCTTCCAGCCTGATGCTTAAAACACCAGCCTGATAATACCAGGACGAATATTGCCACCATTAGTTCTTCCATCTCACATCTTCATCCATTTTCATCCCGCCTCCCTCCTTCTTTTTGGCACTCTAGAGCCCATAGGCCCCGGCCCCGGCCCGCCGCTCCCGTGCATTCACAAACGGGGAGATGGAGGACATGATAAGAGTGGGCCAGACTGTCCTGTACCGCGCCGCAGTTAAACCAAATCCCATGCGATCAAATGAATGGTGTCGTCGGTGTGACTTGGTAGTACGTGGCCCCGGGTCACCAGCGCGGCGAATAGGCCTAAGCGGCCCTCCGCTTTCCTGTCTTCGATATCTCTTTTAAGGAGCCTAATCGTTAGGGATTAGGAAGCAAAGAGTAGCCCGTTTAGAGGTCGTAATCTCTATAATCCCAATCCCACTGGATGAGGAACGAAGAGATAAAAGAAAGGCGTGAAGAACGACTATAGTGAGTCATTTAGGAATTGGGACTATTGGGAATGTCACCACTAAGTGTGTTCGACTCTGATGGGTACCGAATTAGGTACTTTTAAAGGTACCTACCGAATCACGTCGGTACTACCGAGTACCGATTCACCGATTCACGTTATATATATATTTTTTTTATCATTCCATTTGGGGGGTGCTTAATGTCTGAAGGAGTCGACTGAAGGCTTCTTGCAATTGGTCCACTGATGGATACATCTTGATATTTGTCTAGTCTAGTGTGTTCATTAGACGGGTGAAATCCTCTTTCAGTGCCTCTGTGCCTGTTTTCGTAGGCAGTTAGCCTCTGGTATGCGTGCCATTAGCGTTAGCCACGCTTCTAGGCCTCTTTTCTTTTGGAAAGAATGATAATTTTTTTTTTTTTTTATACATTTTTAATTTTTTTTTTTTGTATTCGACTAAGAGGTTGGCAGTCGACTACGGCTCCTTTCGACCGATTAGTAGACTAATCGACTAATAGGGGTCAGCCCTAATATATATATTATTTATTTTTGTATTTGTATTTTTTCTTTTTTTTAACTTTTTTTTTCACGTCAACGTTCACACGCACAATATACGCTTACCTAGGATTTGACTTGATTCAACAACAAAGCAGTCGGGGCAATGGCAAGCCGAAAACGGTCAAAAGTGTGTTATTTTTTTTACACTGAGGTAGGTAGATTACATTTTTAGAGACTAAAGTACCGAAAAAAGGTACCGTTGGGTACCGGTATCGAATCACAGGTACCGGTACCGGTACCGTATCGGTTCAAATGTGAACGGTACCCATCCCTAGTCTTAACCACCAAAACCAAAAACGTATGACATATCATGCCAGTTAGGCTACCTTATACTGTTTCCCTCGACTTTTACTCATAGTATATATATTCAGATTCTAATTCGTTATTGCCTACATGTATTGTAAGTAACATATAATATAATAGAGTCAATTATACTTATACTGTTTATTTCTTCCTATTTTTTATATTCAGATATCATTTTATTGCCTATATTTATGTCTTTCTACTATACCCTGACGCCCGAATTTCCGATTGGGAATCAATAACGGAATATCTTATCTTATTTCTTGTATTGAGGTCTGGCGAAAGAGACGGACGGAGACAGAGAGGTGTGAGTCATTAGAGACAGGTCCCTCTGGCCCCAAGGCACAGGAACGAGTGACGTCTGGCTTGAGACAGAGGAGGGGGAGGGGGGAGGGGTTGAGGGAAGGTGAGAGGTGGAGACACTAGGTCAGAGATAGTGTACAGGGGTCACTGATCTCGTCGGTCATTCAGGCATTGTTATCCGGACAGAAATATGAGAGCTTACAATATGCCAGGCAGACAAGAGCAGGAGGCGGGGACAGATATGAGAGCAATCTGTTGATTGACAAGTGTGTGTATGTGTGTGTGTGGGTGTGTGTACATCCTCTAACTTCTATCCTTGTGAGGACCAAATGTCCCCCACAAGGATGGAAAGAGGAGGTAAATACATTAAAGCTGCAGTAGGCAACTTTGGAGAAATTAGCAAAGCGTTCACCTGCCCAGCAGAAATAGCATCATGCAACGCGCAACGCGCAACAAAGGTTTTCCACAGACTCCCAGGAGGCACCAGCAGCTTTAAGATGGATTAAGAAAGGCGCGGCTGGGTGGCGCAGCGGACATTGCGCTCGTCACCAACGCAAGAGACACCGGGTTCGAATCCGGCTGTCGGCGTTGCCTCTGGCTTGGGCCGGCCGTCATACTAACTCAATTGGCAGAGTTAGCGGGTGGGAAGTCGAAGGGTGGTAGTCTAGTCGTTGTGAACAGCGACTCCTTTCACTCCTACAGGTCGGTTGGGGACGCCTGCAAAGCAGAGACAGGAAGTATCGGGGGCAGCGTGAGCCTCCCACGCGTTACACCTCGCCACTGAGAGTCCACGCTGGCAGGTGAAAAGATGTGACAGGCTGCCTCCTCGTCTATCGGAGGGGACACGTGATGCAAGGCTTCTATCCTCCCTACAACAGGCCAGTGGGGGGCATAGTCGAGCAACGTTCAAGACAGGGGAGGGGAGAATTGGCACAGCTAAATTGGGATGGATTAAGAAAAAGATAGATTAAGAAAATAAATAAATACATAAAGGTCCCCAGCCTTTTGATTGGCTGGTGGTTTGTCAGGTGACATTGTATCACTAGTTGTCCGATGCGACCCCGGGGTCACCAGTTTTCAGGCCAACGAAATCTGATTGGTTGTTCAAATCCGTCTGAATCTCAACAGCCAATCAGATGTGTGTGTGTGTGTGTGTGTATATTGCTGTTTGTCGGCATGCACATATGTTTATTTATGTATGTGTGCATACATGCATGTGTTCTCTATAGGAATATAGTACAATACAAAACAGCACGACGACAAGGAAAGGTACAAACGAGCGCGAATCCACAACAGTTCCGGCACGTCCGTGCATGCCATGCATCCACGCATTCACACATATACACACTCTCACACAAACACATATACACACACCCTCACACAAACACTTATACACACACCCTCACTCTAACACATACACACACCCTCACACAAACAGTCCATGCATCCACGCATTCACACATATACACACTCTCACACATACACACCCTCACACAAACACATATACACACTAGGCCTGGGCGATATGGCCAAAAATGATATCACGAGATCGATATCAATAACAATATCATATCACTCGATATCTATAATTATCGATATTGTTAAGTATTAAAAAAAAAAATATATATATATATATATATATATATATATATATATATATATATATATATATATTCTTAATTTTTTTTAAACAACAGATGTATGTTTATTTTGCAGCAATTCTTTGTCGTTGCCGCCATCTTTAGTGTTACATCCCCTCACACTCCAGTTCTCAGGCTGCAGCTGGTTTAAAAGCTAAAGTAAACCGGCTTCTCTGCTGGCTGTGGCTCCAGGGGAGTTGAACAGTTCTGGCTCTGCTAGTTTCTTTTCTATCTTTTGGCGCTTTGTTAGTGGACAAACCACCGCACATGTGCACCGAGACTCGCAACTGGAGACTAGCTCTGCTAGCACACATAGCCTACTGTGTACAGACGGTTTCAAACTGTATTTTACATTAGAAAGCAAACAAAATAAATGGACAAGAGAAAAAGAAATCTCAATTTGGTCAATTGTCATTTGGACAAGCAAAGCCATTACTTTAAGTTGCAGGCAATAAAGGCAAGTCTGTCCACTGTCTCTGGGTTTAAAACTGCCCTGTTGCAGGTCACACAAAAAAAAAGATTATATATATATCGCGATAATTATCGTTATCGTTTTATCGCCCAGCCCTAATCCACACACCCTCACACAAACACTCGATCTGGCTGCTGCTACGGGGTGGGGACACTTTAGTGGACCACTCAAACAACCCACCAACAGAGTAGCTCTAGAGCTGCTTGTCGCAGCTTAAAAGAGTAGAGAGTAACTATCTGATGAGTAAATGCAGTATACAGCTATCAGACTGGCCTTGTTTCCTTGTGCTTAAAAACTTGTGATTTTAACCCTTGTGTGGTGTTCTGGTGAGTGGGACCCATTTTCAACGTTTACTAAAAGATGATACAATGGCCGTGGCTCATTTTACAAGAACATGTAGAAGAACACATTTTCATTGAGTGCTCATGTAGACATTTATATTAAATACAAGGTGCTCAGGTCCACTGGACGTGAAAGTGTGGAAATTGTAGGCGAAAGCGAGTAAATATGAAACAAAAACGTTCACTGTGTAGCTTCACTGTCTGCCTCCACCTTGTTCAGTCCATTTATATTTTTCAAGATAAACATGTCTTGATTATAATGGATTAAAAAAAATGTATTGAGAAATGTCTAGATTGCTTGTAATTGAAATAAAGTTAAACTACCTCTCCCGAAAGCTAACCGGCACTGTCCGCTTACATTCATTGTGCTAAGCTAGGCTAACATGCAGCCAGATAGCTTTCTACTGAACGTACACAGAGAGGAAACTGGTATCTATCTTCTTGTCTCTCTCTGGAGAAGACAGTAAGCTAATTTCCCAAAATGTTGGCGTGTTCCTTTAACATCTGTTAAGTATTTTTCACATAAATATTTATATATATATATTTAAAATCCCAATAAATAACGTTGTGGGCCCACCAGACCCGTGAACATTTGGTGAGTAACCAAAACGCGAACACCACACAAGGGTTATAACGCCTGCAACAGCTGGAGACTCAGCTTCCTCTTATACTGTCTCTCCACACAACTCTATAGAACCGCAACTTCAACAAAACTACAAAACAGCAGCTAATTAAATAGTGAAATCACAGAGACAGTGGAATGGAGGCAGAAAGTCCAGTTATCAGTCTGATAAAGATGTATGGAAGAGAGAGAGAGAGAGAGAGAGAGAGAGAGAGAGAGAGAGAGAGAGAGAGAGAGAGAGAGAGAGAGAGAGAGAGAGAGAGAGAGAGAGAGAGAAAAAGAAAGAAAGAGAGGGGTCAACGGAGTGTAACTGAAGTTTTATTGTTCTGCACTGAGATTCCTCTGTCAATATTTCAAGGGAGGAATGTCAGATGAGGAGATTTTGGTACGGAATGCCCGGGAGGAACCGAAACGATTTTCTCTCTTTTTTTTAAAGGAAAGGTTCTGGGAAAAGAAAAGGAACATAAAAAGGAGGATAAAATGGTGAAAAGCTATAGAGAAATAGAACAGTTCTTGAAGTAAGTAAGTGAGGTGAGACTTACTGTCCAAGGTGAGGTGGAGGCATATCACAGCACGTCAGAACTCAGATGGAAGCGCAGTGATGCAGGGGGAGACACGCTCTATATACACAACACACACGCACACACACACACACATGAACATTTCCTGCCTCTGCTTCCTGCACACTCATCATAGCCCAGCCCCCTGGCTCACCCACAAAAGAACAAAAGAAGAACAAAATGAAAAGTATGGAAACTGAATACAATGGAGGCATAGACAGAAAACAGGTCAAACCAGAAGGATAAGCTTTGTGATTGTTAGTAAGTAAGGTTTGTGAAACTGTTTGCTTTATCTTTTTTTTCTTCTACTTTTTCTCCTCCTATTTTCTGTGATTTTCCTCCCCATCCCAATTTACCTCTCGTGCCAATTCTCCCTCCCTTGTCCTGATTGTTGCTCGCATATGCCCCCCACTGGCCGGTTGTAGGGAGGGTAGAAGCCTTGCATCACATGTCCCCTCCGATACACGAGGAGGCAGCCTGTCACATCTTTTCACCTGCCAGCGCGGACTCTCATTTTGGCGAGGAGTAATGTGTAGGAGGCTCACACTGCCCCCACCATTTTCCTGACTTTGCTGTGCAGGCGCCCCAACCGACCTGTAGGAGTCGCTGTTCACAACGACCAGACTGCCTGAATACTTTCCACAACAAATTCGTGTTTTCTCGTCTCTGATTGGCCACGCACGTTTCTGGTCATGTGACATGTGCGCCAATCGTGGGACCGCAAGTTTTTGGATGGTTAAGCTTAGGCGCTCTTTCGAAGTTGGTTAAGGTTAGAGTTTGTCTTAGAGCATGGCGATAGAACGCCTGCCCTGATTCCAAACTCTAACCTTAACCAACTGCGAAAGAGTCGCCTAAGCTTAACCAGTGATAAACTAGGCGCTTATTAGTTTGCAGGCTGTTAGACCCGGAAATAGGCGCAGAACTTGCGGGGAAGAAGAACACTGATAGCGGTGTGTGGACCGTCCTGCGAGCCCCAGGCCATCGTCCCACGAGCCCCAGGCCACCGTCCCACGAGCCCCAGACCACCGCCCTGCGAGCCCCAGGCCACCGTCCCGCGAGCCCCAGGCCACCGTCCCGCGAGCCCCAGGCCACCGTCCCACGAGCCCCAGGCCACCGTCCCACGAGCCCCAGGCCACCATCCCGCGAGCCCCAGACCACCGCCCCGCGAGCCCCAGGCCACCGTCCCGCGAGCCCCAGACCACCGCCCCCGCGAGCCCCAGACCACCGCCCCGCGAGCCCCAGACCACCGCCCCGCGAGCCCCAGGCCACCGTCCCGCGAGCCCCAGGCCACCGTCCCGCGAGCCCCAGGCCACCGTCCCGCAGCCCCAGGCGAGACTTGTTTCCTGTGCGCCTAAAATTCTACCTGGTCTCGACCCGTGGGGCTCACGGGACGGTGGCCTGGGGCTCGCGGGGCGGTGGTCTGGGGCTCGCGGGGCGGTGGTCTGGGGCTCGCGGGCGGTGGTCTGGGGCTCGTGGGACGGTGGCCTGGGGCTCGCAGGACGGTCCACACACCGCTATCAGTGTTCTTCTTCCCTGCCAATGAAGTATTCACCCAAAGACCCAATGCCGTGGCAACAACTACCGCACTACCGGTAGAATAAGTGCAGAGAACCGTGGGAAGTGATGCAAACTGTCTTGTCGTGTTTTGAACATTTATGTTGTGTTGATGGAATCACGTTAATATAGAGAGATGAAAACAATACGTTATTTCGATTGATATGAATTGGATAATGCTAGCAGGCTGCAGGCTGTTAGAGGTTAGAGGCAGAACTAGCGTAACGCGCTGTTTGGGCGTAGAGAGAGCGTACGTCAGTGGCCAATCAGATCGCAGAACCCGAACGCGGAACTGCAAGTTTGTTGGTAAAATACTACACGCCAACCGGAGCATGGCGTGAGAGTGAAATGGTCACTGTGTGAATAGAGACAATTAACACATCCACCGCCGGAAACGCTTTAAAACGTTATTGCCCGCCATGCTTTGACCGCCAGACCTCGCTGTACAGCGTTATTGAGATCAATATTTCATTTTTTCGCCATGGCATTCATAATTCATATCAATTGAAATAACGTATTGTTTTCATCTCTCTATATTAACGTGATTCCATCAACACAACATAAATGTTCAAAACACGACAAGACAGTTTGCATCACTTCCCACGGTTCTCTGCACTTATTCTACCGGTAGTGCGGTAGTTGTTGCCACGGTATTGGGTCTTTGGGTGAATACTTCATTGGCGGGGAAGAAGAACACTGATAGCGGTGTGTTGGACCGTCCTGCGAGCCCCAGGCCACCGTCCCGCGGCCCCAGGCCACCGTCCAGCTGGACCCTAAAGGTGAAGGCAACGACGGCTTAATACCGCCGCCTGGTGGATGGTCGGGCGAGTTACACTCGCTTACAGGATATGGCTGCTGTGCGTCGATTAAATTCATCCGGCCGTCAGATATTGTTGCAAGGCTCCCGACAGACACAATGTACATAATGGATCACTTTCTAAACTTAATAATCTATATGATTTCGGTGTTTATTGCGACATACAAACCGGAAATGGACCTAGGCGATCGACGTCCTATACTTGGGATCTTTCACCGCCAGTCTCTTTGACGCGCGGTAAGAGGACACTAACGTTATTTTCAGCCCAATTGTACATTTCTTTATTTACAAACCATCTGATCAATAAATCAACCCATACTACATAAAGCAGTTAGTGACGATCAAGGAATTATAAATGACCCCCCCCTCCCCTTTCCTCCACGCATGATGACGCATAACTATACTGCCGTCGCGATCAACAACGACAACAACATCCTTCTCAACAACAACAACAACATTGTCAACCCCGGACCCAGCCAAGTCAGGACCCCCGTCAGGACGCGAACCCAGACGCGACGACTGGGTCTGGCACTACAGGATGCAACGATGGCTTCGGATGCCTACTTTCCACCCGAGGCCGGAGCAATCAACACGCACGGCGCCGCCGCAAAGGAACACACGGGAGGACGAGACGTCTCCACAGCAGGGAGCCGGCGGGATGGAATCAACACAGCCCCTGGATCATGCCCCCTCCCCACGGAATTCCACCACCAGGCGGCGCCAGCAGATGAACAGGACAAAGAATCTCACACCCCCCCCCCCCCCCACACACGGTCCAAATAATAACAACACAGCCCCACCCCCCTCCCGTCGCGGGACACCCACCTTGATCAAAGGATCCCCCACCCCCCCTCCTTTCACCAGCAGAGGACAAAGGATCATCCCCACCCCCCCTCCTAACATCAATGAACACAGGACCCCATCCCTACCGCCACAAGATCAACCACACGGACTAGGATCCCCCACCCCCCCTCCGGACATCACAGAGCCCCCCCCCCTTCCCACAGAAGAAGAATCCTACCTTCATCTCAATGATATAGACGACACAGCAGATAAAAACGGACTACATATCTTTCATCTTAATGTAAATAGCCTCAGGCACAAACTGGCAGAAATAAGAAATCATTTCAGTAGCGGAAAGGTAAACATACTATGTTTCTCAGAAACCAAACTGGACCCATCAGTAACAGACCCGGAAATTGAATTAGAGAACTATTCTTTAGTCCGCAATGACAGGAACAGGCATGGAGGAGGTGTCTGTATGTACATCCATCAAGACACCAAATTTATTAACCGTACAGACCTAGATCATGAGGCTATTGAAACTGTTTTTGTAGAAATTCTATTTGAAAGGGCTAAATCTGTTCTAGTCGGCACAATTTACAGACCGCCAGACCAAAATGGCTTTTATGACGTGTTGGATGAGTGCTTAGCTGGAGTTGAGGATACAGAAATGATTCTTATTGGGGATTGGAACACGGATATGCAACAAAAAGATGCACCCGTCTTCAAATCCTACAATAGGTTTTGTGATCTGCACGGCCTCAGCCAACTAATCACACAACCCACACGTGTGTGTGAGTCAACTCAGACTACCATTGACCTCATCCTGACCTCTGACAAGTCCAAGATCGCCAATAAAGGGGTTATAGCATGCGGGTTAAGTGATCATTATATGATATTCTGTACCCGCAAAAAGCTAAAACAAAAGGCTGGCTGTCACAAAACAGTCACATCTAGAGACCTAAAAACCTACTCTAGCGAGGCCTTTAACCTTGAACTGGAGGGTCTGGACTGGTCAGATGAGCTCAATGGTACACTGGTTGAAGAAACATGGCTTGGCTTCAAAACCAAATTTTCAACGATACTAAACAACATGGCCCCCCTAAGAACCACCAGGGTAAAAAATCGCGCTGAGCCGTGGATGCACGCTGAAATACTGACCGCTATGAAAACCAGAGACAAAAAATGCTCTGAGTTTCGTAAAAGTCAGTCAAAGCTTAACATAAGCACGAGCAGTGAACTCCAAGCCCACGTGACTGAACTCAAACTGCAAAGAAACAGACTAAGAAATGATGTAAACTCCATGATCAAAACAGCAAAGAAAAAATTCATCAATGACAAAACCGAGGAAAACAAAAACAAACCGCGTGAACTTTGGAAATTACTCAATAACCAACTAGGCTGCAGTAAAAAACTTAAAACCAGATTCTCAAACATAAACATAAAGACGGACAACACGCTCATCACAGAAAAGCTGGATGTAGCCAATTACTTAAATAGTTTCTTCACAAACATAGCCACAACACTGGTAAACAAACTACCCTCCCACTCAGGGCATTATGGGGTAGAACACATAGTAGCTTACTACAAAAACCTAGGGGTCCACAAAGACGACTTCAAACTGGAAATGGTAACAACAGATGAGGTACTCAAAAAACTGAGCGCCCTCCAACCTAACAAGGCCACTGGCCATGACAACATCCCCTCCAAATTCCTCAGAGACTCAGCAGCCGCCATCACCCCAGTCATCACACACATAATAAACCTCTCTATAAAACAGGGACACGTCCCCAAGGACTTCAAAATAGCGAGAGTGACCCCTCTGCACAAAAAAGGCAGTAAATTAGACCCAGGCAACTACCGCCCTGTTTCTATCCTTACCTCCATCTCGAAAGTCATGGAAAAAATTGTATACGAACAGGTCGAAAAATACCTTGCGGAAAAAAATCTAATCTACGAATTCCAATCTGGCTTCAGAACATCCCACTCCACTGACACATGCCTTCTCTATTTAAACGACCACATCAAACAAGAGGTGGACGCGGGCAAATACTGCGGCATGGTCATGCTGGACCTACAAAAGGCCTTCGACACTGTCAATCACACCATTCTGATTGACAAGCTAAAAGCAATTGGTTTTGATAGTCTATCAGTGAGCTGGATGCAATCCTACCTGGAGGGGAGAGAGCAGATGGTGGAGGTAAACGGTACCCTATCCCCCCCCCTCACAGTAAACTGTGGTGTTCCACAAGGAAGCATACTAGGTCCGCTACTGTTCCTAATTTATGCAAATGACATGTCGTCAGCTTGTGACTGCAACTTGTTCCTGTTTGCGGACGACTCAGCCCTGCTGGTCTCTGACAAGAACAAATTACAGGTTGAAAAAACCCTCAGCTCAGAACTAAGCAAAATCTGCATATGGCTCGCTGATAACAAACTATCATTACACATGGGCAAAACAGAGTCCATTCTCTTCGGTTCAAATAACAAACTCAGCAAGACCGACGGCTTCTCAGTTACAGTGGGTGACAATATTGTCACAAGGAAAGAAGATATTACCTACCTGGGTTCCATCCTAGAGGCAAATCTTTCCTGTGACAAAATGGCATCCAATGTAATAAAAAAAGTCAACCAACGAACTCGTTTCTTGTACCGGATCTCCTCACTGGTAAACAAGAATACCCTGAAGACTCTAGCAGGAGCACTCATTCAAGGGTACTACGACTATGCTTGCACCTCATGGTACCAAAGCACCTCAAAGGCGCTAAAAACAAAATTACAAACATCTCAAAACAAACTGGTCAGACTACTGCTTGACCTTACTCCTAGAACCCACCTCACCCCTGCCCACTTTGACAACCTAGGATGGCTTAGAGTAGACGACAGAGTACAGCAACTTGCAATGGGCCTGGTCTACAAGATACACTACACGACCAAGGTACCCATGTACATGACTAAATACTTCCCAAAGGTCAGTGAATACCACGATCACAACACCAGAGGGAGCTCCACAAATCATGTTAAACCCAGATTCGGCTCAAACAAGGGACTAAACACGTTTCGCAATTATGCCACATCAATGTGGAACGCCCTACCCAAAGCTGTAAAGGAATGTGAATCACTACCCACTTTCAAAAACACTCTCAAAAAACACCTAAGGGAGACTGCAACTCGAAACTGGCCCCTGTAAATGTCCGAACACAACCCCCGCCAACACAGTATCCACGTATCCAACTCTCAATGTCCGAGATTTCTCACCCGCCTAAGTGGCAGCCTGTGTGCGGCCTTTGGCACCCGTCCACACAGTGGTGGGAGCCCAGCCTTAAAGTGCCCCAAGATCCTGAGATAGAACCATGTTGCTTTTCAGTACCTGATTAGAAATATAGAACAATGATCCTCTTATTTTATTTATTTATATATATATATATATTTTTTTTTTTCAAACCTTTCCGAGGTGTTCCATAGATTCACCGGAACTGTGCAAAAGTTCCTACATAGTGAAAGAAACATCCCAATAGTTCTCCTTTTAATTACCTACCAGAAACCACGGAAATATCAGCACAAAAATAAAAATAAAAATACCATAAAAGACAAACTAATAAAATACATAAAATAAAATAAATTATAAAATAAAAAATAAAATAAAGATAAAAATAAACAACTGTTCTTCGGCTTCTCTACCTCCATCCACCTTTCTTTTTTTTCTTTCTCTTTTTTCCTTCTCTTTTTTCCCCTAAACCTTCCTCCCATTTTCCCTTTCCTTTCCTTTCCCTTACCTTTCATGTTTCCTATCTCTCTCCTTTAGATTCTTACCCTTTCCAGGAAATGTATAAACGATGACCAAGTCCTTTCAAATTGTTCTGTTTTTCCCTTCTGTATGTATGTTAGTTTCTCCATTGCTAAGTTTTCTGACACTTCCTTTAACCATTGTTTAGCCCCTGGTCTCTGTATCTCCTTCCAGTTTAGAGCTATCACTCTCTTGGCCTGTAGCAAACAAAAATTAATCAATTTCCTCTTTCTAATATAAGCTGGGAACTTCTCCGGGTATAAGTATAGTATACACAACTTAGGATCGGTCGGGATTTCTATCTGTGTCATCTCCGATATGAATTCCAATATCGCCTTCCAATACTCCTGTATCTTCTCACATTCCCACATACTGTTAGGGTTTGAAACCGACCTCAAACGCACGGCACAGACAGGTAGAGTTAGCCAAATACTAGGGCGTATTTATTTACAGAGTCAAAAAGGAGTCAAGTAACAATTTCGAAACAACAAAAAAGGAGACTGCCTTCGGCAGAGTTATCTGCGGCTCTGCAGATCCTCTTGGTGTTAGAGGTGGGGAATCGGCGTTGACGCCGTAGCGGCTCTGCAGATACTCCCAGCTTCAACTCGAGGTGGAAACGGAGAGAGAGAGAGAGATCAATAACAGTCCAACAGTACACAGAGGCAGTGCAGTTCCCTCCTCCCTTAGCTGAGTCCAGAACAAACAAAAACGATAATCTTCAGTGTTATCCACAACACACAATTTAGCTGAGTCCAGTGCAAACAAAAATGATACTCTTCAGTGTCTCCTTTAAACACACAATTTAGCGGAGTCCAGTGCAAACAAAAAACGATACTCTTCAGTGTCTCCTTTAAACACACAATTTAGCGGAGTCCAGTGCAAACAAAAAATGATACTCTTCAGTGTTCTTCAAACACACAAAACAGATAATCCAAAAAGGGTTTGGTTCCAACTCACCAAAGCGCAAACGCGTAAAGCGGGCAACGAGGCGCAGCTCCAAACGGGGGAACAAGGTATTCACCAGCGGCTATCCAAGGATGTCCTGGAGGGAAAGTAGACGAAGCACAGCAACGGTGGGGAAAGCAGGCAGAAGCAGAAGTATTCAAAACGACCCGACATCGATTGAAAGAAGGTCCCAGTATAAGAAGCCTCTGGGGCGCTAATCACAAACTATGACAGGTGCGTGCTGGAATTGATACTTGCTCCAGAAGCGTGTGGCGGGGAATGCACCAATCAACACAGTACCTTAAAGGAGCGTGTGGCGGGGAACGAACCAATCCTCACACATACAGTGGTATAGGGTCCCTATCTCTACCCCACACCTAGTACATTCATCCGGGATCACGGGATAAAACTTGTGTAATTTCTCTGGTGTCATATATACTCTGTGTATCCACTTATATTGTAGGAGTTTACATCTGGTATTGATTGAAAGTGTCTGTGACATCTCACATGCTTGTTCCCAGTCCTCTTCTGCTATTTCTACCCCCATGTCCCTCTCCCATGCCCACAAACTGCTCAAAGAGCTCTCATCCGATCCTGATAACACCACATCATAAAACTTGGATAATTGTCCTCTTCCCACCATATTGTTCCTAGTAAGTCTTTCTATTATGGATGTGGGTGGTTCCTCTGTGCCCCTGTTCTTTGAGACTACGTAGCTCCTGATTTGAAAGTATTTAAATCTGTAATCTTGGGATTTCAAATGTGCTTACTATCTGTTCGAAGGTCATCAATTCCCCCTCTTTGTATAAGTCTTACCCAAACCCCTTTCTGCCCAATTTTTGAATCCCCCATCATTCCTTCCCGATTTAAATTCCTCATTCCCCCAGATTGGTGTATACCCCGATAATTTATCTCTTCTACCTAAGTGTAAGTGCGCCTTGTGCCAGATCCTAACTGTATTTTTGAGGAACGGGTTCTTTGTATTTTTTATCAACAAGTTACTCTGTCGTAAATACATATATGCGTCTAGTGTTATCTTTGTCTCCTCTTTTTCTATCTCCATCCAAGCCGGTATATCTGTCTGTTGAAAGTAAAACATTGCTGTCCTGAGCTGTGCCGCCCAGTAATAAAGCCTCATATCTGGAAGTCTAAGCCCTCCTCTGTCATACGGGAGGTAAAGGAGTGTCAGTCTCAACCTGGGTTTTTTATTGTTCCAAATGAAATGTGTGAACATCGTTTTCAATCTCCGAAAGAAGGTTTCAGGCAAGGGCATTGGGATTGATTGGAATAGGTATAGGAATTTAGGCAATATAGTCATTTTAATAACATTCACTCTGCCTATCATTGATATTGGTAATTTTCTCCATCTTTCAAGGCTATTTTCTACATCTGTCATTATTGGATCGTAATTATTCTGTACTAAGTCTTTAATCTCCGGGGTTATCTTTATCCCCAAATATGTAAACCCCTTGGGGGAGCTCGCAAACTGCGTGTGCACCGGCGCTTTTTCCCTTTCTCTTTTATTAAGTAACATAAGTGCGCTTTTATTTTGATTCGTTTTATATCCTGAAAATACTCCAAATGTCTCTAGTATTTCGTTCACATTTCTAATTGAGGTATCCAATTTTGTTAAGTATAGTATTATATCGTCCGCGAAAAGCGATAGGCGATGCTCCATTCCCCCTATTCTCATCCCTGTGATTCCCGGGTCCTGCCTATGTAACGGGGAAGCCTGTGGGTATGTCCACAGTCACGGAAACAGGTGTGTTGACGAGTGACTGTGGCAGTGCGGGCTGGTAAATTAAATTCACTTCCCCATAACAGGGTTAACAGACGCATAGGTACGGTAGTTAGGAGTGAATTCACTTCTTAGTGCAGCGGCCTGTGTCGTCGCCCGCGGACGCGGGAGCCCCCTGTTCGACTCCCCCTCGGGACATTCTCATTTAACATCAAACACAACGCAGATCAGTATGATCCGTCACAGTGGTGCCCAGTGACCCGGATGTCCTGAGGGGCGTGCGTTTAGGGAGGTGAGTGTAACGGGGAAGCCCGTGGGTATGTCCACAGTCACGGAAACAGGTGTGTTGACGAGTGACTGTGGCAGTGCGGGCTGGTAAATTAAACTCATTTCCCCATAACAGGGTTAACAGACGCATAGGTACGGTAGTTAGGAGTGAATTCACTTCTTAGTGCAGCGGCCTGTGTCGTCGCCCGCGGACGTGGGAGCCCCCTGTTCGACTCCCCCTCGGGACATTCTCATTTAACATCAAACACAACGCAGACCAGTATGATCCGTCACACCTAATCGTCATCGCTAATGGTTCGATTGCGAATAAAAATAGCAACGGAGAAATCGGACATCCCTATCTGGTAGATCTCTGTAGTTTAAACGGTATCGATATTTGGTTGTTCGTAGTTATTTCGACCATTGGGTCTGTGTATAGAATCCTGATCCATTTTATATATCCTTCTCCAAACCCGAACCTTTTAAGTGTTTCAAACAGATATCCCCACTCAATCCTGTCAAATGCCTTTTCGGCGTCTAATGACAGAACTGCGTGGTCTTTTTCGTTTTTCTTAGTGTGAAGAACGTTTAGTAATCTCCTAATGTTATGAAACCCCTGTCTTCCCAATACAAATCCGTTCTGGTCATTTTTAATCAGATGAGGAACCGACTCCTCTATGCGTCTAGCTAGCGCCTTACATAAAATCTTCGTATCACAGGACATGAGGGACACAGGACGATATGAAGTTGTGTCCGAGGGTGGTTTACCCGGTTTCTTAAGTACCGAAATCATCGCCGATCTTAAGGATGGAGGCAAAGTCCCCTCTTCATATGCTTCATTGAACATTTCCAGTAGATGGGGTAGCAGTTTCCCTGCGAATCTCTTGTATATTTCTGTTGGTATCCCATCTGGGCCTGCCACCTTCATAACCGTAAGCGCCTCGTTTAATTCTTCTATCGTTAGCTCTTGGTCAAACTGTTTCTGTTCCTCCTCCGTTATTTTTGGGAATTCTAACTTGTCCAGGAATTCCTTTTGTTGCTCTGTGTCTTTCGGGTATTCCGATTTATATAACTTTTCATAATATTCCTTAAAGGCGTTATTTATTTCTATTGGGTCATTCGTTTCAAGTCCATTCCCTAATTTGATCGTATTTATCATTCTTTCCATTTGTACCTTCCTAATTCTCCACGCTAGTATCTTGCCTGCTTTTTCCCCTTGGTCGTAGTATGACTGTTTTAGCCACTGTAAGTCCGATGTTATCTTTGTAGTGGATAGATGTTTGTACTGGGCCTTTAATACCCGCAGTTCCCTCTGTTTTGCTGGGTCTTCTCCTCTATATAGCTGTTTTTCCACTTCTTTCACCTGTCTTTCTATGTCCTCCATTTGTTTATAATGTTCTTTAAATTTATGTTTAGTATAGCTTATCATTTCTCCCCTTATATACGCCTTAAATGCCTCCCATCTCACCGTTGCACTTGTCTGGTCTGTATTTATGGAGAAGTACATGTCTATTTTTTCACCTATAAAAGTCATACATTTCGGGTTGTTGAGCCATGTGGTTTGGAGTCTAAATCTAGGGGGTGCCTTCGCTATTTCCGGAATGTTCATACTTAACATCATTGGAGAATGGTCAGACAGTAATCTACTGTCATATTCACTTCCTGTAAATTTAGATATCAAGCTTGTCGAAACTAGAAAATAGTCTATTCTAGAGAACGTTGGCCTACTTAGTAATTTAGAAGCGCACGAATATTCCCTCTTGCCTGGATTTAGTTTTCTCCATATCTCCACCAAGTCGAGGTCTCTCATAAACGTATCCATTACTTTCCTTGTTCTTCCGTGGGAGGTATCCCCTCCCCCTGACTTATCTATTTCTGGTCTCCTCACGCAGTTAAAGTCTCCCCCCATGATGAACTGGCCCGTGAGAGTCGCCATTTTCATAAACAGTTCTTGAAAAAACAGCGGTCATCATTGTTTGGTCCATATATATTTACTAGGTTCACCTGCATGGAGACTATAGTACCGCTTAATATTATAAATCTCCCTCCCGGGTCTACAATTTTATTTCTTAAAGTAAATGGTATCGACTTGTCTATCAGTATCATCACTCCTCTAGCTTGTGAGTTGAATGGGGCCGAGTAGACCTGTCCTTGCCATCTATTCTCAACTCTCCAGACATCTTCCCCAGTGCTGTGTGTTTCCTGTAAATAAACTATTTTCGCTCCTGATCTTTTTATCTTCCCTAGAATCTGTTTTAGCTTAATAATGTGGCTCATTCCCCTCACGTTCCAGCTCATATATTTTATTTCGTTCCTACTCATCCCTATGTCCTATGTTGCCCACTCTCTTCTTGCCCCCCCCCTCTCTCCTCCATGTTTTGTGATGTGGTGTTCCAGCCGAAGTGCCCTGTAATAGTAAATAAAAAAAGAGAAAAAACACAAATATCCCCAGACCCCACATATAAAGCTAACGTCCCCCCTTTTTGGGTGTGGACTTCTGACCCTCATCTTTTCCGACTTCCCACAGGTCCCTCTCTGCTTCCTATTAACAGGATGCATCTTACCTGCCTTTCTCTCTCTCCTGCCGCTCTCTCCTCCTAGTATGCCCTAACCCCATGCTCCCTTTTTCTCATTTCTGTTATTTAACGTCTAACTTGACTAAACTATCTTCAACTTGAGTCTGTATCATTACTCTCCCCCTTCCTCCTCCCGTAACCATCTCGAGGAGTCCTCTATTTCAGCCTCCAAACTTCTAGGTCTCCATCACTTTAAAACATTGGAACATTGAAACAAAACTCTTGAAACAAAACAAAACCAAGTCCGTCACCTACCGGGCCTCAACCATATCCAATACCTGTTAAGAAAGGGGATATGGCCTACGAAAATCCCTAAGCTATACCCATTAGGCCATTACCCGTTAAGAAGGGGGGTATCCTTTGTAGAGTTAAACCAGAACTTGTTGCGCTTCTATGTAATATACTCTTCCCCTTCCTCCACAGACCCTAACTATCCACTCCTCCTCACTTCTATGCTGGGTCCTTGACCTCTCCGTTGTATTCCTATATAGCTATCCCTTTTTTCTGTCTGCGTGTGTCCAGTACTTATATTGAACGGTAGAGGTCGCCAGGCCTTCTAGCTTACACACTTTTCCCTCTCTATTAGTTTCCCTTGTCTGTACCAAAAATTGCAGTGTTTTTATGAAATATACATTTTCCCTTCATCCCCATTTCCTAACTATCCACTCTTCCTTCTGTCTATGTTTGGCCCTCGGCCTCTCCATATTACCTTTTTTTTTTTTTTTAACTTACATTTTTATTAACATTTATAGACAATAAAAACAAAAAAAACAGTGCACATAAATGGTTACATGGGTATCATGGTTAGTTGTCTGGTTCCACTACAGTTGTTTTCCAGGTACTTAATACAAAGGCTGATTGTGTACCTCCCTTAAACAGGTATAAAAATATAATTCCTACTCAAAGATATTAAATACTGACTAAGGCATGCATGTGTGATATGGGTCCAGAGACCCTCCTTGAGCTTCTTTCTTCCCTTATCCTTCGTCCTTTTTTTTTTTTTTTTTTATTAACTTTCACTTTGCCTTTTGATTCACCCATACACAAACCACATCATCCCTGAATATTAATATAACACTGTTAAACAGACATAAATAATAAAGTATAAAAACATAAAACAATTGTAATACCCCAAAAAAATAGAAAATACTAACTAAAGCATAGGTGTGTGACATGGGTTCAGAGACCCTCCTTGAACTTCTTTCCTCCTTTACCCTTCGCCCTTTTGTGTTGCATTTGGTTCTTCCTCTGTGATGTCGCTTTCGTTCCCTTTATAATCCTCCCACTTTCCCCATCTTTCCCCAAATTTATCTTCCTGTAACCTCAGCATGTGTGTTATCCTCTCTGTTACAAAGGGTCAGATTAAACCGAATATATATATTTACTGCTTGAGATCCCTTGTATAATATTTGTATATCGTTTGATATCCCTTGTATATTCTTTGTATATATACACGGAATATCCCTTTACCTGGGTACAAACCAGACCATAATATTCGCTCTCCTATTGGACAGCGACCCCTAGGCACCAACGACCATACCCCCAATGGCAAGTTCAAAGGCAACGCCAAGGCATGTCTCAACATGTCCAGGTTTGCGCAGTAATACGAGACAGAACTGAGGTTGGCACTAGATAATTCACCTTACATATAAATACGGCGCAGGTGGAAACAGCAGCACTTCGTTCAATGTATCAGTTCGTTCATTACCAGTAAAGCCTTCACCACGAGTCAACGACCAAGTGAAGTGAGCAACCTTGCGTCTAAATAGAGCACTTAGAACATGTGCGAATAGGATAGTAAAGTGTCATAGTTTGGTGAAGTAACGTCAAGTTCAACCTAGTTTAATGTGAAGTATAGTGCACAGGAGAATCTACACCGGCGAATGCAGAACCATTTTCTGGTTGGATTATATTGCTTTGGTACCGTGACTGCTGGAGCAGAGAACCGTCTACCCCACTATCGTGTGGGATCTACCCCTGTGAGGAGCACCCTCGAGCCCGCCTCTAGGACCAGAGGCTGGCTAGCTTTCATCCATGCTGTCGGGCATACTGGATTATAGCTGTTGCTTTGTCTGCGGACCAAGGGAGTACTGCACTGGCTCCTGTATCTGGAGCCTCGTTATTCCGCGTTGACCCAGACTTTGCATCCGAACATTCCTCTACCCTGCCGGCTTACAACCGGAGGGAACCCCCCAGTGTCTCCAGCTGACTACTAGTGTGCCTTATGTAATTGCTATGCTACAGGTGGCGTCAGTTATACCCATCTTACTATTCTCATGGACTTACGCTCTTGACCTACTTTACAAGCGCAAGTATAATTCTCAATCTGTAACCTACCGTTGCTGCTCTAATAATAATAAATCCCTCTAACTAGAACTTTATGTGTCATTGCCGTATTCTTGTGTGGGTGTTCACCAGATATATTCATGTACTGTATGGCCAGTAATTAAAGTACATAACTAAGTAGTGGTTTAATAATACCATACTCTCAATACAGTCAGGGAATTGTACCCCTCAGTTACAATTGGTCCTTCGAGCCGGAGGGTATCGGTGTAATATCTAATATAATATTGATATTAACCATGGCCAGCGGTGAACACTCCCCAAGCGGCTCTCCCAAGCTAGAACGCCTGCAGCGCAGACGTCAGCCACCTCCCTATCTAGAGGACTACGCTGTCAGTCTAATACCTAGCTTTAAACGTTAAATGCGGATAAAGCGGATAGTCAAAGCATGTCAAATCCTACCGACCAGGCGACCCGACCAGTAGAGACCCCAGTGGATTCAGACCAAACTGATTCAGCTCACGGGGGGGACCAGGTGGGACATGACCAGACTATACCTCCAGACAACGTCACCGGGAGAGTCCCCGGAGAGCTCCAGGATAAAGAAAGCGCTCCGGGGACAGAACCCGACACACAACCAAGAGAAGAGAAGCGCGCCCAGGAGATGGATCTCGAGGCGCGCCCAGAGAACAGATCTCCAACGAGCACTGTCAGAAGCCGATCACCTCCGTCAGTGTCATCCCCCAGCGAGGCGGACCAGATGCTGGCGCAGGCATTCATCGCCACCCTGGCAGCCTCCACCGAACGCGATCGACTTCAGGGTGAACGCGATCGACTTCAAGCACAGACGCTTAGTGAGCGCGAACACTCTACCATGGAAAGAGAGCGCCTCCAGGCTCAACAGACGAGCGAGCGCGAACAATCTGCAGACCAACGAGAGCGCCTTCACGCGCAACTCCAAGCGCAAGCCTTTAGTGAACGCGAACGCGCTGCCACCGAGCGAGAGCGCTTCCAGGCGCAACAAAGGAGTGAAGACGACCGCATAAGACTGGAGACCAGACGCCTTCAGACGGAAGAGAACATTGAAAGAGGCCGCGCCGATGCACAGCGCGCCGCCGCCAATGCACAGCGCGACGCCGCCCATGCCAGCGCCAATGCACAGCGCGACACCGCCAATACCCAGCGCGAAGCACAGCGCGCCGCCGCCAATGCAGAGCGCGACGCCGCCCATGCCCAGCGCGAAGCAGAGCGCGACCGGCTGCAGGCGCAGATGATAGAACAATTGATTGCCATGGCGACACCCCCTCGCTCCGCACGGAGCTCCCGGAGATCATCACGACAAGGGTCTAGGGCACCTTCCCCTACCCGACGAAGCGACCCGGGACCCGGCCAACAAGAGGATCCTGTCTACGTCTCCGACCCCCCTCCCCGACCGGTCCACACGAGACCCAGCCACCGGGAAGAACCGGCCTACGTAGCCGAGAGACTGACTAGAAGACTCCAGGACCTAGCAGAGGAAGAGGAAGAGGAGGAATGTCAAGCCGACCAGCAGCAACGTACTCTGGACCAGGAGGCCCAGTACAGCCCCGACCAGCAGCAACGTACTCTGGACCAGGAGGCCCAGTACAGCCCCGACGTCAGCCCCGAGTCACTGCACTACAAACCCCCGACCCAACTCACGGGTGAGTTTGACGTACAGTCAGCACCGAGGAACAGCACCTGGGTACCCGGCCCCTGGTACCCACCAAGTACCAACCCACGACAACACGTACGGGGAGACGCGCCCAGGAGGCCCCTTCCCCTACGCTCACCAATGTGCCAGCCATCCATGGCATCGTACCTTGGCACACCGACATTCCCAGACTTTACGCGCGAGGACAGAGCACAGTACACGGAATTACGGATGTGCTTGGAGACTATGATGTCCGACGTCCCCGATGAGTCGTACAAATATGCCATCCTCCTCAAGCACCTCAAGGTGCCCAGAGCGCATAATATAGCGCTGGAATATTCCAACTCAAGCACCCCATACTCCGCGGCTCTAGTGGCCCTCGACCAGCGTTATGGACGCATATGGGACTACGTGATACAAGAAATAAGGAATATTGATCGTCTCCCCCCAGCCAAAGACAATAGAGCATTGGATGCCCTCTCTATCAAGGTACAATCCCTGGTAGGGATGCTGGGGTCCCAAAAGGAAAAAGGGATACATGAACTATATGCTAACTCTAATGTAGAACGAATACTAGAGAAGCTCCCTCCAGCCCGCCAAGAGCGCTTTCGGCGGCAGAGAGACCACCGCGACCCCAACGGCCCAGAGGCATCCCTCCTAGACCTAGCTGATTTCCTCGCCAGGGAGGTCAGCAGCCTACGACTGGACACGTTCGTGTGGAGTGGACCAAGCCCAAGAGATGGACCTCGGGGATCTAATGATAACCGACGGTCAGTGACTGTTATGCACCAGGCCGAGTCAGTGCCGCAGCACGAGAACCACAGCAACCCCCCAACCAAGGGGGAGTGGAAGATTGAATGCCAGTACTGTGAAGGGGAACATCGGCTGTATCAATGTGACACTTTCAAGAAGCTGACCACGGACGAGGTGAGTCAGTGGATCAAAGCCAACCGCCGCTGCTTCCGCTGCGCGCGCAGCCATATGGCAGCTGAGTGCCGTTTAAAGAAGAAATGCAGCAAGTGTGACGGCGCCCACTTGGAGGTCCTGCACGACATCAACAAGCGTCCGCCAGGAAACCAAAGTGGGCCCGTCACGGTGATGTATCAGGCCGAGGCGGTGGCACCACTACCGAAGATCCATAGGACCGTCCCCTGGTGTCCTGACTGCGACAGCAGACACTGGGAGTCACGGTGCTACTCGGACGACCGCGAGTCGGCACCACTACAGAAGATCCGAGGCAACCGACCAACAGGAGTGCTCCACATAGACCCCAAGCATAGCGGGACCCCCCGAGTGCTCATCAAAGTGGTCAGAGTGCTCCTGAGCTACGAGGACAAGGTCCTGGACACTTACGCCGTCCTAGACGATGGGTCTGAAAAGACTCTCCTCCTCGCATCCGCCAAAGGAACAATGACAATCCGTACCATTAGAAGAGACCAGAAGACCATAAAGGGTGAAAATGTCTCCTTCAAGATAGCAGCGATCGAGCAGCCCGAGAAGCAGTATAGCATCACCAACGTCATCACCAGCCACGACATAGGCCTGTCACAGTACACCTACCCCATCCCACAGCTGATGGCGAAGTACGTGCACCTACGTCAACTACCTATACCGCTCATCGATGGCGCCACACCGACCCTGCTCATAGGCTCCGACCACGCGGACCTCATTCTCCCAATTGAGGCGGCCCACATCGGACCCAAAGGATGCCCAGTCGCGGTTCAGACCCGACTGGGGTGGACGCTCCAGGGCCCCCTCTACGGACTTGACAGTCAACCCACGTCTACACGCTGCCTGCACACAAAGGTGAGCGACACAGGCCACTCTCTCGTACAGCCCGTTGAGAGGCTATTGACATTAGACGAGAGGCCTGTGAGAGAACCGTGCGCCCAAGAAGAGGGAGTTCCGAACTCCACCCCCCTCAGCTGCGCTCCAAGCGACGTAGCTGACCTCGAGCCCAGCACCCCACACGACTTCTTGATGGGGCGGCCGGAACCGGCCCCTCCTCAGATGGGGTACAGACCAAACAAGAGGAACAGACGGAGGATGTGGAGGCACAGCCAAGCACAGATCAACCAGTCTCGGGCCCGCTTCCTCCTAAGCCCCCTACCATCCCTTCCAGCCCGTCAGAAGCGGGTCAAGGACGGGGACAACTTAAAAGTGGACACGGTCGTTATGATCATAGACCAGTCACTACCCCGAGCTGCGTGGCTGGCCGGCCGCGTAAGCAAAGTGATCACTGGTGCCGACGGAAAGGTCAGAGCGGCAGAAGTTATTGTCCAGGGACGGACCTACACCCGTCCCGTGGCGAGGCTGATAGAGTTGCCAAGGCTCCCTGACTCCCTTGATGACGATCATGACCCACTGACTTTGTAGATTGCCCTACTCCCCACAACAGACATTGAGTAGTTGACAAGACGATTAATCTGTCTTTGCTTTATCTAATTAGGTGCGGACTAATTAGGAGGCGGCTGTTACAAAGGGTCAGATTAAACCGAATATATATATTTACTGCTTGAGATCCCTTGTATAATATTTGTATATCGTTTGATATCCCTTGTATATTCTTTGTATATATACACGGAATATCCCTTTACCTGGGTACAAACCAGACCATAATATTCACTCTCCTATTGGACAGCGACCCCTAGGCGCCAACGACCATACCCCCAATGGCAAGTTCAAAGGCAACGCCAAGGCATGTCTCAACATGTCCAGGTTTGCGCAGTAATACGAGACAGAACTGAGGTTGGCACTAGATAATTCACCTTACGTATAAATACGGCGCAGGTGGAAACAGCAGCACTTCGTTCAATGTATCAGTTCGTTCATTACCAGTAAAGCCTTCACCACGAGTCAACGACCAAGTGAAGTGAGCAACCTTGCGTCTAAATAGAGCACTTAGAACATGTGCGAATAGGATAGTAAAGTGTCATAGTTTGGTGAAGTAACGTCAAGTTCAACCTAGTTTAATGTGAAGTATAGTGCACAGGAGAATCTACACCGGCGAATGCAGAACCATTTTCTGGTTGGATTATATTGCTTTGGTACCGTGACTGCTGGAGCAGAGAACCGTCTACCCCACTATCGTGTGGGATCTACCCCTGTGAGGAGCACCCTCGAGCCCGCCTCTAGGACCAGAGGCTGGCTAGCTTTCATCCATGCTGTCGGGCATACTGGATTATAGCTGTTGCTTTGTCTGCGGACCAAGGGAGTACTGCACTGGCTCCTGTATCTGGAGCCTCGTTATTCCGCGTTGACCCAGACTTTGCATCCGAACATTCCTCTACCCTGCCGGCTTACAACCGGAGGGAACCCCCCAGTGTCTCCAGCTGACTACTAGTGTGCCTTATGTAATTGCTATGCTACAGGTGGCGTCAGTTATACCCATCTTACTATTCTCATGGACTTACGCTCTTGACCTACTTTAAGTGTTCTTCGCCTTACAAGCGCAAGTATAATTCTCAATCTGTAACCTACCGTTGCTGCTCTAATAATAATAAAGCCCTCTAACTAGAACTTTATGTGTCATTGCCGTATTCTTGTGTGGGTGTTCACCAGATATATTCATGTACTGTATGGCCAGTAATTAAAGTACATAACTAAGTAGTGGTTTAATAATACCATACTCTCAATACAGTCAGGGAATTGTACCCCTCAGTTACACTCTCCATATCCTGTATTTCTTCCACTATTCCTACCCATTGTGCTATTGTCGGTGGGTCTTCCTTGTACCACAGTCTCGTTATTGCTTTTCTGGCCGCTATCAACATTATCTTTATTAAATATTTGTCCCCCCCTTGTATTCCCTCGTGTGTCAGGTCTCCTAAGTAAAGCACCAGTCCTGTTTGTGGTAACCCGTATCCTAATATTCTGATCATTGCCTCCCCTATCTCCTCCCAATACCCCTTCAGCTTCTGACATCCCCAGAATATGTGCGTGTGATTTGCCCCCTCCTTCCCACACATCCTCCAGCATGCTCTTTGTGTTGGTGCATATTTTCCCTTCAGCTCTGGGGTTATAAAGAATCTGATTATGTTTTTCCATCCAAATTCTTTCCATATCCTGGATCCTGTTGTTGAATGTTGCACCTCGCATATGTTCCCCCATTCCTTCCCTGTTATTCCCATCTCTAGTTCTCTCTCCCATTTCTCCCTTATATAATCGGTCGTGTGTCCCTTGCTGGTCATTATAGCCCGGTACAGTGCTGATATTACCCTTCCTTTCCCTCCTTCATATGCCCTTACTATCATCCTAATTATTCCATTCTGTTCTTCTTCCTTGTCCCCTCTTATTTCTTTATTATAGTAATCTCTAATCTGTAGATATCTGAAGTGGTCCTTGTTTTCTAGTCCAAATTTCTCCTTTAATTTTTGTAGTGTTTGCATTTCCCCCTTCTCTATCATTTTGCATATCGCTGTTGCCCCCCCCCCCTCTCCCACCTTCTGAATCCATGGTCTAACCTCCCTGGTTTGAATCTCTTGTCATGTGCTACCCATCTCAGGACCCCTGACTGCTTCTCCAATTTGTGTGTTTTTACTACTCTGTTCCATATGGTCAAGGTGCATTTGGTGATTGGATCTAATAGTCCCTCTTTTTCTTTAAATAGTTCCCTATCTCCCACCAGAGCTTGTACCTTGTATCCCTCCCCTTCTTTTTCAATGTCTTTCCATCTTGCCTCATATCTGTCGTTACACCAGCACGTCACTGCTCTCAGTTGTGCTGCATAGTAATAATCTTGTAGGCTGGGTACTGCCATCCCTCCCTCTTCCTTTGGTAGTTGTAGTGTTTTATATCTGACCCGTGGTCTTCTCCCCGCCCATATGAATCTCGATATCAGTCTGTCCCACTCCCTGAATTGATTCTGTGGTATTTGTATCGGTAGTGACTGGAATAGGTACAGTAACCTTGATAGTATGTTCATTTTAATGACCTCTATTCTTGAATTGAAGTCCAAGGGCATTACTGTCCATCTCTCTAAGTCTCTCTTGATGTTCTGATTTATCTGTGTATAGTTCGCCTCAAACAGTTTCTCCACCCCTCTCGTAATGTTCACCCCTAAGTATTTAATCTTGTCCATGTCCCATCTTATCCCGTACTGTTCTCTAATTTCCGTCGTTGGGGTATAGTTCCATGCTAAGGTCTGTGTCTTTGTCACGTTTAGTTTGTATCCTGAGTAGTGGCCATATTCCTTCAGTAGATCCATCAGTGCCGGGAAGCTCTTGCCTGGTTGCCTCATGTATACTATCACGTCGTCTGCAAATAGGCCTAGTTTATATTCCGTTCCCTTTATCCTTACTCCCTTAATGTCCTCGGTCTGTCTGATCAGTTGTGCCAGTGGTTCTATGAAAACGGCGAAGAGCGTCGGTGAGAGACAACATCCCTGTCTGGTAGCCCTCTCTAATCTGATTCTATCCGTCAAGCTGCCATTCACCTTAACCCTCGCTGTCGGTTCTTGATATAGCGCCTTGATCATCTTCATCGCCCTCCCGTTCAGTCCGAACTTCATCAATGTTTTATATAAAAATGTCCAGCTCACACTGTCGAATGCTTTTTCTGCATCTAGGCTAATCAGTACCGCGCTACCCCCTTGTTTTTGTATCTCCTCTACTATGTGTAATGTCTTTCTCACATCGTCCTGTGTCTGTCTCCCTTTAATAAATCCAGTTTGATCTTCATCTATAATGTCTGGCATAAACGTCTCAAATCTCTTTGATATTATCGATGTATACATCTTGTAATCCACGTTGAGTATGGACACAGGTCTGAAACTACTACATAATTCCCTATCCTTCCCTTCCTTCGGTATCGTGGTGATTATGGCTTCCTTCCACGAGGGGGGGCATTTTTCCCTCTTCCATCGTGTGTCTGAACGCCGCCCCTAACATGGGTGCTAATTCAGTTCTAAATGTCTTGTAGAATTCCGATGGGAATCCGTCGCTCCCCGGAGACTTGTTGTTTTTAGCTCTACTAATTGCCTCTTCCAGTTCTTGTTCCGTAATTATTTTATTTAATTCTTCATTCTGTTCTTTCCCTATCGATGGTAACTCTAGCTTCTCCAGATATGCTTCTATTTCCTCTTCTCCCGCTGCTTTTGGCTGTGTGTATAATTTCTCATAGTATTCTCTAAATGTCCTCTCTATTTCAGCTGGGTCCCTCAATATTTCATTAGTCTTTGTATCCCTTATCGTGTGTATCGTGTTCAACTTCTGTTGCGTCCTAATTCTCCTAGCCAACAGTCTGGTCGCTTTTGGTCCCCCTTCATAGTACGTTTGTTTCATGAACCTCGCTTTCTTTTCTATTTCCGTCAATAATTCCCTATTTATCCTGGCCTTTACTTCTTTGATTTCTCCGAGCGTTTCCTGTTCTTTTGATATCTGGTGTCTCCCCTCTAGCTTCTTCAGCTTCCCTATCAGATTGTGATATGTCTCCGTTCTGGCCTTCTTCAGCATTGCTGTCTTCTCCATCAATTTCCCCCTTATCACCACCTTCAGTGTGTCCCATAGAATGTTCGGATCTACCGCCCGTTGTCATTTTCTTCCTTATATCTGGCTATCTCCTCCTTGATCTGACTCACCACCCCCTTGTTATTTAATATTCCTACATTTAGTCTCCAGATCGTGTTCCTCCGTCTCCCTTCTAGATCTACTGTCAGATATATGGCACTGTGATCCGATATGTCCGCTACTCCTATTCTGCTCTCCCGTGCCCTGTAACTGTCCCCCGTCGTCATCAAAAAGTAATCTATTCTCGCATATGTCACGTGCGGGTGTGAGTAATGTGTGTATTCCCTGTCCATGGCGTGCATCCCCCTCCAAACATCTGTAATTCCCATTTCCGTCATCTGAATATTCATATATCTACTGATGGGTGCTCGTCCTTTTCTAGTACTCGTGGTGTCTAGGCTGTGATTCAGTACTACGTTAAAATATCAATATCCCTTCTAGTTCCATCACTATCATATCAAAAATGGTCTCATATAAATCCCTCTCACTCTCTGGGGGTGCATAAACATTCACTAACGTAACCATTTGGCCCTCCATTTTCCCCTTCACCAGAACAAACCTTCCCTCCTTGTCTCTTACTTCCTTGATCAATTCAAATTTGACTGTGTTTTTGATTAACGTGATTACTCCTCTCCTCGGGTTCCGTTTAAAGGAACTATAGTATGCATTTTCATATCCAAATCTCTTCAGTTTCTCATGATCCTGTGCTACCAAATGTGTCTCCTGTAGAAAAATCACTTCCATCTCACTTTTTTTACATTTCAACATCACTTTGCTCCTCTTTATCGCCTTATTCATTCCATTAACGTTTAACGACATCATTTTTATACCTTTAACCATTGTCATCTTTCTTCTTCTTTCGTCTGTCAGTCCCCCCCATGTCTCATTCATTCCCCCCTCCGGTTGGAGCCTCCGCTCTCTTCACCGAATACATATAATGATTAACATAAATAAAAAACATTTACTTAACAAAACTTTACATAAAGTGCTCCCAAGGCGTTCGGGGGGTCGGGGGGTCCCTGTGTCCCCCCCTGTCCCCTGCTGGTGGGTGAGGGGTAATTGCTCTCCTAGCGAGAGGCCCCCTCCTGACGGCTTGGGGGTTTGAAACCCTTACCCCCAATCGCTCGTCATATTTGTCCAGCTTTCTTACTGTTTTTTTTTTGCTGTCGAGCTCCTGGTCAAAAGCGCTCTGTCCTTCCTTCTGACCAAAGACCCTCTTTTCCTAGGTCCCTCTCAATGTGTCTCATATGTTTCAATGCCCCTCCTTCCTCCCAAACCCGTGTGTGGTGTCTCCTGTGTACCCCTTTTTACTTTCTTTTCCTCCCCTCTATTTTCTATGTGATATCCATTTATCCCCTTAATCCCTTCCAACTGTGTTACTCGCAGCGTGTGTCTATGTATTTGTTTCAGTATGTTCTGTGTCTCGTCTATCATACCTAGTTATATTTCCATTTATTTCCTCCATCAGCATGTGTATTATGTGTCCATGTATACGTTATGTTCATTTCTATATCCTGCCTCTACCTGGGAATGTGTGTTTATGCATATGTTATTTCAGTTTCTATATTCTGTCTCTATTTGGATAGTTTTTTCAATCTCTTGTGCGTGTACTCATCCGTTCGCCTCCTCCCGCCTCCTCTCCCCTCCTTCTCCGTCTCTGGCCTCCTCGTCCGTCTCCGCCCTCGGTCTGTCACGTTTCACCTCGGCCTTCTCCTCTCTCCTCCCTCCTCTCCCTGGTTTCGGTCTCCTACTCTGGTCCATCTGCGTGCCCCCTCCAATCTCTGCTGCAGGCTCCGCGTCTGGTCCTCCTGTCTCCTTCCTTCTCCGTCCTCCGCCATCTGCACCCCCTGTCGTCTCATCTCCTGCGCCGCCTCTCGTGCCGTCGCGTACGTCACCGTCCCTTCCTCCCAGTGAATCCTTAGCGAGGTCATGGGTGATTGGAATCTCATTCCGTTTTCTTTCAGAGTTCTCTTCAGTCCCGCGTAGGACCTGCGTGTTATTGCTACCGCTGTCGAGTAATCGTGATCAAACGATAGTCTTTTCCCTTCGATTTCAATCTTCTTGGTCCACGCGGTTCTGAGTATCAATTCCTTAATCTCAAATCTCAGAAAGTTAATAATCACCGCTCTCGGAGGTCTGTCCGGTTTCGGTCTCGGAGCCAACGCCCTGTGGGCCCTCTGAATCTCCATTTTTTCCAGTCCCGTCTCCTTCAATTGCTCCTTGATAAGCTTTTCTACATAATGGGTCACCGATTCCCCTTCGACTCCTTCTTTCAATCCCCATATTCTGATGTTATTTCTCCGTGACCTCCCCTCCATGTCCGACATCTTTGTCTCCATCTGTTCTTGTTTCTGAATCGCACATGTTAATACCTCGTGTATCTCTGTGTTCCATTCCTCTGCTTGTGCCGTCCTAGTCTGTAACTCGGTCACGTTTCTGTCCTGTTCCGCCATCTTCTCCTCCACCCTTTTGAGTTCTGTATTCATTTCACCTCTGAAGTCCTCCTGTTCCTTCCTCAATTCCTCCCGTAGCTTCCCAATATCATTCCTTATCGTGTCCGTGTTCAGTTTTATCGCCGCTGTTATGTTCTCCAATATCCCGGCCTGCATGACCACGGCCCATCCTGGCATTCCCGTGTCTGCCTCAGCGGGACCTCCCCCTTCTTCCGCCTGTCTCTTCTCGGCTTCGCTTCGGGGACTCTGTTTCTTCAAATTCTCCTCTTCTCGTGTGTTCTCCATTTCTCTTTCCTTCACAATCGTTGTCTCTTCCTTACTTCTCGTGTGCATTTTCATTTTTAATCACTTTTCGGGTCTTTTTTTATCCGTTTTTTCGCTCATTTGACCAGGAGCTCTATCGCACGTGTGTTACCCGTCTGCTCTCATACCATCAACCCTCCATATTACCTTTAACTAACTATAACTACTTAACTATACCCGCCCAGTCCACATATTGAAAAATAGAAATTACCCTTTCCCCCAGAATATACCATTCCCCTGCTTCAGCTGTTCTCAGAATCCTCTTTCCCCCCCCCTTCTTCCCTCTTTTAAGTCGGGACCTTGAACCTCTTATTCCTACATAAAGCCCCCATACACATATTATATTCATATCAATTATCTGGTAAGAAGGGGGGCCCGCCATATATACCCATGCCTTTTCCCTTGTATATCCAGCATGGGGGAATGTCTCTTAGAGATTTCCCTTAGAAATTACAATCCCTAATGTCTCCGTACCCGTACTGCCTATATATTGAATCATTGAAATTGCCCGATTTTATAGATTATTTCCCTTACCCCCCTCCCTTCCCTAATATACTATTCTTATCTACCCGTGTCATCCTACTGTGTCGGTCCCTCCTGTTGCTTCTCCTCTGCTCCTTGCCCCGCGGGTGACTGTCCCCGTCGCGCTGGGTCTGTCCCCACCGTCATACCACAGGCTCGTCGTGCTTGGTCGGGAGTTTCACACAGAGTGGTCCTTCCTTCCCATGTCACCTTCAGGATGGCTCCCCGTACAAAGCATGTCTGTCCTCTCCCCCGAAAGCAGTAGTCTCTCACTTCCCTGTACTCCTCCCGTTTCTTGACCAGGGTCGGGGCGAGGTCTTGGTATATCCTCACTTGTAATCCTTCGTGTGTCAAAACTCGTTTCTTCTTTGCGATGTCTAGTATGGTTTCTTTGTCCCATTGGTTGGAGAATACCACTATGAGTGGCCTCCTCCCGGTTCCATTTTCGCCTTTCTTTTTCCTTCTTGCAGGGGCTCCCCTGTACACCGCCTCCAGCTTGGGATTTTTAGTGAAGACTCCTGCCCCCGCTAGCCCCCCAAACATCTTTGAGTAGTATTCTGTCATCGTCCCTCTCTGTCCTTTCGGGTCCTGTTCTTCTGGTATGCCGATCACTCTCAGATTCTTCCATTTAGCATAGTTGATCATATTCTCCATATTCTCTCCCATCTCTTTACTATCAGTTCGGAGCCTCTGGCATTCCTTCTCCCAATGATCTTGGTCCGTAGCTCTGCTGTCCAACGAGGTACCTTCTCTCCTGTTCCCTCATCCTCGCTTCTAGGTTAGCCACGGTAGCCTCACATGTCTCCATCTTTTCCTCCAACCCGTCTTTTATCTTTCTTTCCCAACTTGTCCATAAAGCTTCGCTTTGTTTCTCCAGCTTTTCCTCCAACCGCGCAAATTCCCCCATTAACTGCTGGTTCCTTTTTTCCGCTTCTTCTTTCAACAGTAAGCGCATGGCTTCCATCGTCTGTTGGTTTCCTTTTTCGGCTTCTTCTGACAAGAGCGTGCGCATGGCCTCCATTGTCTGGTGGCTTCTTCTTTCTGCATCTTCTCTCAAGAGCGAGCGCATGTTTTCCATTGTCATAGCCGTCTTTCCTTCTCCCTCTCCCGTCTCCGCGCCCGCTGTTATCTCTTCTTTGTGTATCTCTTTGCTAGCGCTTAGTTCAGCCCTACTCGCCATCTGTACCCTGGCGTCTACCGCTGTTAGCTTCTTGCTAATCGTTCCTAGGCCCAAAGCCTCCGGGATATGGGTCTGTCTGTGCCTGGTGGAGCGTCTGCTTATCTCCGACTCCTTATCGCCTTTTCCTTCTGATTCAGAGTTCTCCATTTCATCTTCACGCCAGGGTAACCTTGAAATTGTCTTCCCCTTCGTTTTTCTCGGGGGGTATTCAGAATTCAACCGTGTTTTCAGATAGTTTAGTCAATTACCACCGGGAGCATGTGGTGTGAGTTGCTTACTGCACGGCCGCCATCTTGAAGTCCCGATAAAAACATACTTATATTCTAGACGGTATTTTTGTATGAATGTATGAATGAAAAAGTATAACGTTCCCACATCCTGAACGATAGATAATCGATGTTGAATGGGCCATAGTAATGTCAATATACCAATACAATTTTAAAAGTTATAGCCCTGCAAAGAAGGTGAGCCACTCCATAGACTTATAGCGCTGGCAGAGAGGGGCATTAGATGGGTACAATGCTCGGCAGGCAATGTGTTAAGGAGTTAAACTCATTCTTATAGGAACAATTATCTTTATTTACAAGGCCTATATCTGATTTGTCCTAACTGGGAGTCGATTCAGTCTATCCAAAAAGGCACATGTGGAAGTCACACATGGCACTTTCCAAAGAACTTCCTAACAAGTTGGCAATATTTTATCGATAATAGAAAGTATTAACTAACTATACACATTATACAATTATTTATATATTTAATTGTAGTTTGTTTTTTTAGAGACATGCTAATAGATCCCATTGACATACACTAGCAATGCTAACAATTTCTACTTCCATCGTCTCAAAAATCAAAACACTACTGCCAGTAGTTTTTATTTATTCAAGCACTTATTTTTTCATAAACTGAAATGACTCCCATGTTGTGACAGATTAGATAGGCCTTTAACTTTAAGCATAAATGTTATTCCTTTAATTTGGTAATGAAGTAATCATTGTACCTACAACACCTATTCAGTCGTTCCCCGAACATCCTCTTTTGTAAAAACTGAGAAAAGAGGGAAGTCCAAATGCGTCTCTCTCTAGACGGTGATTCATAGTCACCCAACCTCAGTTTAGCACAACATCTCCGCTATTGTCATCGCTTAGCAACCGCACCATTAAAGTAAGCTTATCATCTGTGCACGTGCATGTTTTGCAACCACTTCCTGGTCTCTGGGGTGTAAAATGCACAGAGCCTTCAAGAATGACGCAGAGCGGCTTAAGGCTCGGGTCAAAAGCGCGTGAGGCCATGTACCACGTTTGTGGCAGTGGGGTGTATACTTCTTGTGGGCGGTACTCAGTGGTGGAAGAAGTACACAGTTCCTTTACTTAAGTAAAAGTAGAAATACTCAGATAAATGAGTACTCTGGTAAAAGTGAAAGTCCTCCATTCAAATTCTAATGTATTAAGTATCTAAAGTAAAAGTACACATATGTGGTCCAGTTATGCCGCTCTGATTACGTCCTCTTGAAGTTGACATGCTTCAAATGTGAAAGTATATAATCCTCGTAAATTTTTTATTTTGTATATATTGTGTTTTCTATGCAAAATCCTTTTCTTCAAAGTAACTAGTAACTGATGGGTTCAGAGATAAATGTAGTGGAGTAAAAGGTACAATATTGAAAGTTCCCTGAAAATACTCACAAAGTACAACTACAAGTACTTAAGTAAAAATACTTAGTTACTTTCTACCACTGGCGGGACTGATCTGATTGGTTGTAAAGGACCAGGTGTCTACAGTAATTCAATCAAATGGTTCCTGTGACCCAGACCAGCTTTGCAGGTGCAGTTAGTGTATACTTCAACAACAAAGAAACAACTAACTTCCTTAGTCTTTAACTTTTATGCACTTTGTTACTAAGTAATCTACCTACTATGCTAATATGTCTATACTCCTATGACTATATTACTAAACTACATTTACATGGCGTCAAGGCTGTTTCTAAATCACTCCCTGCTAAGCATAATTCAAAGCCAACCAAACATGAGAGCAAACAAGGGCCAAAGGTCAGTGAATACCACGATCACAACACCAGAGGGAGCTCCACAAATCATGTTAAACCCAGATTCGGCTCAAACAAGGGACTAAACACATTTAGCAATTATGCCACATCAATGTGGAACACCCTACCCAAAGCTGTAAAGGAATGTGAATCACTACCCACCTTCAAAACCGCTCTTAAAGAGCACCTACGGGAGGCTGCAATTCTAAACTGGCCCCTGTAAATGTACAGTCTCCTCCCCCTCATATGTATATATTTACTGTTAGGATCTGTTTAACAGTACTGTAACTGAGGGGTACAATTCCCTGACTGTATTACTAGATATGATACTTACTACCACTACCTTTGTACTTAATATTCGGCCACCCAGTACACGGCATAAATATATTATCATGAACACTCTCACGTAGATGAAACGGATCCAACACAAATGTACGAATTAGAAACAGGTCTTTATTTCCTACACAGCGATGGTGTGTAGAATAAGCACTTAATCACTTAATTACATTTATGAATTGAAATAGTATGCACTTTTATGGCAAGGAGTATTCGTCGGTATATCAATAGATAATGTCCAATCTCTGAAGGCGCAGGTGGTAAATATACGACCTGGAATAGTTAAGGAATAACAGCAATGATACTTTAATGATTATAGGCTGGATACACTAGAGGGGGTTAATCCGGTCGCTTGTAAGCCGACAGGAGTAGGAGGGGGGGGGGGGGGGTAGAATCCAGCTGCCTCGTCCGGCCAAGGGTATCCCAGGTGAACCCACTGTAGTGCCGTTCAATGCGCCGGCGATCCTTGGACCACAGATGAAAGCAGGTGGACTCTTTGTGGGCCGGCTCTCTCCGGTCCACGGGGGAGAGATGTGGAGAGACCTCGTCTTGCAGAGCGTCTCCTCACCTTGCGTCCTCTCCAGGGGGGGGGGGGGGGTTCCAACACACGGTAGTGTCGGGGGTCTTTATCCATAGAATAATCAAAGTATCCAAAGCATAATCCGTGCCTGGGAAGGCGGGCTGTCGTCGGTAGAATAATCCGGTATACAGGTCCACTCGCTCGTCGGCTCTGGGGCTCCTCGGGTGCAGCTTCACATAGGGTCAACCACCCTGGGTAAGCAGCCAGTTCTCTGCCCGAAACGATGGGGTACTGACTACGGTAGTATTCTCACCGCACGAAGCACTATATATTAACAGACTATTATTAGCTTAATAGACTACGTCCAACTCGACGATATAGTGCCAAATATGACTATTCAAATATTAATATACACGATGTCTCAATACCGATGGTAGGCCGAACTTGGCCTTACTCCCACACGTGGCATCGCGGGGAGGCTTTACGTCTGTGACTCTATTGGAGGGTAAGAAACTGGACTGAAAAGGAAGTCCTACTTTAGTAGCGCAGTATATATACGCACTATGAACAAATAGTCCCATTAGTGGTGCGGTAGCCAGATTCCTACGCGGAACTAGGACTTGTTCGTACATGTTGAGCGGTACGTTTGAACTGGGTCTGGGGGGTATGGCAGCCTGGCACCAAGGTCTCGACCAATAGTAGAATGGAGACTATTATGGGATGTTCAGTAGGCTAGAATGGATATTCAATGCATATTGTACAAGGAATATACAAGGGATATCAGGGAATATTAGAGAATATACAAATACAATTAAATATATATATATAAATAAATATATATATTCGGTTTAATCTGGCCCTTCACAACAAGTACTGTATATTTGCATATATTGTTTGTCACAAATGTAACAGTACTGTATATCTGTATGACATAAATGTCATGATTAGATTAGATTTTTATATCTGTATACAGTATGTTGTGTATGTCATAAATGTCCATATGAATTGAAAATAGGGGACCCTGATGTAAACAAGACGAAAGTCTTTCTCTGGTCTGCATCCCCTTAACAATTGTGTGTATTGAGCTGTACTGTATTGTACCCATTCTGCAATCTGTTCATTAAAATGTTCAATCAATCAATCAATCAAGGAGCAACAGCATGAAGCAGAGAACGAGACATGGAGCTTGCGGTTTAAATAAGAACGCCTATTAGATGACGTAGTGTGTGCAGGATGATGTGATGGGCCTAACTGAAATCTAGGCTAATTTGTGTGCACTGTGGAGTACATTTCAGTTGGCTTCAGGCAGCGTGTCCTACCCGCATGCGATTCGCATGGATGGTGTCATGCATTGCCAACCAATATGGTGCAACGAGTTTTTAATTATTAATGTTAATAGAATTACAACACATTTAATCATGTAATATAAATTACAAAGTCTATAACAGTAAAACAAATAGTTTTGAATACTAATTCCAGCTCAACTATCTCTTTTCTACAGATGGGGTCAAACGTTCTGCCGTAATGTAATCAAATGGGCGCTACGCCCCCAATCGTATTTAATTATAACGCAGTTTTGGTTGTTTATGTTTTCGGACCACTTCCCAGTCCAGTTCCCTCACAAAAAGTAAAAGTCCCAGACGATACTTTCAACTGGTAGAACAACCAACCACTCAAATAGTAGCACTAGCCAACCCCTGTGCGCACACCAAGGCATTTGTCGGTTGATGATTTGTTGAGAAATGCTTGTCAAAATTGTGCCGGTGTTTTTCATTCAAATTAATGGCTACTCCCCTTAAGTAGGAGCCAACAACGAGTTTTTTTTGCATCCAAATGTTGCCCCAAGTCTCGACTACCACCATGTGGAATCAAATTATTATTTTCGTTTGGGACTTTTGAGTTTTTAGGTCGCTTTCACACAGGGGCTGTTTGGTCCGGACTTTCGGACCAGAATTCGATAGTCCGGTTTTTCGGGTCTGTGTGAATGCGCGTCGAACTCGGTCCGCGGACCAAGCAGGCGAACTCTAGTCCGCCTGAAAACGTAGGTCTCGGTTCGGCTTCAGCGGACCAAACACGAACCAAATATAGGAAGTGATTATTATTTATTACCACTGCTTGCAGCACTCACTGCAAAACAAGCACACTGCATCTAATCTCTCTATCTATCTATCTATCTATCTATCTATCTATCTAACTGTGCATTTTGGGAAGAAGGAAGAAAAACGCGGCTTATTATTATTACCGAGGCGCACGGCATTAATAATGGATCAATGCCACATCAATACTATTATTATTATTATATTATTATTATTGGTCTACAAGTTGTTTAGCGAGAGGATGGTGGTAATGTGCTTCAATAGAACAATGGATCAATGCCATGTCAAAACTCGCTCCGCTGATCTGGAGGACTCGCAGACAGTCCACACACACGCGCGCGCGCACACACGGCTTGCAGCCACACACACATTTCCACTGTCCAATAGACAAGCGCCCTTTTCGACCGCGTGACATTGTTCAGAAGGTCTCGGTGCGCTGACAGATTTCTCTATGTGAACGCAGACGAACCAAATGAAGAATGCAACAATGTTGCAACTTCACCCCCAGAACCGCACGGAGTCCACCAAAACTATATGTGAAAGCGACCAACCCAGATTCGGCACAAACAGGGGTCTAAACACGTTTCGCAATTATGCCACATCAATGTGGAGCGGCCTACACAGCCGTAAAATAATGTGAATCACTACCCACTTTCAAAACTGCTCTAAGTCAAAGAACACCTACGGGAGGCTGCAATTAGAAACTGGCCCCTGTAAATGCCTGAACCCCCCCCCCACCCCCTCCTAGTTTCCTCCCCCTCGTATGTATATTTACTGTTAGGATCTCTGTTTAACAGTACTGTATATTTGCATATCTTGTATGTCACAAATGTAACAGTACTACATATCTGTATGTCATAAATGTCATGATTAGATTAGATTTTTATATCTCTATACGTATGTCATAAATGTCATTATGAATTGAAAATGGGGGACCCTGATGTAAACAAGACGAAAGTCTTTCTCTGGTCTGCATGCCCTTAACAAATGTGTGTATTGAGCTGTACTGTACTGTACCCATTCTGCAATCTGTTAATAAAGTTTTCATTCAATCAATCAATAAATCAAATCAGATCAGTACGCCAGCGGTGGAAAGTAACTACGTTTTATTTTTTTTACTTAAGTACTTGTACTTTATGAGTACCGTATTTTCATTTTAGGGAACTTTCATCTGTTAATTAAAGTTTTCAATCAATCAATCAACCTATTAGCAATGCAATGCGGACAAAGTGGCGCGAGCGTTCTCCGCCATTTCTGAGCTCAAAATACCGTATTATTTATAAATTTTGTTATGTTGCAATTTAAATAGATATTTGCTCTACCGATTTTTTAAATGTATATATTTTCAGTGACTGCAGAAAAACGGTTGACCTCCCTAGTAATTTGATCGTGTTTTGATTGATTGAAAATGTTATTAACAGATTGCAGAATGTAGTTTCTTCGTCAAATGTATATACTATTTTTTTTAGACTTTTTGTATCACAAACAGTACTGTATTTGTAAATCTGGTAGGTCATAAATGTATAGATGTAGCAGTACTGTCTATCTGTATGTCATGTATGTAATATATGTTATGATGAATTGAAAATGGCGGACCCTGATGTAAACAAGACAACTTTCTCTGGTCTGCATCCCCTTAACAATTGTGTATTGAGCTGTACTGTATTGTACCCATTCTGCAATCTGTTAATAACATTTTCAATCAATCAATAGCAATATTTTTTTAGGGGGACATGTCCCCTGCGACCTCCCCTAAACCCACGCCTATGTACATGCGCACAAAAGACAAGATGCAAAATGTAGTAAAACTTTTATTCTTTTTTTTCCTCAAGTCAAAAAACAAACAAAACAAAGATACAGAGACGAGATGTTGGATTGATTACTATACAGTGGCAATTTATTCTTTAATTTAAACCTTCTTTAACCCCAGACACCTTAGTCTAAGTCTTTTCTCCAACTCAAGGAAACCCTGTCTCGCCTTCTGAGGCACACTCACCCTTCCTTCTTACACACACACACACACACACACTTTCACTCACATCCATACAACTGGGAGTCCCGTCTTCCTGAAATGACCGGATGGCATGGTTAAGACAACGGGATGGGATGAGAGCAAACTCACCACATGGGACAAATTCACTGCGTCTCTCTCCCTCGTTGCTTATGAAAGCTAGTATCGACGGCCTGGGAGGTGCACACCGCAGATATATGTATAAATGCAGTATGACCCCCCCCCCCCCCCCCCAAGCCAAAGCTGGTGGAACCAAAAGGCCAAAAGATGCAAAGTCCTGTCATTTCAAGACCACGTCTCCCAGGAGATGTTTAGTCGACACATTTCATAAAAAGAAAAGAGAAAATAAACAGTGTCTTGACTGAATGACATCTCCTGGTTCTCGTGGTCCACTGTGGAATCTCACAGGGATCAAAGATTCCACAACACAAGGACTCCCAGTAAAGACACAGCACTACATCCCCAGCACCCACCCCCCTCCCCCAGAGACCCCCCCCCCAAATCACAGGTACATACACTGGTAGAAAAAAAAAAAGGGACAAAACACTGTTATTTTTTCAGAAAAGACCAGGATCACTTGTGGATGAAGGGTTGAGGGAGAGGAGGGGGCCCAGCCAGCGTCTGATGAAGTCAGGCGTAAAGTGTTTGTCAGCATGAGTACATGGAGGGGTCTGTCTCCATCGTCAGTCAGGCACATGGACTCTTCAAACTTGGGCCTAGTCAAGTGTGAAAGCACCTTGAATTGAATCAAGTCCAACCGTCGTGTTGGGTGATGGGGGAGGGGCCGGGGGTCTCGCACTATTGTATTGGGTCACCACAAGTGCCGTTATCATCAGACAAAACTCCCTCGTTTAAAAATCACTGAAACTAATCAGCTTTCCACTCTTGCTCTTGGAGAAAGTGCGACACTGGCCCAAAAAAATAAAAAGTGTACAGGCGCCCTCTAGTGTCCAACTACAGACACTTCACCCCCGCTTCTACCTGAACTGACCATTTAGTAGTATTATAATGAAGCATGGAGGATGACGAGCTGTACGAGCCGTCAGTCGTGGTTCAAAACGGAGCCATCGTGGCAGAACCGGGCGGGTGTGGGACCTCTAGGGAAACACGACGGAGGCAAACCGGGCCCCGGGGGGCCCCTTCATCCACAGTGTTTAAAACATGAGCTTCCTTTTTCCAAAGAGCTTTTTTTTTTTTTTTTTTACAAAGTCACCAGAAACTAACAAAAAAGCAACAAAACAAAAAAAATATCATTAAATCTTTTTTTTTTCATTCTTATTCAGAGAATAGTTAACTGTCTCTTTTTTCTTTTCTCTTCTCTTTAAATAAATCGAACAGAGCCCAAATCAAGAGCAACAACAACAACTCATGTACACGGCAGCTAAATGAGAAATGGGACGAGTGTTATTGAAGAGTGGGAGGGACTCGAAAAGATTTCAACCTAAAACTCCAGATTAAAAATGTATTAACAATGTGCTACTCATGCAAAACGATGACAAAGAAAAGCAGCAAGTAAAGCCAAGAAACTAGGCTCCCGCACCCTGATCCACCCGTCAGCCCCACCTCCTTCTGAAACATCTAAAGGTCATTACACAGAATAACACATTCCGATAGTATTAAGCACTATTTTCTCCTTTTCTCGCGCTCTCTCTCTCTCCATATAAATCTTCGAACGTTCCCCGTGTCTAGGAAAAGAACATTTACTGCTGGAAAAAAGTGTCTCTCTCCCTCTCTTCTCTTTTGTTGTACAATTCTCTCTAAAACGTATGGAGGAATGGGGTTGCTGGTGGGTGTTTTCAAATGACATCTTTCAGGCTCGTCTTGGGGGGGGGGGGGGGTTAGGAGAGGAACGAGGAGGGGAGAGGTTACATGAGGACATGTCTTCCTCAACGGAGATGGCGATGAAACACCACCAGCGGGAGAACTCCATTAGGAGAAAAGCGGCTCTCTTCGCTGCGGGCCAGTTCCTCTCTCTCTCTCCCCGTTATGGATCTTTCTACATCGACAACTTCGCCGCCTTCAAGGCTACGACGCGAGGGACACATCGCTCCCCCTCAAATCGATTTTCTCTCTCCCGTCGTGGGGGGAATTATTTTAGCGACCAATCCTGTTAATTCCGGTCGACGTTCCGGTTTGACCCAACCGTTTCAATATACATTTAGGTTTCCTTGTGTTCTACGCTCCACAACCCCCCCCCGTCGTGGGGAGAATTATTTTAATGACCAATCCTTCACCTCGTGTGTTAATTCCGGTCGACGTTCCTCCGGTTTGACCCAATCGTTTCAATATACATTTAGGTTTCCTTGTGTTCTACGCTCCACAACCCCCCCCCCCCCCCCCACACCAAAAAAAATGGCAGCGACTATACATTTACAGAAACAGAAAAAGGCCTACTTAAGATAAGTCTCAGTAAAATATTTCAATAAAGACTGGCTCAACCCTTCCTCCATTTTTTTCCTCTTTTTTCTTCCTTTTTTAATTTTAATTTTTTAAAGCGTACGCTTTAAAGGTGATAAATACAATCCACTGATAGCTTTTCAAAGGCTTTTGGCAATACTAAGCTCTTCAATTACTGTACAACCAACACTGAAGTTCAGAGCGAGAGAGAGGGAGACTGGGTGCAGTGAAACATCAGGGGGGAAGGGGGACCACATCTCCCTCCCCAGTTATTTCCTCTCCGATCTGCTTCACACCCTATGTGAAAAAAAAGAATGAAAATAAATCTATTTCAAAGGCAGCCTTTTTCCTCCTGGCTAAACAGTTCAAGTCTATCAAATAAAATAAAAAGTAAATATTTCTCGGGGGGACCCAACCCCCCATCCCCCCCCTCTTTCCTAAGGTGATCAATGCTGAGGGTAACAGAGGTCCAGAAAGGAGGGAGATGGGAGGGGTTAGAGGGCAGATGTCCCCCAAATTCACAATTGGAACCCCTGCGGCTTTGCTTAGTTGTGGTTTCAAGTTCAGTTGTAGGGGGGGGGGGGCTATCCTTCAGTTGTCCTCCCCGAGGTTGAGGAGGCGCTGGTGGGTTCAGTAGGGGCCTCCTCAGCTGCCTCTCCTTCTGCGCGGCGGCCCCTCAGTTGGCCTCCTCGTCGCTGTCGTCCGGACTGATGGCCGGGCTGGTGAGGCTGTAGGTGGGGGAGGTGGGGCTGTACCCCGGGGAGGTGGGGCTGTACGTGGAGCCTTTGGGACTAGTGGGCGAGTAGGTGGGGGAGGTGGGCGAGTACTTGGGGGAGGTCGGAGAGTAGGTGGGCGACGTCGGGGAGTACTTGGGGCTGGTGGGCGTGTAAGTGGGCGAGGTGGGTGAGTAGGTGGGCGACGTGGGGCTGTACTTGGGCGTCGTGGGGGAGTAGGTCGGGGAAGTGGGCGTGTACTTGGGCGACGTGGGCGAGTACTTGGGAGAGGTGGGCGAGTACTTGGGCGAGGTCGGCGTGTACTCCGGGGAGCTGGGGCTGTACGACGGGGAGGTCGGGGTGTACTTGGGCGAGGTGGGCGAGTAGGAGGGCGAGCTGGGGGAGTAGGAGGGCGAGCTGGGCGTGTAGGTGGGCGACTGGGGGGTGAAGCGCGGGCTAGAGGGGGAGTAGGACGGAGAGGTGGGCGAGTAGGAGGGGGAGGTGGGCGAGTAGTTGGGGGAGGTGGGGGTGTAGTTGGGCGACGTGGGCGAGTAGGAGGGTGAGGTGGGAGAGTAGGAGGGGGAGGTGGGGGAGTAACTGGGCGAGGTGGGGGTGTAGTTGGGTGAGGTGGGACTGTAGCTCGGACTGGTCGGCGAGTAGGAGGGGGAGGTGGGCGAGTAGGAGGGGGAGGTGGGGGAGTAGGAGGGGGAGGTGGGGGAGTAGGATGGGGAGGTGGGAGAGTAGGAGGGGGAGGTGGGGGAGTAGCTCGGCGACGTCGGGCTGTAGCTCGGGGAGGTGGGGCTGTAACTGGGTGAGGTGGGGGAGTAGGAGGGGGAGGTGGGGGAGTACGAGGGGGAGGTGGGGGAGTAGGATGGAGACGTTGGGGAGTAGGAGGGGGACGTGGGCGAGTACGACGGCGAGGTCGGGGAGTAGCTGGGCGAGGTGGGGGAGTAGGAGGGGGAGGTGGGGCTGTAGTTGGGGCTCGTCGGGGAGTAGGAGGGGGAGGTGGGGGAGTAGGAGGGGGAGGTCGGGGAGTAGCCGGGGCTCTGGGGGGTGTAGCCCCCAGGGGAACGAGGCTCGTAGGCTGGGGAGGTGGGCGAGTAGTTGGGGGACATGGCTCCACCTGAAGAGTCAAAAGGAAAAATTTTAGCAATGTTGTTCTCGTTTTTAAGAGGTTCTTTACGTGGCATTTTATGTTCAAATAAGTGTTACATAGCTCTACATTCCTACAGCGGTCACTGATAGTGTTTGACCAGTAACATGGGTCTCAGTCCCTCCGCTCTGCAGTAATCCAATCAGGAGAGAGAACCCTAGATGTTTTTACTCATTTCAAGAAATCATGCCAAGCCAAATTTGCTGGCAGATTATATTACTTGTTTCAAGCACATATTAGTTTTTATTTAGTATTTTTGTCAAGCCTATTTTGTCAGTGTGGAGTTCTCTCTCCTGGTTAGATAACGTTTTTTGTTTACTGCAGAGCGGAGGGACTGGCCACACACTCTATATCAGTGATCTGTCGGAATGTAGAGCTATTATTCTAACATGTAGCCCACTTACAGCACCTTTAACTCAAACTCCTGTCTAATTGCAGATACAGTTCCCATTACATTATATGACTCAAGTGTACGATGTAGTTTATAAAGGGCTTCAATGAAAATATGTTAAACATACGGCTAAAAGAGTCACCCAGATTCTTCAACTAGATGGAAATGTAATACATTTTTTTAGGTCGCTCTGGTTTCTCTAGCTTGACTGAAGCGTTTACATGAGGTTTCATTTGGAACGGAGCTCAACCAGTCCCAGTTAACAGGCCTACTACCAGAGGCTACATTCAGTAGTAAATCATCTCACCTGGAGAGGGAATGTAGGGGCTGGCCGGGCCTGGAGACCCAGGAGAACCAGGCGTAGGGGACCAGGCCGGGGAGTAGCCCGGAGAGAAGCCGCTCGCGTCTGACGCCGCGCTGGGCGAGAAGCCGGCCGCCCCGGGGGTCATGCCGCTTCCTGGAGGTGAAAGATCAAAGAGTCAGCGAATGAAACCCAAAAGAAGATGAGCCGTTTAAACCCAGGTACTAACGTTATATATATATTTCATTTGTATTTGTTCCGTTCATGGTAATGCAGTTTCATTAAAAAAAAAAAAAAAAAAAAAAAAAATAATAATAATAATAATAATAATAATAACTAGACAATTCCGCGCGGGGGAAATTGTGAAAGTGTGGGTGACGCCTGTGCACCGCCGGCCAACGGGGGAGAGGGTCTCTCGCGAGTCTCTATGACAAACGGTTCAAAGGATACAAAAAGGGGGCGCGGCCTAAGGATCGGGGGAGTGGTCAACATAGACCAATCAAAGAGGATATCCCTACTGAGTGCAATGACACAACCCGCAACACTATTACACTATTACACAATATTACACTATTACACACTATTACACACTATTACACACTATTACACACTATTACACTATTACACACTATTACACTATTACACACTATTACACACTATTACACTATTACACACTATTACACACTATTACACTATTACACACTATTACACTATTACACACTATTACACTATTACACACTATTACACACTATTACACTATTACACTATTACACACTATTACACTATTACACACTATTACACTATTACACATTATTACACTATTACACTATTACACACTATTACACTATTACACACTATTACACACTATTACACTATTACACACTATTACACTATTACACACTATTACACTATTACACACTATTACACTATTACACACTATTACACACTATTACACACTATTACACTATTACACACTATTACACACTATTACACTATTACACACTATTACACTATTACACACTATTACACTATTACACACTATTACACTATTACACTATTACACACTATTACACACTATTACACACTATTACACTATTACACTATTACACACTATTACACTATTACACACTATTACACACTATTACACGATTACACACTATTACACTATTACACTATTACACACTATTACACTATTACACACTATTACACTATTACACACTATTACACTATTACACACTATTACACACTATTACACTATTACACTATTACACTATTACACTATTACACACTATTACACTATTACACTATTACACACTATACCACTATTACACTATTACACACTATTACACTATTACACACTATTGCACTATTACACTATTACACTATTACACACTATTACACTATTACACACTATTACACTATTACACTATTACACACTATTACACTATTACACTATTACACACTATTACACTATTACACTATTACACTATTACACTATTGCACACTATTACACTATTACACACTATTACACTATTACACACTATTACACTATTACACACTATTACACACTATTACACTATTACACTATTACACACTATTACACACTATTACACTATTACACACTATTACACTATTACACACTTACACTATTACACACTATTACACTATTACACACTATTACACTATTACACTATTACACACTATTACACTATTACACACTATTACACTATTACACACTATTACACACTATTACACTATTACACACTATTACACTATTACACTATTACACACTATTACACTATTACACAATATTACACTATTACACACTATTACACTATTACACACTATTACACTATTACACACTATTACACTATTACACTATTACACACTATTACACTATTACACTATTACACACTATTACACTATTACACACTATTACACTATTACACTATTACACACTATTACACTATTACACACTATTACACTATTACACACTATTACACTATTACACTATTACACACTATTACACTATTACACACTATTACACTATTACACTATTACACTATTACACACTATTACACACTATTACACTATTACACACTATTACACACTATTACACTATTACACTATTACACTATTACACTATTACAAACTATTACACACTATTACACTATTACACACTATTACACTATTACACACTATTACACTATTACACTATTACACTATTACACTATTACACACTATTACACACTATTACACACTATTACACTATTACACACTATTACACACTATTACACACTATTACACACTATTACACTATTACATACTATTACACACTATTACACTATTACACACTATAACACTATTACACTATTACACACTATTACACTATTACACTATTACACACTATTACACTATTACACTATTACACACTATTACACTATTACACACTATTACACACTATTACACTATTACACACTATTACACTATTACACTATTACACTATTACACACTATTACACTATTACATACTATTACACCATTACACACTATTACACTATTACATACTATTACACACTATTACACTATTACACTATTACACACTATAACACTATTACACTATTACACACTATTACACTATTACACTATTACACTATTACACACTATTACACTATTACACACTATTACACTATTACACACTATTACACTATTACACACTATTACACAATATTACACTATTACACACTATTACACACTATTACACTATTACACACTATTACACTATTACACACTATTACACTATTACACTATTACACACTATTACACTATTACACACTATTACACTATTACACACTATTACACTATTACACACTATTACACTATTACACACTATTACACTATTACACACTATTACACACTATTACACTATTACACACTATTACACTATTACACACTATTACACTATTACACAATATTACACTATTACACACTATTACACTATTACACTATTACACACTATTACACTATTACACACTATTACACTATTACACACTATTACACTATTACACCGAGTACAATGGCACAATCCGCAAGTCTCTACGACAAACGGTTCAAGAGATACACTGAGGGGGTGTGGCCTAAGGGGGCGTGGTCTAAGGATCGGGGGAGTGGTCAACATCGACCAATGAAAGGTGGTCAACATCGACCAATGGCACAATCCGCAAGTCTCTACGACAAACGGTTCAAGAGATACACTGAGGGGGTGTGGCCTAAGGGGGCGTGGTCTAATGATCGGGGGAGTGGTCAACATCGACCAATGAAAGGTGGTCAACATGGACCAATGAAAAATGAAAGAGGATATCCCTACTGAGTACAATGGCACAACCCACAAGACAGAGGGCGCTGTCCAGCAATTCAGCACTGCAACACAGTGATGGCCAATGATGGGTTAAGTGGATGATGTCATTGGCAGGTCAGCTCAGCCATGAGCCCTGAGCCTCACAGCTGTTAAGCCTGAACCAATCAGCCATGAGCACAATGACTTGCATATTCTGAAATTTCTTTACATGACTGCATTGTCACGTTGATTAAAAGAAAACTATAAGAGATGAAGCGTTGTGACTCGCACAAGAGCACTACAACGAGTAGGCGAAGGGTTGTGCGCGAGATTGTGGCATTCGTGCGATATTGTGGCACTCCTTCGGCGATCGGAACAGAAGGCTAAAAAAAAATGGATTACACACTATTACACTATTACACACTATTACACTATTACACACTATTACACACTATTACACTATTACACTATTACACACTATTACACTATTACACACTATTACACTATTACACATTATTACACACTATTACACTATTACACACTATTACACACTATTACACTATTATACACTATTACACACTATTACACTATTACACACTATTACACTATTACACTATTACACACTATTACACTATTACACACTATTACACTATTACACACTATTACACTATTACACACTATTACACTATTACACACTATTACACTATTACACTATTACACACTATTACACTATTACACACTATTACACACTATTACACTATTACACACTATTACACTATTACACACTATTACACTATTACACACTATTACACTATTACACACTATTACACACTATTACACTATTACACACTATTACACTATTACACACTATTACACTATTACACACTATTACACTATTACACTATTACACACTATTACACACTATTACACTATTACACACTATTACACACTATTACACTATTACACACTATTACACTATTACACACTATTACACTATTACACACTATTACACTATTACACTATTACACACTATTACACACTATTACACTATTACACACTATTACACTATTACACTATTACACTATTACACACTATTACACTATTACACACTATTACACACTATTACACGATTACACACTATTACACTATTACACTATTACACACTATTACACTATTACACACTATTACACTATTACACACTATTACACACTATTACACTATTACACACTATTACACTATTACACTATTACACACTATTACACTATTACACTATTACACTATTACACACTATTACACTATTACACTATTACACACTATTACACACTATTACACGATTACACACTATTACACTATTACACTATTACACACTATTACACTATTACACACTATTACACTATTACACACTATTACACTATTACACACTATTACACTATTACACACTATTACACACTATTACACTATTACACACTATTACACTATTACACACTATTACACTATTACACACTATTACACTATTACACACTATTACACTATTACACTATTACACACTATTACACACTATTACACTATTACACACTATTACACTATTACACACTATTACACTATTACACACTATTACACTATTACACTATTACACTATTACACACTATTACACTATTACACACTATTACACACTATTACACTATTACACACTATTACACTATTACACACTATTACACTATTACACACTATTACACTATTACACTATTACACACTATTACACACTATTACACTATTACACACTATTACACACTATTACACTATTACACACTATTACACTATTACACACTATTACACTATTACACACTATTACACTATTACACTATTACACACTATTACACACTATTACACTATTACACACTATTACACTATTACACTATTACACTATTACACACTATTACACTATTACACTATTACACACTATTACACACTATTACACGATTACACACTATTACACTATTACACTATTACACACTATTACACTATTACACACTATTACACTATTACACACTATTACACTATTACACACTATTACACACTATTACACTATTACACTATTACACACTATTACACTATTACACACTATTACACTATTACACTATTACACACTATACCACTATTACACTATTACACACTATTACACTATTACACACTATTACACTATTACACACTATTACACTATTACACACTATTACACTATTACACTATTACACACTATTACACACTATTACACTATTACACACTATTACACTATTACACACTATTACACTATTACACACTATTACACTATTACACTATTACACACTATTACACTATTACACACTATTACACACTATTACACTATTACACACTATTACACTATTACACACTATTACACTATTACACTATTACACACTATTACACACTATTACACTATTACACACTATTACACTATTACACTATTACACTATTACACACTATTACACTATTACACTATTACATACTATTACACACTATTACACTATTACACTATTACACACTATAACACTATTACACACTATTACACTATTACACTATTACACACTATTACACTATTACACTATTACACACTATTACACTATTACATACTATTACACTATTACACACTATTACACTATTACACACTATTACACTATTACACTATTACACACTATAACACTATTACACTATTACACACTATTACACTATTACACTATTACACTATTACACACTATTACACACTATTACACTATTACACACTATTACACACTATTACACTATTACACACTATTACACTATTACACACTATTACACAATATTACACTATTACACACTATTACACACTATTACACTATTACACACTATTACACTATTACACACTATTACACTATTACACTATTACACACTATTACACTATTACACACTATTACACTATTACACACTATTACACTATTACACACTATTACACTATTACACAATATTACACTATTACACACTATTACACTATTACACTATTACACACTATTACACTATTACACACTATTACACTATTACACTATTACACACTATTACACTATTACACACTATTACACTATTACACCGAGTACAATGGCACAATCCGCAAGTCTCTACGACAAACGGTTCAAGAGATACACTGAGGGGGTGTGGCCTAAGGGGGCGTGGTCTAAGGATCGGGGGAGTGGTCAACATCGACCAATGAAAGGTGGTCAACATCGACCAATGGCACAATCCGCAAGTCTCTACGACAAACGGTTCAAGAGATACACTGAGGGGGTGTGGCCTAAGGGGGCGTGGTCTAAGGATCGGGGGAGTGGTCAACATCGACCAATGAAAGGTGGTCAACATGGACCAATGAAAAATGAAAGAGGATATCCCTACTGAGTACAATGGCACAACCCACAAGACAGAGGGCGCTGTCCAGCAATTCAGTACTGCAACACAGTGATGGCCAATGATGGGTTAAGTGGATGATGTCATTGGCAGGTCAGCTCAGCCATGAGCCCTGAGCCTCACAGCTGTTAAGCCTGAACCAATCAGCCATGAGCACAATGACTTGCATATTCTGAAATTTCTTTACATGACTGCATTGTCACGTTGATTAAAAGAAAACTATAAGAGATGAAGCGTTGTGACTCGCACAAGAGCACTACAACGAGTAGGCGAAGGGTTGTGCGCGAGATTGTGGCATTCGTGCGATATTGTGGCACTCCTTCGGCGATCGGAACAGAAGGCTAAAAAAAAATGGATTTCTAGAGGGCGATTGCATGGCGGTCAATGGGGAGGAGAACCTTCAAACAAATGGTCGTCAGTTGAGATAGAAATGTCCAATTCCATTTATTTTTCGTTTGTGAGCGGGATGACAGCCGTGTCATCGTTTTGATGTGTTTGTTTTATTTCTACGTCCAAAATTGAGATCACACTCGCAATTCACCCAAGGTAGGGGGAAAAAGATTATTTCAGCTGCTACACTCTAAAATGCAATGCATTCCCAATGGGACCGAAATTTTACCGTTTAAAGTCGATTCGTAGCCAGACGGTGCGGTGAAACTTTTACGGGTTCGAAGACCGCAGTTGCCATAGGCAAGCCGCTCGTTTTGATACCTTTCACGTGTATGGTGCGCGAACGCTTACGTGTTGCAAAGTGTTTGAAACTCTAAATTGCACTGTATTTCCGAAATTTTACCGTTTAAAGTCGATTCGTAGCCAGACGGTGCCGTGAAACTTTACGAGTTCGAATAGCACATCGAGTTGGAGCAAGCCGGTCGTTTTGATACCTTTCACGTGTATGGGGCGCGAACGCTCTGGCACGAGTGTTGTTTGGAAAATCGGTGGATCTCGCACTCTAAAATGCATGCATTTCAGAAATTTTACCGTTTAAAGTCGATTCGTAGCCAGACGGTGCGGTGAAACTTTACGAGTTCGGAGACCGGTGTTGCCATAGGCAAGCCGCTCGTTTTGATACCTTTCACGTGTATGGGGCGCGAACGCTTACGTGTTGCAAAGTGTTTGCAAAATCGGTGGAATAAAGAATAAATAAAAAGAGTATGGATATGTATAGTGTGGGTTGCAACCTGGCTTCGCCAGGTCACCCACACTAATAATAATAATAATAATAATAATAATAATAATAATAATAATACATTTAATTTATAGTGCACTTTACATTTGGAACCAAATCTCAAAGTGCTACAGGTTAAAAACAGTCTTTAAAAACATAGGCAATTATAAAAACAAGGCATAAAAACATAAAAAAGGGATAAAACACACAAAGGCAAGTATAAAAGGTTAAAACTAAGAAAAAGGTGCCAAAGAAAAGTATTTCATAATCAAAGCACCCCCACAATTTGCACATTCCATGAGTGAAAAAGTCAGTTATTTACACATAATTAACAATCAATACTTAAAAAAAATAGTCATACAGAAAGCTATTACCCCTCAACTTCATTAATAAGTCCAATTGTTCTATTTGTACAACTCTTTAAATAATTCTGTAGAGAATTCCAGTTCTTACACCACATACTCAAATACACATCTGCTTTAAAAGTAGTCGTACATACTGATGCTTAAAAGTACATCTCCTTCTACGGTTCTCGTCCTTGGAGCTAAAAACAAACAACCTCTGAAAGCTTTCTGGCAATACTCCGTTTTTTGCTTTGTACATAACTAACATAAGTTTCATAAGTTCTGTCAAATCCACTTCATGAACAATTCTTACCGCTCTTTTCTGTAATATAAACAAATATATATACCGGTATATATATATATATATATACATACCGGTATATATATATATATATATATATATATGCACACACTCACCAATGCTGGGGGACCAGGCACCATAAGCGGGGGTGGCTCCCGTGTTCCAGGGGGTCATGGCAGGGGACATGCTGCTCATCGGGCTGGGAGCCGAGCCAAAGAACATTCCAGTGGCTGCAAATAGGATGCAACACAGAACATTAATAGGGTTCCCACAGACATTGAAACAAAATGAAATTCCTACCGATATTATTGGCCGATATTGGCATTAAAATGTGATATCGGAAATGATCGGTATCGGTAAAAAAAATTATAATATATATTTTTTTTTACATTTATTTAACATTTATTTACCCAGGCAAGCAAGTAAGAACAAATTCAGATTTTATTTATTGTCAAAAGTATGCATAATGTTGTGTTAATTCCACGACAAGAGATATGTAATGTTAATTACCTGAAATTATTCAGTTTTGGGGGGGGGGGGGGGGGGGGGGGGGCCCTGCATATATCGGTATCGGTTGATATCGGTATCGGTCTCTAATCCTGATGAAGACCGCTATGGTCGAAACATGTTGATTAGATTTTAAATGACTTAGCCACCTTTAATAAAGGCCTTTTAACCATCTTCCCTCTGGATTTTACATCTTTTTGAGTGCCTGGATCGACTCTCTTCTCTGAACTCTGCATTCCCGGTGATCCAAGAGCACCTTAACCTATATTGAACTGAGCTAACCAAGTTCTCCCTTTTGAGCACCTGGTTGTTTTTTTTCTCCTGCTTGCTGCATATCGGAAATTAAGAGTTGGACAATATCGGTATAGGTAAAAAAGCCAATATCGAACATCCCTACTTAAAACCAATTTCCGACAATTAGTTGCAGCAAACACTACCTATGACAAATAACACCATATCATCAGCAAACGGGGAGATAACGTCAGTGTGGACCAACACTCACGTCCGGCGACGCTGATGCCTGGCATGTTGGTGGGGATCTCCATGCCGTATTTGCACTTCTCCGCGTCCAGCAGCAGGTCGAAGCAGCCCGTCCCGCACGGGGCCAGCTGGCCCAGCATGATGTTCTCGGACACACCCTTCATGGGGTCGCTCTCTGCGTGGGACGAGGCCTCCATCAGCACGTCCACCTGAGGGGGACGGTAGGACACGCAGGAGGGTTATTGTGGATAATAAAAAAAAAAAAAAGGGAAATCCAAGGCGAATCAAAAAAGGCCTTCATTCTCTTGGTTGATTGGGGGCGAGAGTGGCTCGGGAGGTAGAGCAGTCGTCTGGTAATCTGGAGGTTCCCGGTTCGATTCCCGCTCCTCCCGGGCAGCGTGTCGAAGTGTCCTTGAGCAAGACACTTAACCCCTAACTGCTCCCGATGAGCAGGTTGGCACCTTGCATGGTTTCCTCCGTCGTCGGTGTGTGAATGTGTGAGTGAATGGGTAAATTGTAAAGCGCTTTGGATAAAATATGCTATATAAATGCAGCCATTTACAATTAACCATTCGGTAGAAAGACCATTTAAAAACACAGCTGGCCGAGGACAATGTAAACACATTGCCTCGATGTTGTGTTGTCACGGACCGAGTCAAGAGCCAGAGGTCAATAGTATCCAGCTGCAGACCTTCAGACCAGCGCTTACAAGCCCCGCACATACAAGCACCGCACATAGCAACCCCTCGCTTCCATTGGCTGATTTTGGTGACGTGATTTTGGGTCACGTTGCACGTTGCACTGCGGGATTGATTGATTGATTGATTGAAAACTTTATGGTGACGTGATTTTGGGTCACGTTGCACGTTGCACTGCGGGATTGATTGATTGATTGATTGAAAACTTTATTAACAGATTGCCGTATGATTTGGGTCACGTTGCACTGCGGGATTGATTGATTCATTGATTCATTGATTGATTGATTGATTGAAAACTTTATTAACAGATTGATTGATTGATTGAAAACTTTATTAACAGATTGCCGAATGGGTACACGTGACCACAGGCCCTGATTGATTGATTGAAAACTTTATTAACAGATTGTAGAATGGGTACACGTGACCTGACCGATTGATTGATTGATTGATTGATTGATTGATTGATTGAAAACTTTATTAACAGATTGCAGAATGGGTACAGTGACCGATTGATTGATTGATTGATTTATTGATTGATTGATTGAAAACTTTATTAACAGATTGCAGAATGCAGTACAGCTCAATACACACAATTGTTAAGGGGATGCAGACCATGCAGTACTGTTACATTTGTGACATACAGTAAATATATACAAGGGGGAGGGAACTGTACATTTATGATGAATTGAAAATGGGGGACCCTGATGTAAACAAGACGGAAGTCTTTCTCTGGTCTGCATCCCCTTAACAATTGTGTGTATTGAGCTGTACTGCAGATATATTTCAATTGCCTTACTTATTTACATAAGTATTATAGGCCTACAGCAGTATTGTACAGACAGTCTGTGTGAAGTCTGTGTGGTTATCCAGCTGCACAAAGGCAGAGCAAGAGGCTCTACAGAGGGTGGTGAAGGCGGCAGGCAGGATTGTCGGGACTCCTCTATCAAACATCACCTCCGTCTTCACCTCCCGCTGCCTCCACCGCTCCAAGTGTATCATCAAGGACCAGTCTCACCCAGCACATCACCTCTTTCAGCTCCTTCCCTCAGGGAGGAGATACCGGTCCATACATGCCAAGAGTTAAAGATTTAAGAACAGCTTTTTCCCCCAAGCAGTCAGACTGTTAAACGCTCATTGACTGTCCCCTCACGTGCACCATGCACTTACCTGGACTTGATAATCACTGTTACCACTCATCATGCACTTTATTTAAAATATTCTGTTATGTACAGTGTTATATGTGTTTCATGTATGTATATATTGTACTACGGTCTGTTGGAGCTCCCCTGAAATTTCACTCACGGTCATATAAGAGTTTTAATGTAGAAGGTTTTATTAATGAAATGTTGGGTATAAACTGGGAGGAGGTATGTTGTGAGGATGACCCAGAGGTTGCACTGGACTTATTTATGTCAGAAACAAATCAGCCCCATGGATAGATAGTAGCTTTTAATGAATTTTAATGAATGAGAGAGACATACTGTAGCCAAAAAAGCATCAGTGTGTTCCAGTTCTGCAGATGACAGACAAAAGTACTGTTCCTTACGTAATCAAGTCACAAAGTTAAATAAGGTGAGAAAAAGGGAATATTTTAAACCATGGTTATATGATGTGAGAAATGATGGTAAAAATCTATGGAATGTTTTAAATCAAATTATGGGTAGAAAATCCAATGTCTGTACACCTTTTGTTGAGTCATATGGAATTGTCCTAACCAAACCATGTGATATTGCCAACCATTTTAATGATTTTTATGCAAGTAAGATATCTCAGCTCAGGCAGGGAATGCACATCTCAAACAATACAAAATCAAATGACATAATTAAGAATATCATAATGAAAGATAAAGGGTGTACATTTGATTTTCAACAGGTTGAGGTTAGTGATATTGAAAGGTTACTCCAGGCTCTACCTGACAGCATGTTAGCTGGCACAGACAACTTGGATAGTAAATTATTGAGAATTACTGCTACGATCATAGCAAGTCCAGTGTCATATTATTAATAGATGTATACAAGTGGGACTATGTCCAAAGATATGGAAGGAGGCTAAGGTTACTCCTTTACCCAAAGACTCCAAATCAGTTTTTAATGAGGGCAACTCCAGACCTAATATAGAAAATGTAATGTACATATACGTTGTATACATCTATTAATAATATGACACTGGACTTGCTATGATCGTAGCAGTAATTCTCAATAATTTACTATCCAAGTTGTCTGTGCCAGCTAACTTGCTGTCAGGTAGAGCCTGGAGTAACCTTTCAATATCACTAACCTCAACCTGTTGAAAATCAAATGTACACCCTTTATCTTTCATTATGATATTCTTAATTATGTCATTTGATTTTGTATTGTTTGAGATGTGCATTCCCTGCCTGAGCTGAGATATCTTACTTGCATAAAAATCATTAAAATGGTTGGCAATATCACATGGTTTGGTTAGGACAATTCCATATGACTCAACAAAAGGTGTACAGACATTGGATTTTCTACCCATAATTTGATTTAAAACATTCCATAGATTTTTACCATCATTTCTCACATCATATAACCATGGTTTAAAATATTCCCTTTTTCTCACCTTATTTAACTTTGTGACTTGATTACGTAAGGAACGGTACTTTTGTCTGTCATCTGCAGAACTGGAACACACTGATGCTTTTTTGGCTACAGTATGTCTCTCTCATTCATTAAAATTCATTAAAAGCTACTATCTATCCATGGGGCTGATTTGTTTCTGACATAAATAAGTCCAGTGCAACCTCTGGGTCATCCTCACAACATACCTCCTCCCAGTTTATACCCAACATTTCATTAATAAAACCTTCTACATTAAAACTCTTATATGACCGTGAGTGAAATTTCAGGGGAGCTCCCACAGACCGTAGTACAATATATACATACATGAAACACATATAACACTGTACATAACAGAATATTTTAAATAAAGTGCATGATGAGTGGTAACAGTGATTATCAAGTCCAGGTAAGTGCATGGTGCACGTGAGGGGACAGTCAATGAGCGTTTAACAGTCTGACTGCTTGGGGGAAAAAGCTGTTCTTAAATCTTTAACTCTTGGCATGTATGGACCGGTATCTCCTCCCTGAGGGAAGGAGCTGAAAGAGGTGATGTTCTGGGTGAGACTGGTCCTTGATGATACACTTGGAGCGGTGGAGGCAGCGGGAGGTGAAGACGGAGGTGATGTTTGATAGAGGAGTCCCGACAATCCTGCCTGCCGCCTTCACCACCCTCTGTAGAGCCTCTTGCTCTGCCTTTGTGCAGCTGGATAACCACACAGACTTCACACAGACTGTCTGTACAATACTGCTGTGGGCCTATAATACTTATGTAAATAAGTAAGGCAATTGAAATATATCTGCAGTACAGCTCAATACACACAATTGTTAAGGGGATGCAGACCAGAGAAAGACTTCCGTCTTGTTTACATCAGGGTCCCCCATTTTCAATTCATCATAAATGTACAGTTCCCTCCCCCTTGTATATATTTACTGTATGTCACAAATGTAACAGTACTGCATGGTCTGCATCCCCTTAACAATTGTGTGTATTGAGCTGTACTGCATTCTGCAATCTGTTAATAAAGTTTTCAATCAATCAATCAATAAATCAATAAATCAATAAATCAATCAATCAATCAATCGGTCACTGTACCCATTCTGCAATCTGTTAATAAAGTGTTCAATCAATCAATCAATCAATCAATCAATCAATCGGTCAGGTCACGTGTACCCATTCTACAATCTGTTAATAAAGTTTTCAATCAATCAATCAGGGCCTGTGGTCACGTGTACCCATTCGGCAATCTGTTAATAAAGTTTTCAATCAATCAATCAATCTGTTAATAAAGTTTTCAATCAATCAATCAATCAATCAATGAATCAATGAATCAATCAATCCCGCAGTGCAACGTGACCCAAATCATACGGCAATCTGTTAATAAAGTTTTCAATCAATCAATCAATCAATCCCGCAGTGCAACGTGCAACGTGACCCAAAATCACGTCACCATAAAGTTTTCAATCAATCAATCAATCAATCCCGCAGTGCAACGTGCAACGTGACCCAAAATCACGTCACCAAAATCAGCCAATGGAAGCGAGGGGTTGCTATGTGCGGTGCTTGTATGTGCGGGGCTTGTAAGCGCTGGTCTGAAGGTCTGCAGCTGGAAGCATCTCGCTATTTCAGCCACTAGATGTCACTAGACATCTGTAGTCAGAAACACATTTTTAGGTTCAACTAAGTTCAGAAAAAGAGAAAGTTGACAAGCGAACAAGCCGCCATTTTCTTTTGGAAAACGGGAGCAGAGAACCACGGACCGCCCACTAGCAGTGCGTTTATCCAATCGGGTGCGTTCCATGTGGGGAAATGGCAAGTAGGGAGGGGCTAAGCAACGTACACGTAACGTGCACTCTCTGCCCAAAGGTTGATGCCCAGACATATCCCGAGCACAGAAAAACAAGATACAGGCAAAGGGAAGGGTCTCTACAAATAAGAAGATACAGGCAAAGGGAAGGATCTATCTACAAATAAGAAGATACAGGCAAAGGGAAGGGTCTCTACAAATAAGATATAGGCAAAGGGAAGGGTCTCTACAAATAAGATATAGGCAAAGGGAAGGGTCTGTCTACAAATAAGATATAGGCAAAGGGAAGGTCTCTCTACAAATAAGATATAAGCAAAGGGAAGGGTCTATCTACAAATAAGAAGATACAGGCAAAGGGAAGGGTATCTACAAATAAGATATAGGCAAAGGGAAGGGTCTCTACAAATAAGATATAGGCAAAGGGAAGGGTCTCTACAAATAAGAAGATACAGGCAAAGGGAAGGTTCTCTACAAATAAGATACAGGCATAGGGAAGGGTCTCTACAAATAAGAAGATACAGGCAAAGGGAAGGGTCTCTACAAATAAGAAGATACAGGCAAAGGGAAGGGTCTCTACAAATAAGAAGATACAGGCAAAGGGAAGGGTCTCTACAAATAAAGACAGTCACTTTTAGTGGGTCTTAAGTGATGAATTGACAGGGATCATGTTTGAACATTGTTATTTTTAGGATAATTCTACATATAATCCTTTATTATACCTTATAACAATTTAATAACAATAGGCAAGTCTGTTTCATCAAACCAGGGTATCTGGCAGGTTTCAACAAGTAAAATGTGAGTCTTTTTAGGACCACTTAGAGCTCAATTTAATACCAATTCCACAACAATACTAGCAAAAATAAACAACAACCGACACTGAGCTGCACTATTAAAATTATCGCGTGTTCCATACAAGCTCTCACCAGACCAACTAACCTCCCAGTAGCCACGCAAAAAAACAACCACTTGAATACAAAAACATTCCATATATATTTTATATTATTTAATCTCCCGAAAGCTATTTTCTAAGTGTGAAAATAAGTCTCTCACCGTCTCCTCGAAGGAACACTTCATGAGGGGTCCAGTGTCCTGCCGGTTGATGCCGTGACGTGTGATGGCCATCAGATGGCCCCTGCTGGTCATGGTGTCGCAAAGCAGCGCCAAGTGGCGGTAGTTGACGTAAGAGCCGTCAAAGGAGATCACGTGGTACAACTCCCGCTCCAGGGCTTTGCGGACGGCCTCGATACCCAGCACCTACATCCAGAGACAGAGCGACAGGGAAATCAGGTCAGTGGGGGAAACGGACACAGACAATGCGCCCCGAGGGCTCTCCCGAGTTGTCGCCCCTTTTTCATTTTTGGCACTTTGGGAAATGTGTCAACTGCAGTCAATGACAGGAAAATGCGCCGCAGAGTAGATACCGAAAGCCGTTGTAATCATATTCAAGGGTGTGCGAGTGTACCGTGAAGTACAGATGGGCTTCTATTTTCAAATATTCTTTAAATTTTTTAATAGTCCATGCAATTATTTGTTCAGTCTCCAAAAATATATTTCCCCTTGTTTTACCAGCACCTACACTGTAGTGTATTGAAATGGGACCCTATTAACCCTTTCACTGCCACACTACAGAAGGTTAACCCTTTACTATCACGCTACCAGTCGGTAGTGTGATAGCAAAGGGTTAACCTTCTGTAGTGTGGCAGTGAAAGGGTTAACCTGCTGCCGTGTGGCAGTGAAAGGGTTAACCTTCTGTGTATTGTTGCAGTGAAAGGGTTAACCATTTGGTAGTGCGGCAGTGAAAGGGTTAACTGTTGCATGCTGGGTACAGCTCGCTAGCTAGCCAGGTAGCATAACAGCTGGGAGAACAGAAAAGAAAGATGAAGAATGAGAGACTCTACGCATCAGTGATGTAACGTTCAGAGGAGGGAGGGGGGATTTCCACCTACCGTGAAGATCTCCACGATGTCGTTGGACGTGGTCCTGACAGGGTCGACGTCCTTCTCGCTGAGGACCCTCATGAGGCCCACGCCGTCCGTCTCCAGGATCCACTCCTGCAGGGCCTTGAACTCTCCCTCTTCCGTGATGATGATCTTCTTCTTGTTGTCCGTCTGGGGCAAATGCATGTACACCTGGAGGGGCGGAGGGCCGGGAGTTGAGAAACATTAATCCATGAATGAGACTGGACAGGGAAGTATTAACATTGCTTACATGCTTATGGCTATGATCACATTGGACACCTTTTTTCGATGGTTTTGTTGCACGTCTCCTACAAACTACGCGCCTCACGTTTTATTATATCACCTTATTGATGCCTTTCTGCACCGTCTTCATCATATAAATAAAAAATTATAATAACCATGTTTCTCTGCTCTAGCCTCCCACATGAGTGTGACTGAAAACTGTGGCAACCAACGAGGTACAGGCCTTTCCCCGACAACTTTATATGAGATCAGCGATAATGCAAACGCTGTGCGTGAATGGCGGCTTAGCGCAGTCATAGTATTCTCATGACGTGTGACACGTATCTGACCAATGTGGTGCAAATCCATTAACACAGCTTATGGTCCACGGTAGTCGTTTAATGATTTAATCACCTATTCGATCACCTGTCGTTTTCCTACCGAGACGTCTGCGATGGCGATGTATATAAAATAATAAACTGGTTCTATACCGATTTTAATACAGATTATTTAGTAGGGCTGACCTTCGATCTTTTTTTGGAATTCGAAGCTTCGGGGCCGAGATTCAATTTTAATTCGAAGCTTCAAAATAAAATATATATATATATATATATATTTTTTTTTTTATGTTGGGGGACTTGTACAGCACTTTGTTCAACTTTGACAGTGCTGTAAAGTTTAAACCTTTTTAAATCTTAGACAAACAAAACACTTTGCTTTCATTAAATATTGTAAGCTGTCATTTGAGGCTTTATAAAAGCAGCACAATGAACACAAATCTGTCAGTGCAGAGTCCGACCTCATCTTAAATAACAAACAGCATTGCTTGTTGTAATTAACAAAGAGAGGCAGAGTTGATTTTGCACAAAAAATATATATTTCAATAATCGCATTTTATTTTCATATTCGAATCCCATGCCCATTTATTTAGTATACCGATTTTAATTTTGGGATATTTAATTTTGTATTTTACAATATGCACTTTGCAATAGTGTATTTAGCTATATTTGTAATATTGTATCCTATAATACTGTGGATGTTAAGGCAGTGGCGGCCGCCGCCCCCCCTGGTAAAGAGAGCAGGAGAAGAAGAAAATTTTAAATTTTTATTTTAGACCCCTAAAAATTAAATAAACATGTTTAAAATGAATAATATTTACTCATTTTAAGTATGTTTGTGTTTCCAATGCACAATATAACGTTAAAATATAAAATATTAATAATCGTTTTCCTGAACAGGAAGTGACGATTCTGTCTGATAAAGAACGTTCCATTACCTTAGCCGCATTTCTCCTGCCGTATTTCTCTCAGGCTAGGCGCAATAGCGCTCTGAGTGCGCGTCACTGTTTCATCGCTGTATCCGTCGCAGCCAATCAGTGCGTAACGCGGTGTGCGTTGAAATATGATGTTTATGATGGAAGCCGGGCGCGATTTGAAGCGGTCTAGGCAAGCGTTTAGAATTTCCGTCTAGAATTTCCATAGCCGCATTTCGCGGAGACGCTCTCTGATTGGCCGACGCGGCGATGCCAGTTTTTTCCTTAGCCACAGTTTGCAACATGTTCGAGGCTGTGTGTTGTGAACTTGTGATTCAGTCTGGAGTCTGGACAGTGAGTGGAATGGATATACATCGACAACAGTCTGGGGGACAGTCAGTGGACATACACTTTATTAAGCCCGCCGGCTGGACCACGTTTCAATTAAACAAAGTGAGTTAATTCTCTCTCTCTTAGCCAACTCAGCTAACTTTAGCTGCTGTTAGCCACTCAGCTAATGCCTCTCTCTCTCTCTCTCTCTCCTCTCTCCTCTCTCTCTCTCTCCTCTCTCTCCTCTCTCTCTCTCCTCTCTCTCTCCTCTCTCTCTCCTCTCTCTCTCCTCTCTCTCTCCTCTCTCTCTCCTCTCTCTCCTCTCTCTCCTCTCTCTCTCTAATTTCGCCGCGTGTGGGGCATAACTACTCAGACCATGAATGGTAACTTGTTTAAAATGACCAAATATACATATGTGTTTATTATTGAATCGATCTGACATCATCTGAGAGAGAGAGAGAGAAAGAGAGAGAGAAAGAGAAAGAGAGAGAGAGAGCGAGAGAGCTGTGCGTGTTTGTGTTGGGCTATTGGAAACGTGGTTGCATTTGACTGACTGTGATCGTATATTGATCGATGGCAATGGTGATAATATTCGCCAATGCGTGCCTTGTACATGTTTGCAAAATGTTTGGTATAGCGCCCCTAGTGGAGAAGAATCCACGAGCCGCCACTGTGTTAAGGATATCGTGATTCTTTTATACAGTTTTATGTGATGCTTTTGTGTGTGCTGGATACTGTTTTTAACGTTATATTTGTATGTCTGGACCCCAGGAAGAGTATAAATAAACAAATAAACGAATGTAGTGGAATACAATATGAGCTTTGTTTGCGTCCCCCCCCTCACCTTGCTGATCTGCTCGATGCCCTGCAGCGTCATGTCCGTCAGCATGTTGGACTCGATGCACCTCAGGAAGACGTCGTCGTCCATCTTGTCCACCACCTCCTCATCCTGGACGGGGAGAAGAGTGACAAGCGGAGATATAAACAGACGGGACAACAACACCGTGCCGTATAGTAGTAGTAATCAGCTACCACTACAGGGTCGTCTGAACAGATCCAATCAATGACTATGAATCACCCATCGACATTCATTGCACACACACCCACATGCACACACTCGCTTTAAACAAACACTCACCTTTAACATTCACTTGGACACTTTCAACACTACACCACATTGCATCTATTTTAGGGCTGTCCCCGACTAAGGATTTGGATAGTCGACTTTGATTGGCCGAAATTAGCCGATAGTCGACTATTAAAAAAAAAAACATAAAAAAATAAGTATATATATATATCTTTTTTTGTATCATTCCATTTGGGGTGTGGGGTGCTTAATGTCTGAAGGAGTCTACGGAAGGCTTCTTGTCATCTGCAAAAGCATGCAATTGGTACACTGATGGATGCATCTTGATATTTGTCTAGTGTGTTCATTAGATGGGTGAAATCCTCTTTCAGTGCCTCTGTACCTGTTTCCTTAGGCAATTAGCCTGGTATGCGTGCCATTAGTGTTAGCCACGCTTCTAGGCCTCTTTTCTTTTGGAAAGAATGATAAAAGATAAAAAATAGGGGTGCTCCAGTAGCACACCATGTTACCGCGCTGCGTCGCGGGACTCCGTGCTGCGTCACGGATCTGGTTGACTCCGAGTTCGATTCCCGGACTCGCCGTCATTTGCCGAATGTCTCCCCCTGCTCTCTCTCCCGTTTCACCCTACAACTGTCGGTCATGCTTGACCAGAAAAGCGATAAACGCTAAAAAAAAAAAAAAAAAAAATTAAAAAAAAAAAGATAAAAAATAACTAGACAATTCCGCACAGGGAAATTGTGAAAGTGTGGGCGATGCCTGTACACCGCCGGCCAACGGGAGAGGGTAGAGCCATATGAAATCCGTTTTATTATTTTCCAAATTCTATTTTATTTTTTCCCAAATTCCATTTTTTCCGTTTTAATATTTCAGAATTCTGTATTTTGCTTTTTATGCTCATTTTACCATCAGTAATAAGTCTAATAAGTGGGAATGAATAAATGTCCACAATTGAATAAGATATAACAGTCCATTTAATGTTTTTAAGTGCTGCAACTCAGAAATACAGTTCAATTTTACACAATATTTTTCAATTAATATTGTGACAAAATAAAAATACATATTTCAAGTGTAAACAAGATACAGCTAGCTACTACTGACATTATCACAATGACAATGTCAGTAACCTAGCTATATCTATTATATTGTGATGAAATATAGTAATGCATAATTTAGGCACCTTTAGTTTAGTTTATTTCGATTATAAAGGACAGTGTATAATGACAATCGTTTGCATTAAACAAATGGATGGGTGCACTAGATTTAGCAAGAAGCTATCATTTCCATCTATAGTCCTATGTACTGTAACGTTTCATAGCTATTTAAGTTTATTTAGATTATAAAGGGCAGTGTATAATGACAATCGTTTGCATTAAACAAATGGATGAGTGCACCAGATTTAGCAAGAAGCTATCATTTCCATCTATAGTCCTATGTACTGTAACGTTTCATAGCTATTTAAGTTTATTTAGATTATAAAGGGCAGTGTATAATGACAATCGTTTGCATTAAACAAATTGATGAGTGCACCAGATTTAGCAAGAAGCTATCATTTCCATCTATAGTCCTATGTACTGTAACGTTTCATAGCTATTTAAGTTTATTTAGATTATAAAGGGCAGTGTATAGACAATCGTTTGCATTAAACAAATGGATGGGTGCACCAGATTTAGCTAGAACTTCTAGAAGCTATCATTTCCATCTATAGTCCTATAACGTTACATAGCTATTTAAGTGTATTTAGTTTATAAAGGACAGTGTGTAATGACAATCGTTTGCATTAAACAAATGGATGGGTGCACTAGATTTAGCTAGAAGCTATCATGTCCTAACGTTATAGCTATTTAATCACAATAGTGTCGCAAGTGTTTTTGCGGGTCCAGTCCACGGAACGTTGACAGAATTAGCAAAACACCTCATCACCGGAGGCATAAAAGTCATTAGGATACTGTTCTGCTCTGAATTGAGGACTTATTGTGGATTTTTTTAGCTTCTTGACGATGTTAACACTGAAGCAGCCAGACGCTTGAGCACCGCTGTGTTGTGTGTAACACGCTGTAGCGTCCCCGCCTCCCCGGTCGCGTGTGCACCAAACGTTCCACCCAAAAACGAAATTTCAGTCCAGATTAGGCCAAATTCTGCAATATTCCACGTTTTGCAGTTGATTCCATTTTTATTGGTTAATTCCGCGATTCCGTCCGCGATTCCGTGAACGCGGATTTCATATGGCTCTAGGAGAGGGTCTGTATTGTCTCTGTATTGTCTCTTTCCACAGCAAAACGGTAGGCAAGGCACCTTGGTTGAGAAATGCAGGCTTCAATCTACCGGTATGTTGTTTAGTCTATCTGTTCAGTACTGTTCAGTACGGTTTCAAGATGCACAATGAGATCTTCTTCTTCTTCTTCTTATTTGAATTTCCGGCAGTGTAGACGCATCGTGGCGTATTACTGCCCTCCACAATTCTTGCTTCGTCCACACTTGAGAAAGTTTACACTCCTCTTCTTCTTCTTCTCATCTTCAAAAAACATTTCTATCGTCTCTGTCTCCTTCTTCTCTGCTCCTCTTGTCATACAATCACAATACAAACATCATCTCCTCTCTTGGAGGGCCCCCCCAAGAGGGGGAACCCTCCATCTCCAATGAGAACTTCTTCTCCTGAGAGAATTGTTGAATTGTTGAATATATATAGAACACAAATGTTCTAGAACAGTGGTTCTCAAACTGTGGTACGCGTACCACTGATGGTACTTGGTGGTACTGCTGGTGGTACTTGAAACAATAATTTTTTTTAAATTATTATTATTATTTATTTTTTGTGCAGTTAGGCCACTGAACTTAGAAGCAGGCCAGGCCAGTTTTTCTAGTTGCGGCGGCGCGATAGTTAGGGCGTTTTCACACCTAGCTCGTTTGGAGCTGTTGTTCTGAAACCTGGAGCGTTTACCCCCTATTTCGGTTCATATGTGAACACAGCAATCGCATTCTGTTGCGGAACAAAACCAGCGGGCCGAGACCACCTAGAGGGTCTCGGCGCACTTCCAACCGAACCCGACGCGACTCTTACGCTGTGAGAATGCAATCGACTTAACAAACCGACACAACTCACTTGCCGTACTGTATACGCGCTGCATGATGACGCTTTCGCATTGAATTGTGGGCGGGATCAGGTTGTAGTCTTTAGGCTAGATCGGTAAAGTTAACGCGCTATAGACCACCGCAACACTTCCGGGATTCTGAAATCGGGGAGGAGATAGCAGGGGGGAGCAAATGAATGAATGTGGATGAGAGCCGTGATGTACGTGGTTGCAGATACGGCTGTGGGGGTGCTGGAGACATGATCGAATAGACTTGTATGCGCCTGAATCTCCTGAACACGGCGCGAGCCATTCCTAATCGATCAGAACTAAATCGGCAGCGAAAAAGCCCGTTTTTAAGCAGCTATTCCCCATGCAGATGGGCAGATTGCCTACAGATTGTGACACAACGCACACGCGCCCTGGACTGTTCCATCAGAGGGGGGAGCTTCGGTGGTAGTGTGAGTGGCTACAGACCACTGCACTTAAATATAAACATTAGTCTACCTGGAGACTCAATGAGGTAATTGTAGATGTCGCCATAAGACGCGTCTGGTCATTTAGTGGGATCATTGTTTCATTATCCTGTTCGGCTGAAAGGACACTGACCACCGAAGCTCCCCCCTCTGATGGAACAGTCCAGGGCGGGTGTGCGTTGCGTCACAATCCGTGGGCAATCTGCGCATGTGCATGGGGAATAGCTGCTTAAAAACAGGGTTTTTCACTGCCGATTTAGTTCTGATCGACTAGGAATGGCTCACGCCATGTTCAGGAGATTCAGGCGCATACAAGTCTATTCGATCATGTCTCCAGCACCCCCACAGCCGTATCTGCAACCACTTACATCACGGCTCTCATCCACATTCATTAATTTGCTACCCCCACTCTCCCCTCCCCGATTTCAATGTAACACGGAGATTCAGGGTTAGGGGGGGGGGGGGGGGTGCACACCCCAAAATCTGACCAATGAGTGACAGTTTGCTCGCGCGTGCGTTTGTTTTGGTCCGCTGTTAACACAGCCGTGTGAACACAAACGAACTAAGGCCATCGGTGACAACAGAGCTGTCCCAAATAGCTGCAGCTACCATGTGTTATCAAGTTATTGTTATAAGGACCCCAGTCCAAGCTACAACAGTCTGCATTACCTTAACAATTGTTTGTATTGAGCCGTATTGTATTGTACCCATTATGCAATATGTTAAATAAAGTTTACATCCATTCATTCTGCTAGCATTAACGATTGCATGAGCAGCTGGCTAACGTGAGCTATCATTAGCTATCAGACCCTGTTAGCTCAAGCTCCTCTTTCAATCTTAACAAGCATTAAACAAAATGGCCCAGGCAGTCATCTATTCACTTTTGTTTAATACACGAGGCGTTGTCTCTAATGTTATCTAGCTACTGATAGCTCCCGATATCATCAGTTTGGTGCTGGCTGGTTAACGTGAGCTAGCGTTAGCTGCTAGCCACAATGCTATACTGTTATACTGGCATATTCCATTCACGTTAGCATGTAGCTAACAATGTAGCTAACAACATCTTTTTTGAGACTAAACTATCCGCTCTTGGTGGTCACTTGTGTTGATGTTAGTTTTGTTTCATCAACAAATGAGAGGCAGAACACAGTGAATGTATCAGTTTTGTTTATTGCACTTTTATTACACTTTGCTGAAAAATAAGTGCTGCATAGGCATTTAAAGATGGCGGCTTGTTGACATTTTCTTTGCAGGAAGTGTATTGGCACATTCAAGTTCTGATTGGTTGAAAATTGCCTTCATGTTCGCCACCTACTGCCATCTACTGCTTTGGCATTGTACTACATCACTGTGCTCAGGAGGCAAAACGAATGTCTAACTCTGCTGCCACTACGTTGCCACCTGGAAAAGCGAAACTCATCTGAAAAACGAAACGAAAACACCCTAGGTGTAACTCCAGCCTAAGGGACAAGTTTCAAGTTTCTTTAATAGTTGTCATACAGAAGTACAGACGTGCAACAGAAGTGCAACATTGTATCATTATAGTCCCTGTGTCTCCCTGAATCGGAACAAAGCAAACGAACTACAGGTGTGAAAACACCCTTAGATAACCTAAGTGGGGAACAACCAGGAGATCAGTGACAGAGAGTAATGCAGTCTAAACAGTCATACATCTTTTATTCAACTTCAGCCCTGATCATAACCATTTTTATTTTTAGATTTTTTTGTAATGTCAGATAAAAAATACTCCCACTTTTCTGAAAAGAGTTGTTAAATCTGACATTACAATTTTTTTTTAATCCATCTAAATCTGTGTTGTTGCTAATCATTGACACATGCCTAGCCTGTAATAATTCCCCCCAGAACAATTTACTTTGCATTTGATATATTGAAAATATTTTACTGTGTTTTTTTTACCAATAATTATCACACAAACTGGCATTTAAAGGGTTACAATTCGAAAATGTATTGAATATGCGTTTTCTTTTTTTTCCACAATAATTTGTGATGCCCATCACAAACACTGGAATTTAAAGGGTAAAATTTCAAAAATGTCTGCACCATGTGCTGCACTGTATCCATATCCCCTACCACTGCACTTTACTGTCTTATTGTTGTCTCACTGTTCTGTCCTGTTTTGCACTTATTTATTTATCATTATTATTATTATGTTCCTATTTGTGAAAAAATCAATCATGCACTGAAATGTCAAATCACGTTCCATTCGTACCTGTACAATATGGTGAATAAAGAAATCTGAATCTGAACCAGAATGCAGGAAATTAAGTCTTTGTAACAAAATAATTCCTGGTGGGGGACCCCCACTTAGAAAGTGGCCTGACTGGGGCTATATTTCACACTATATTTCCCAGCGTGAATTATTTCCCCAGTCCGGCCCTGCTTATGTGAGTTGTCAATGGACAACAACATGCTGTGTGTGTGTGTGAGAGTGTGAGAGAGAGAATGAAGGACAATTGCTTGCTTAGAGAGAGAGAGAGAGAGAGAGAGAGAGAGAGAGAGAGAGAGAGAGAGAGAGAGAATTAAGTACATTTGCTGAAATACAGTTCTTAATTTTCTCACTTGCTATGTGAGAAAGAATGTTAGTTATTATGTTCTCAATGCCCCTTGCATTGTATGAGTTGTGTGGAAGAGTTTGCTAGTTCTAGTGCTACCCCTTTGTACGTTGTGGCTGTGTCTGACAAAAGTTAACAATAAATAATGGTATTAGGAATACATTTGCCTCCTGCGTGAACTGTGCATAGCTGAATAGACTGTATTTTAACGTCGGTCATATGGTGGTACTTGGAGAGCCAGCTACGTTCTCAGGTGGTACTTGGTGTAACAAGTTTGAGAACCACTGTTCTAGAATGTTCTATTATGACATCATACTGTGACATCACAAATGTTCTAGAATGTTCTATTATGACATCATACTGTGACATCACAAATGGTCTAGAATGTTCTATTATGACATCATACTGTGACATCACAACGGAACATGTTTGAGTTCGTCAGGGTTTTTCGAACGGACGTTTGAACCTTCGTTTTTAATTAAAAAATTTAAATAAAAAAAATAGACAATTAGACAAATAATAGACAATTCCGCGTGGGTTTGTCTGGGAGGAGTTAGCGGGCAAAAATCGGGGGAATAAATAAATAATAAATAGTATAGACTACAATAGTGTGGGTGGTCACCCACACTAATAATAATAATAAATATATATATAATTTTTTAGCATTCGACTAAGGCCCCGTTTAGACGGAAACGCTAGCAGGTGAATCCGCAAAAATATTTTTTCGGATGTGCCTTTCGTTTATACGGAAACAGCGTTTTTACGGGGTGAAACCGCAAAAAAGTGAGACTACCTTCCAGGGTGGAATTCCTAGAAACGCAAAAGCTTTGCGCTCTCGTCTAAACTGTTAAAACGTATAAATCTGATAAAACGATGACAAAAGGGTTGTCACGGCTCTGGTCGCGCGTACTGCTTACGTCACAGGTAGCAGGTATGCGCCAGTAGCCGAGACGTAAACAAAGCAAGTATGTCTGACTTATATCAACGGAGATCACCTGAAGGCTACATTGGCAGTACTTTTAACCCTTTCACTGCCACACGACAGAAGGTTAACCCTTTACTATCACACAACCGGCTGTCGTGTGGCAGTGAAAGGGTTAAATACACAAGAATCTGTCCCGCGGCGTGAGTGGACCCACTGTCTGTGAGTGACTCTGCTTTGGTGCAATCACATTCCCCATCCACAGTCTGCGAATCAGAGGCAGAGTAGGGCGGGTCTTCACAGCACGTCATGTGACATATGCGCCAATCGTGCGACAGTGGGGCTCCGTCGTCTCGAGTCGTTACAGCGTCGTCTGCACGCAGAATTCCATCCCAAAACGCTTGTCTAAACGTAAAATTAAAAGTGAAACCGCAAGATGACTTTTGCGGTTTCTGTTCACAAAACGCTCGTCTAAACGGGGCCTAAGAGGTTGGCAGTCAACTACGGCTCCTTTCGATCGATTAGTCGACTATTGGACTAATAGGGGTCAGCCCTAATCTATTTATTATAGAAAGATTTGCACTACATCCATACATGATATTTGCATTTTGTACTTGTACTGTTGTATATTGCAGGGGTTCCCAAACTTTTCAGGCCGGGACCCAGAAAATAAGCCGGCAGAGAGCCGCGGCCCAATGCACATCGGCAGGCTTTTTTTTTTTTTCTCCAGGCGACAATCCAAGCCAAATATCACTTCAATCCTATTACCGGTAAGTTAGTTCAAGTTAGTTATTCATTTATATGTGCTATTTATGAGAGGGCTAACTTGTTGCAAAATAATGATAATAATAATAGCCTCATTCAAATACTATTGTTGCTTCGGTTGTTTTCAGCGTTTTATGTGCATAATCTGTTATTTAGGCCCCGTTTAGACAAGCGTTTTGTGAACAGAAACCGCAAAAGTCATCTTGCGGTTTCACTTTTAATTTTACGTTTAGACGAGCGTTTTGGAGTGGAATTCTCCGTGCAGACGACGCCGTAACGACGGAGACCCGCTGTCACACGATTGGCGCATATGTCACATGACGTGCTGTGAAGACCCGCCCTACTCTGCCTCTGATTCGCAGACTGTGGATGGGGAATGTGATTGCACCAAAGCAGAGTCACTCACAGACAGTGGGTCCACTCACGCCGCGCGGGGCAGATTCTTGTGTATTTAACCCTTTCACTGCCACACGACAGCCGGTTGTGTGATAGTAAAGGGGTAACCTTCTGTCGTGTGGCAGTGAAAGGGTTAAAAGTACTGCCAATGTAGCCTTCAGGTGATCTCCGTTGATATAAGTCAGACATACTTGCTTTGTTTACGTCTCGGCTACTGGCGCATACCTGCTACCTGTGACGTAAGCAGTACGCGCGACCAGAGCCGTGACAAACCTTTCGTCATCGTTTTATCAGATTTATACGTTTTAACAGTTTAGACGAGAGCGCAAAGCTTTTGCGTTTCTATGAATTCCACCCTGGAAGGTAGTCTCACTTGTTTGCGGTTTCACCCCGTAAAAACGCAGTTTCCGTATAAACGAAAGGCACATCCGAAAAAATATTTTTGCGGATTCACCTGCTAGCGTTTCCGTCTAAACGGGGCCTTAGTTTGAAATGTTCGTTGAAATAAGTAGATTTTTCGTTTTTGTTTATTTATTAAGTTAATATAAAACCATATAGTCACATTTTAGAATACAATAGAATAGAATTTTAGAATACAACTAGAAACACTGTACTGGCCTGCTTCTAAGTTCAGTGGCCAAAAAAAAAAAAAAAAAAAAAAATGTCTCTTTTTTTTATAAAATCATCTCGCGGCCCACCCGTGGCTGCTCACGGCCCACCTTTGGGTCGCGACCCCGACTTTGGGAACCACTGGTATATTGCATAGTGTTTTGTATAGTGTTTGGACTTTTTTTTTTACTGTATGGAGCACATTCTCAGGGGGCTCATGCAGAACCAAGCGTTTCACTGTAATGTATGGTACATGTACTATATGTGACAAATAAAAGCGAACTTGAAAGCAGGCCGTCGCCTCTCACCTCCTGGAACTTGTTCTCGTCGCTGTTCATGATCCTGATGCGGAGGACCAGCTTCTCCGCGTTGTCGTCGTTGAAGATGCAGTTCAGGTCGTCTCCGAACCCTAGAGGTCGGGGGGGGGGGGGGGGGGGGAGTACGTTGAGGTATTGGATAATAAGATGTGCCATCTTAGTCGACTAGTCGGCCACGCTCTTCTTTAACCAGGCCCTTCAAATTAGTCATTATTTATGCATCCCCCCCCTGTGCTGAATGAGTCATTTCCTATAAAATTATGAGCACATTACAATAATATTCACGAAAAGAAAACCTCATCATACTTGTTCATACTCTTTGCACACCCAAACCCAATTGCACAGCCCTGCTAAATATTCCATCCCACTGTAGTTATTTTTATTCCAATTAGTGTATATACTTGACCACATCGTGCACAGTTGTACAGCCCTGGCCTATTTCTATTTTATAATTCTATTCTATTGTGCTTCTATTTTTATTTAGTTTATATCCCATTGTATTATATTCCACCTTTTTATTTTACAGTTGTACAGCGCCGCCTGCCTATTTTTATTTCATAATTCTATTCTATTGTGCTTCTATTGTAATTTAGTTTAGCACAATTGGAGGGGGGCTCCCCACCCTCCAGAACATTTACAACAAGCGTTGCACGGGCAAGGCTAAGAGAATCATTAAAGACTCCAGTCACCCGAACAACTGCCTCTTTGAACTGCTGCGGTCAGGCAAGCGATACCGGAGTCTCAAGGCGAGCACAGAAAGACTCAGAAGAAGCTTCTATCCCCAGGCCATCAGGCTGCTAAACGAACAATGAATGAACACTACACAACAACAACCACCAAACGCACATAGCACACACATCCACACGCACACACTCACTTTAAACAAACACACTGTAGCACCCACTCCACACACTTTATAGCACACACCCACTTTAAACAAACACACTGTAGCACCCACTCCCCACACTTTATATTTATTGATGAAGGATTGCACTACAACTCGTACACCTTACTGTAAATTGTACCTAAAATTGTACCTCATCCCATTTCTGCTTTGCACTAGATAGTACTGTACATTAGTACACTGCATAGTATTGTATATTATATGGTAACTCAGAACATTGTACATATGTCTATACCGAACACTGTGACCTCATTTTTCTTCTTCTAAATTACATGCTATATTATGTTATTTGATACTATCTTGTCTAGCACAGTCTCTGGAGCGTAACAGTAAGAAGCATTTTGTATGAAAGTATTCTGTACTTCTGTATGACAACTATTAAAGAACTTGAACTTGAACTTGAACTAGTTTATATTCCATTTAATTCCAACTTTTTATTTTATTATCCGTCCGTTAATGTCGCACCGAAAACGACCAAATCAAAATTCCCTGTATGTGAAAACCACTTGGCAATAAAGACCTTTTCTTCTGACAACCATGCTTTGGGTTCGCCTATGTATCTTTAAAGAAGTCATTCGACATAACCACATAAAACAATCTCTATGCATACCGCATACTAGGGCTGAGCCCAAACGTTCAAACCTTTAATTATTATTATTAGGGATGCTCGATATTGGCTTTTTTACCGATACCGATATTGTCCAACTCTTAATTTCCGATACCGATATCAACCGATATCAATATAGGCAGGGTTCCCCCCCCCAAAAAACGTAATAATTTCAGGTAATTAACATTACATATCTCTTGTTGTGGAATTAACACAACATTATGCATACTTTTGACAATAAATAAAATCCGAATTTGTTCTTACTTGCTTGCCTGGGTAAATAAAGGTTCATGCCAATCCACGGTGTACGACGTTATTGAGATCATATTTAATTTTTTCGCCATGTTATTCATAATTCCCTCACGGAGCCTGGTCTGATGCAGTGGGAGCATGCACAACTCTGCAACGCTTCAATACTGCCGCCTGGTGGATGATCGGCAAGTTGCCAAACCGGAAATGGACAAGTCGATCTCGGTGCGTCTGGGAAATGCGTCCGGCACTCGCATATTGTTGCGGGACTGTATACACACATCCGTGTGTAGCGATCGCTGCCATAACGCAATAATCGATACGATTTGGCCGTTTATTATGATTATACAAACCGGAAATGGATTTAGGAGATCGCCGTCAAATAAGTGTGATCTTTTTCCTCCAGTCTCATCGTCAAACGGTAAGAGGACGCTGACGTCATTTTCAGCGCGTTTGTTTATTATTATCCATGCAAACTGCTCTGATCAATATATCACCCATACTACATAAAGCATTTACTGACTATCACGGAATTATAAACGACCCCCCCCCCCCCGTTCATCAGCGCATGATCAGTCATAACGTTTAGGATCATGTACAGTTGAACAGTTTTAATATAGCGTGTATCGCCAACAAACGGCATTTGATAATCTATATATGCGTTTATGCCTATATCTCTTGTTCTAGGAATTACTGCAGAAAACGATAACATATTTATATTCTAGACGGTATTTTCGTATGAATCTATGAATGAAAAAGTCAAACGTTCCTACATCCTGAACGATAGATAATCGATGTTGAATGAGCCATAGTAATGTCAATTTAGCAATACAATTTAAAAAGTTATAGCCCTGCAAAGAAGGTGAACATCTCCATAGGCTTACAGTGCTGACAGAGAGTGGTATAAGATGCTCAAATTGCGTGGCAGGGAATGTGTTAAAGAAAGTTGATTTAATTGATTTAGTTGGGATGGGGCTTCTCCCTGGGCTGGTTCTGGAAAGTTGTTTAATAAAAATAAAAATAAAAGACTAATTTAATCAGATTTATCACTTTATTCAAATTGAGGATTTATTTTGAGGATATATATATATATAAAAAAAAAAATTAAAAACGAAGGTTCGAACGTCCGTTCGAAAAACCCTGACGAAGTTCGAATCCCAAAAACAGGCTTCGGGGACAGCCTTACCGCATACTAAGAATCTCCGCGACTGAAGACGGCAGGTATCAAATAAATGAAAAGACAAAACCAAAAGCACGACACCAACCTGCGTTGATCTTCTCTGCGATCTGCTCCATGGTCAGCTTGCGGTCCGTCATGTGCTTGCGGTCCAGCTCAATGCGCAGCAGCCAGGGAGAGATGCGCGTCACGTCGAAGTCGGGCATCTCGTAATACACGTTGACCCACTCCTGGTCCTCCGTCACCACGGTGCTCTGGGGGTTCGGGTCGTAGTAGATGGCCGTGTTGGCCGTCACCTGAAGGGGAGGGTGGGGGGGAAGAGAGTGTATTCAGATAATGAGGTAATAATGGCTACTGTCCATTGAGAGCTTTGGAGTTCTGGAATTCCAGCTACCGAGCGCTGCCGCCGCCTCACCTTGCGCAGGGTGGTGTGCTCCAGGCGACAGAGGATGTCCTTCGCCCGCTCGGCGTCGCGCGCCGCCTGGCCCAGCAGGAACACGGTCAGCGAGGGGGTCTTGGGCCTCTTGGAGATGTTGATCAGCTCCTTGAGACGGGGCACACCCAGCGTGACGTTCTTGGCCGACACACCGGCGTAATGGAAGGTATTCAGGGTCATCTGGGTGGCGGGCTCTCCCAGCGACTGGGCGGCCAGGGCGCCCACCATTTCGCCCGGGTGGGTCTGGAGAGAGAGAAGAAAAAAAAAAAAAAAAAAAAAAAAAAAAAAAAAAAAAGAGAGAGAGCGAGACTCCGGTTAATTAGACGGTCCAGGAGCAAGTCTTGAGACCGCCAAGAGGGGGCGACAGAGACCGGCTCTTGCTCCAAAGGGAAAGCTTTTATATTCCCTTTAGCACTGCTGCCTCACAGCAAGATCCTGGGTTCGAACCCCAGCAGGGGTTCGCATGGGTTTCCTCCAGGTACTCTGGTTTCCTCCCACACCATAAAGACATGCATGGTAGCAGGGACTACAGATGAAAACTAGCTCATTAGCTAATTCTGGCACATTTACATTGATGTGGAAACTGAAGATGTTGATTAATGTGCACTGTCCCTGGGTAAAAAATATATAAATAACTTAAAACTTAAACGTATTCACTTTCTGGATTGTTTAGAGCCTAGAGGCCTCAATGAGGAAAATATTTTTAGCCGTTTCATTTGATTATTTATTAATAATCTTTATTTTCATTTATCATTCTTTATATTTATAATTTAAAGACTGCTACTATGGGTCATGAGTGTTTATATTTCAGTAGTTCCAGATGTAGTCCTACTCTGTATATATATTTCAGATTTTCATGCTTCTGAAGAGGTTGTGCTTGCAAGTTGTATTTTGTGCAGATGTCTTGTTGATTGTGTTGTCACTTCCTGTTTGATTTGTATACATTTGGTCACTTACCCTTCATGCAAGCCATTTTCTGAAGAAGGTGCATTCACCGAAACGTCATGATTTCAGGCTGCCAATAAATTTGAAAAACCTGGAGTGCGTGCCTGGACTTGTTTCCCTATTTGTTATGTATAGTATCAGAGGTTACAGCACCCAGTGTCAAGTCAAGTGAGGTGAACTCATTCTTTTTTGCAATGTTGATTACTAACTGACTGACTCGCCATTGTTGAGTCTCGCACCGGAATGTATCCTGGTCTGGTTTAACTAGACTTGTCTCGTCTCGTTTGTACAGCACTGATGGGCTAGACTAGAGGTATGCATCAACCACAGGGGATTAATAAGTCTTTACTTTTTCAAGTCAGATGTTCCAACATTTTATGTTTTCTCTCCACCTTCGTCATCACACCCACTTCCGACATTTTGGATACCAACAATGACAATCTACCAGGGTGTAGGAGCTATTTGATGGTTTTTGTGCTTAGTTTGTAGTTTGTTAAGTTCATCACTGGGTGGCAGCACGGAGCACTGGGTGGCAGCACGGAGCGCATAGGTTTTGAATAAAGGCACAGGTGTAGGCTATGTCAATCAAGGTATCTAGGTATGGGTGACGGAGAGATCTCACGGTTTTTACCGCATGAACACACGCACGTACCCTCGCTCGGTTTAAGTATTATTAACAGCATTATGAAGAAATAATTGTTTGGCTCATCACATGTATTATGCTAAATACTTCAATTAAATGGGAACATCACCCAACGGCAGGTGACACAGACTCGACATTGTGTATTTTCTAATTGCGCGTCAAAGACGAGGAATCCCTGCACCCAACCGGGCGTCTAACAGGACATCAGGATAGTCGCTACACAGGGTATGGGCAGGTTTTGACAAGTAAAATGTAAGACCTTTTAATACTTAGAGCAAAATGTAATACCAATTGCACGACCATACTAGCAAACATTTTATATTTAATATTATTTCATATACCGACAGCCGGGCTGCCCTCCCAAAAAAATGCAATACCGTTGCAAAAAATAAATAAAAATTAAACATTTTAATACTTTTTATGGAATTAAATGGAGAATTGTGAATTTAATACCCTGCAGATACCCTGAATAATTAGGAAACATTCTGTGACCCTCCTGACAGCCGGGCAACCCCCCCCCCCAAAAGAAAACCTGTGCAAATGAAACCTTAAATTGAGAATTATGAATTGAATACCTTTTTTTTTAACTTGTACTTTTTTGCCACAATAAAGCGCTGCACGGCCAAAACTCACGATGGACTGGTTGAACTTGGTCTCGATCTCCCCCAGCAGCCAGTCGAAAGCCTCGGTGGAGAGTCGGAACTCCTCCGTCATGCGCCGCGAGCACAGGGTGGAGCGCAGGTGGATGTTGAAGAGCAGGGTGGCGTTCTGCTGCGCCTGTTTACTCAGGTGGTCCTCGCCATTCACGATCACCAGCTTCGTGCTGAGGTCCTGGGTACCTGGTGAGCAGGGGGGGAAATGCGTGAATTAAAATCGGGCTCCATTTGATCGGAATTGGCACGTTTCAGAGATTTGTGAGGATTCATTTATTGCAAAGTTGCAGCGCCCCCTCATCTGCACCTTTGTTTACACCATTTATTTTTCATATTCAGAGTTTAAGTTTATTAATTACGGTATATTGTTAAGCACAGTTTATTTTTCATATTCAGTTAATTATATTGTTTACACCATTTAGTTTTCCTCATATCTCTTATATTCAGAGTTAATTATATTGTGTACACAGTTTAGTTTTCCTCATATCTCTTATATTCAGAGTTAATTATATTGTTTACACCGTTTATTTTTCTCATCTTTTTATATTCAGAGTTAATTATGGTTTACCGGTACACATTTTTCAGACATCTTCCCTCGTGCTCAAAACACCTGATGATGAGGAAACAGTCATCGGTGAGAAAAGTGTGTTTCCCACCATATCAAATGTTAACTCTTAAACCTCTGGACACGGTCTATCATTCTCTTACATCACAACACTGTTGGAATGGAATCTTGGAACCTATTCTACACGTTCAAATGACTGGTTGGTTCTCCAGTTGGTCTGAACTAAGAAAAAAAATTTTTTTCCCCCTTTGATGCTTCCAACACCTGAAAGGCCCTCCAGCTGACTCTGAAGCTGAAGGTTCTTCCTTCTCTTGCTGCATTTACAAGTATGATCTCTGACCACTGTAGGGCTGTCTTAAATACTTCAAAGCTTCGTTCGATGGCATGAGCTTCGAACATAAAAAAAAATCGAAGTGTAAAAAAATGTTGCCTCCAAAATGCATCACAACGGCGACGCCAGACAAAACATTAATAAGGCTATGCCTATGCTGCTATGACTAATGTGTTACCAAGTTGGCTAATGTAATTGTAATTATCTGCTTTTGTAGGTGCATTGTCTGATATAATTATAAATTATAAATTAAATATAATATTATTGTTTGCTTGATAGACGAAGGTTGCAACATAATTATGTAATGTCATGTCGTTGGCTGTGAGAGCAGCCCCACTGCACCCAGGCAGCGCAGCCGAGTGAAACCTTGTTGGCTGCGTCACAGTCACGAAAGGAGCTACTTAATTAATTAATCCAATCCACTTTATTTATAGAGCACATTTAAAAACAACAAAGTTTACCAAAGTGCTATACAAGTCCCACAACATAAGATAAAAAATAATAAAAGCTTCGAATTAAAATCGAAGCTCGGCCCCGAAGCTTCGATTGCCAAAAAAAGCTTCGAAGGTCAGCCCTAGACCACTGTGTGTCAACTTGTAACCGTCTTAGCTGGATCTTTTTGTATGGAACTGCTGATAAACCCCCGTCTTTGTTTTGTAAGCTTGTCGTAGTTGTAAATCGGGGTAACCTCAAGTGTCTCACGAGTGGAAATAAAAGTTTGAAATTCCGAGTGCAATGCCTTCCAAGACCGTCTCAACGCAGCCGCTTCGGCCCCCTGAGCAGCAGCCTGCCTCGGCACGTAGGACATGTGGGGCCACGCCATCGTGAGGGTTGTGTATTCTTAAAACATGTAAAAAAAGGTAAGAACTAATGTAAAAGCTAGATGCGTTTACATTTTTTGAGAGTTAAATTATGGAATAGCCTTAGTGACCGGTTGAAGTTGTGTACTTCTCAGGGGAGACAAAAAAAAAAGCCTTAACACATTGGCGCCTAGCCACGGAGATGTCCGTGTTTCGAATCCAACGCTAGAGGGCCATCCACGGACATGTCCTTGGCAAGGTTGTTTTGGCTTTTATTCCATTTTAATAACCTACTCAAGGTCACCGAGCGGCACTGCAGAAGTACCCTACTCTTTGAATTCTGAAAAGTGCATTACCGGCCAGATCCTCTTGGGGGCGCTGTCTCGATAATGCAGTGTGCCCTGTGGCAGAACGGTGCACTTTTTTTTTTTTTTTTTTTTTAACTTTCAATGGAGTTTCCAGTTAGCTGGATCCTATATGTGTAGCCTGTAGCTTGGAATACCTTTTGCAACACCGAATTCACTATGCAGTAAAGGAATATATCATCAGCCAATGGACATATCGATCTACCAGATGGTGATCGATAACTGGGAAATCCTTTTGGGGATCCAACCGGCCCACGGTAAGATCTTTTTCACGTAAATTACACGCTGATCAGGCCTTGTTATGATAGCCATCCACCCAATCAGCGAATGTGGTAATCAATAATCAGAAACGACGTCCATCGCCCACCCCCCCCTTTCATGCATTCATGGTGGACCATCAATACCGACAATATGCATTTTGCGTTTTAGCTCTAGCTTCTGTAGTGCCGAAACGCTGTTCGATTTAATGTTATTAGCTTAGCGCCCTGTATCTCGCCTTCCAGGAAATATACTAGCCCAAATCCCATATAACGCTTATATTCACGAGGCTATAAAATGAGAACGTATTGATGAAAAAAAAAAATTCTTTAAGTCTCAATTGACAATGAGAATGGACAGCTAGCAATACTATAAAGTATAGATTTTGCTCTACAAACAGCCTCACAAACTATGCAAGTCTATTTTGAAAGGCTGGCTGTGTAATTCTGGAGTACAGTTTTGAGTAAAACATCAAACATGTTTTTTCTTTCAAAAAATTATATCTTGCAGCATATTTTTCATACGTTTTTCTTTCTTATATTAAAATATATTTAGTTTTTAAGAATTTGTAAAGGATAGGCAAAAATAAGCATGTGCTTCAGCCTATTCTTTTTTTTCGGTCGTTGATTTTGGATTTTGTGTGTGAGCTTGTCTTGAATATGTACATGTGATTTTTTTTCTTTTTCTTTTGTAAGTCCACACGGGTGTGTTTTCATCCTTCCCTCCTTCCTTCCTCTCTCTTTAGGCAGCCTACGTTCTACTCTTAATATAGCCGACACGTACGGCCTGGGAGGCTTTATATAGCGGTAAGCGGTGCTATAGAGGCCACAGACATCTGGTCTCTAATCCCGTCTCCTCGTCTCGTCCCACATGAGACCTCGAGGAACGACACGATGGAGACGAGGGAGGAATGTCGACATGTGCTTTCAGGGCTCTGCCCACCATTCTGCTGAGTCTCGACCAGGGGGTAGTCCGGAGTAAAGCTGTCCCCGAAGCCTGTTTTTGGGATTCAAACATTCGCCAGGGTTTTTCGAACGGACGTTCGAACCATTGTTTTTAATCATGCAAAAAATTTGCTCCTAAATCATTTTTCTGGTTGAGTACTGTCGAGTCTCGACTTTAGGCACATAGCGCACATTTATGCATATTGCTGAGGTTATTAAGTGTAGTAGTACCTACTTACTGGTCACGGGAGGCTTCAATAACGTTTGGATTGTAATCCATTTTGTGAATACATTTGTTGAAACAACAACTTTGTAGGCCGGCGGCTCATGCTATCTTAATGTTAGCAAGCTAAAGGGCTGTGTTCTGCATAGCTTAATTAACGTGCATAACATACCTGTGTAACGTTAAGTAACTTGGGTTCCGCTGGGAGACTTCAGCATCACTGCATACACTTGGTTTAATCCAAACGTCCATTAGGAAACATATTGTATTATGAAATAAGACGGGTGAATGTGAGTCACTCAACACTTCTTTTTGCATGATTTACCGGTATTCATTTCCTGATTATGTATGACGGTGACCCCTCCTCATCATCGACTAGACTGTGTTGTTGTGTCTGTGTTCGCGCGTGACTTTCGAATTATTGTAAACACAACATAGTACTGTGATATTCTGATATATATCACATTCTGATTTCTGATATATATTTTCAGTGTAAAATAAATGTAAAAAAAATGTCAACGTAAATTTTAAAGTGGAGGTTCGAACCTGTTAATTAAGATTTGAATGCCAACGTAACGAACGAAGGTCCGAATGTTCGGGCTCAGTGCTAGTCCGGAGGGGGGGGGCGTAATAAGGGGGCCGATGTAATGACAGCTGTTGACTGAACGGTTTGCTGTACGTACCCTCGACCACTCGCAGCGGGTTGAGGTCGGTGGGAGTACGGATGTTGATTCTGAAGATCTTCTGGGCGTTCCAGATCATCCTGGCCAGATTGCACGGCAGCACCACCTACAGGGCAGGAGGGAGGTTGCATCGTGTGTTAACTAAGTGCCTCACACCGGTGCTTATGCATTTTGGAGAGAGAGAGAGACAGAGAGAAAGGCAGAGAGGGAGACAGAGTAAGAGAGACAGAGACAAATAAAGAGACAGAAAGACAGATAAAGAGAGAAAGAGACTGATAAAGAGACAGAGAGAGAAAGAGACAGAGACAGAGAGAGAGAGAGAAAGAGACAGAAAGACAGACACACACCTTGCTGTCCCCGGTGGGGAAGATGGCTCTGAGGATCTCCCTGTCCTCCTTCATCTTCTCAAACTCCCTCTCCAAGGTGGTCTGCACGTGAGCGTTGGTCAGCACGTCCTTCACCACATCCTCCTGCAGGGTGCGCCGCAGCGCCCGCTCGTTGGTGCAGTCGAACCGAAACCTGGACGGATTAGACAAGGGGGGGGGGGGATAAGGTTAAGCCACTGACCCAGGAGCTTGTGAGCTGTGATAAGAGCGTCACCAGCAGTGCAGAGTAGTGAGGCAGGCAGATAAATCAATCCTCACTGTCCATTCATTACTTTAACCTAGGGGTGGACGGTATAAACGGTATACGGTATAAACGGTATGAATTTGCTCTACGGTATGGATTTTGACTATACCGTGTAACCGGTAGGGCAGCTCTAAAATAGCAATGACGTCATGTAACCACAGCGCGACTATTTCACTCGCATTTGCCCCTAAAAATAGATAGAATTAGTCATAGATAATAGATATGTGCGAACTGGAAAAAGTTATTTAGGAGGCTTCGCGCAGTGGGCGTGCCAGCCCCTACTGCACGCATGTAAACACGGGTCTAGTAGTCTAGTGGGAGGACGGCGGCGTCTCCCTGAGCTAACGTTAGCTTAGCTACCGTTACAAAATGACCCAGTCAACTATTCACTTTTAGTTTAATACATGATGAGGCATTGTCTAACCGAACGGTATCTAGTCGGCCAGCTACCGATAGCTCCCGACATCAACAAACGCTCCACAAAGTCTAGTAGAGGGTTAGGGTTAGAGACGTGTATGCTACCTGTTAGCTCACGTTAGCGCAAGTTAGTTCACCGTTCAAAACGAAATGTCCCATTGAACTAAATAATTCACTGAGGCGTTGTATTAACGTTATATATCCGGCTAGCAGTAGCTACAGATATCAATGTCTTATAACACTGATTCGATGCGTATTCGAGCTGAGGGCTTGCTGAGCACAGTTAAGCAACGTTATGCCAATAGGGTCCAGGTGCAGCGCCGGAGAATCCTGGCCGTAGCTCTGCTCGAGGCTACTCGAGTATAGGTCCAGGTGCAGCTCCGGAGAATCCTGGCCGTAGCTGGAGGCTACTAGAGTACACACAGACAGTGGAGCTTGTTGCGTGGTGGCAATGTCTCGCAGATAATACAAGTACAAGTCTAATTATATAATATATATATTTTATAAAAAAAATAAAAAAAATATAAAATAAAATAAAATTTTTTTTTATCAAAAACGATGATACCGTGATATATACCGTTACCGTCTATGCTTCAAATTATACCGTGATATACATTTTAGACCATACCGTCCACCCCTACTTTAACCATTACAGGGTGTCTGCAGGTTTCAACCAGTTACATTTAAGACTTTTTAAGACATTTTTAATACCACTTAAGAGCTCAATTGAATAAAAATGTCACAACCATTCTAGCAAAAAAATTACGTAAAAAAAAAAAAAAAAAACACATAGCGACACTGCGGCTGCACTCGCACGCCAATTTAAATTCTTGCACGTTCCATACAAGCTCCCGGTAGCCCCGACTTGAATACCAAAACATTTCATATATTTAATATTATTTAATCTCCCGACAGCCAGGCTGCCCCGCATTTTTTTTTTTTTTTTACTACCGGTGCAAGTCATATTTAAGATTTTTTTTATACCTTTTAAGGCCTTAAATTGAGAATTATGAATATAATACTTGAAGACTTTTTAATACCTTTTCATTTTTATGAGTTTAATACTTTTGAAGACTTAAAACATAAATGTTTAAGATTTTAATACTTGAAGACTTTTGAATAGCTTTCTTTTTTTTTTATAAATGCAATACTTTTTAAAATACCCTTCTTTCATGAGTTTAATACTTTTAAAGACTTTAAATACCTTTACATTTGTATTAATTTAATACCTTTACATTTTTATGAATGTAATACGTTTGAAGACTCTTTAAATACCCAGCAGATACCCTGAAGATATTTCACCACCACCACCCTCCACCCTGTGTGTGTGCGCGTGTGTGCATCGGCCTCTCCCTCACTTCTTCTCGAAGGCCTTGTGCGAGGGCTTGAGCGTGGCCATGTTCTGGAACTCCACAGCCTCTCCCGCCAGGCCGTCCTCTCCGTAGCGCAGCTGCACCACCTGGTTGATGGAGTTACGCACCGTGGCATCGTACTTCACCATCACAGACTCCATGGACTTGATCAGACGCCGCTGGATATAACCTGGTGCGGAGAGGGAAGGGGGGGAAAAAAACACATTGAGTCATGAACTGTGTTTGTTGAAATGGCCGGTACATGGAACAGTACATATTGATGCCAGATTATAGCCAGAGGCTCATTTCAGTCTGTCGTCCCCATTGCAGGTTGATGTCAACAGATCAGACAAATTACAAATGTACACAGACTTCATAACCACAAGAACAGACAACAGTGTACAAGTTACTAAACTACATAACCACAAGAACAGACAACAGTACATTTACAAGTTACTAAACTACATAACCACAAGAACAGACAACAGTACATTTACAAGTTACTAAACTACATAACCACAAGAACAAATAACAGGACATGCCAGGGTTAGAAAAATTAAATAAAAATCCAGGGCTTTTTTTGCCCCCCTTAATTGATTTTCTGGTGCATTTTTTGGTATTTCGGGGGCACAGAATTTGTACGATGAAAATTAATTCCAGGGCTTTTTTTGCCCACCTTAATTGATTTTCGGGGGCATTTTTTTGTATTTCGGGGGCACAGAATTTGTATGATGAAAATTAACATAAAGATTATAAAACATTGGGCGGCTACGTGGCGTAGTGGGCAAGGCGCTCGCCACGAATGACGGAGACGCTGGGCTTGCCTGTTCGAGCCCAGCGCTCCACATTGCTTTCAGTTTAGCTGGTCGTTCATACTAATACACATTGGCCGTATTAGGGGGTGGGAAACTGATGGGTGGGGATCGGGCGTTGTGGACAGCGACTCCTACAGGTCGGTTGGTGCGCCTGTGCAGTAGAATCAGGAAGTGTCGGGGGCAGCGTGAGCCTCCCACGCGTTACTCCTCGCCACTGAGAGATCGAGCTGCGCAGGTGAAAAGATGCGACTGCTGTTACCTCAAGTACTGGAGGGGACTTGTGCTATGTATGACTTAGTCCACATTGCAGCCGGCTTGTGGGAGGCAAGAAACAGTGTTCGTGACAGGGGAGGGTTGAATTGGATGATACGAAATTGGGATGGGAGAAAAATATAGAAAAATGGGAGAAAAAGTGGATCAAAAAAAAAGATAAAACATTGTCGACACTTTTTTTCCCAGTCTTCGTCCTATGTTTGATAACGTAATGTTAATGTCTCCATATATAGGGCTCTACGCTAACCTTTTTCCCAAGGAGCACATGTGCTCCTAAATAAAATTAAAATAAATAAAATCTAAATACAAATTTAGGAGCACACAAAGAAATTTAGGAGCACAGTGAAAATTGTTCAAGTAACAGAGTTTATTAACAAACTATTTATTACATGCATATTATACTGTGTGTGTGCATACTAAGTGCTAAACATCTGTGCAAATAGCACATACCACCAAAATCACACATTGGCCCATGCCTACTAGACGCAAAGGATATCGGTTGTCAAGCTGCTTTTGTATGTTGTAGTGTTGTCACGATACCAACATTTTGACTTTGATACAGATAGGAAAGGCAATGGAATATATTATTAGATGACAGAACATGGAAAATCCTTTATACAATTATTTAATTCATTATAATTGAAACGCTATTGAATAATAGTTAATTAATAGTTAATACTAGGGATGCACCGATATGAAAATTTGCCACCGATTCCGATTGTTCAACTAACACAATCGGCCGATACCGATAGTTCAACTAACACAATCGACCGATACCGATATTTGTGGCATTTTTTTTTTTTTTTTTTATATGTTTTATTTTTTGGTAATTTTTTTTTTACAATTTTTTTTCTTTTTTTTATGAAACTACTGTATATTTGTGTTACAAATTGTGCTCACCGATATGAACATAGGCCTCTTTACTTACTTAAAAAAAGGAAACATCAAGAAATAGCACTATCTCTCTCCCAGTATGTTCTGCAGGGCTGCAGCTAGATACTAGTTCTCCCAGTATGGTCTACCGCAGGGCTATTCAACTGGCGGCCCGCGGGCCAGATCCGGCCCGCGGGATGATTCTGACCGGCCCGCCAAAGATTACATGATAATAAAAAAAAAAAAAAAAAAAAAAAAAAAAAAAAAAAAATTTTTATTTATTTTTTTACTTTTTTCTTTTCATGTCAACGTTAACACGCACAATTGAGCCAAAAGTCACTCAATTAATGACAGATTTCATTGATAAATTGAGGGAAAACTTTGCAAGTCGATTTGATGAATTTGACATGTCCAGAGAATTGATGCATTTTGTGAGCAACCCATTTGCCAATGTAGCTGCTATTTCCACAAAAGGACAAGAGTTCCTTGCATCACTTCACATTGATGAAGGTCTCCTGCAACTTGAAATAATTTACATGCAAGCATCATCTGCTCTGAAGCAGGCACTTGAGAATGAATCCACCACAACATTTTGGATAAAGTGTATTCATGTCAAGACATTCCCCAAAATAAAAACGCTGGCAATATCTGTGCTAACAATGTTTGGCTCAACATACACCTGTGAATCCAGTTTCTCTCACATGAATGCCATTAAAACAAGCAACGTGCCTCCTTGACAAATGAGCATTTGCATGCATCACTGTTTGCGGGTAGCCCTCACTTCCTATGAACCCTCTTTCTCTGCCATTGCCCAGTCAAAGAAGTGCAATCGCTCTCATTAGATGTGTGTATGTAGGCTAGGCCTGTCTGCCCCCCACCCCCCTGATGTTTGAGAGTTAAGAGTGGACAATACGTGCTAATAAGATGCTGTGATTTGCTGTTGTTGCACAGACATGAAGCACTTTTTCATAAGCTCAGCTGCACTATAAATGTGTTTTTTTGTTCAAGTGTTGATGTTAGAATGTTCAGATGGACATCATGCACTTGTTTGTTTTTTATTTTATTTTTATATTGAAATGTTGAAGAGGAGATGTTGCAGTTGTTGCACAGTCATAAATGAAGCACTTTCTGCAGGAGATGTTGCAGATGTGGCACATAAATGAAGCACTTTTTTTGAAAAGTATACTACTTTTGCAATGTAGTTAAATAAAAGTTGTGAAAATGTGGTTGCGTGTTTGGTCAAGTGTACATATATTCATAGCACGGGGAGGCGCCGTGGCAGTCCGGCCCCTGGCCCCTTGGGTTTCTGACAATGTGGCCCCCTGAACAATTTAGTTGAATAGCCCTGGTCTACCGGCTGGGCTGCAGCTGGATAATTGTCTCAAACAGAGTCTCAACCAATGAAATTTTGATTGACAGTCGATTCTGCCAATTACGTCACACACTAATCGGCAAGCGCATATACATTTTTTACTTCGGCTTTTGTCCGCCATTGATTTTGACGTGAGAGGTTTTCTAGAACAACAACGGCGCACGGCGCGGCCAACGTTTAGCTTTTAGCTCCGCAGGATGACTTAAATGAGGCATAATGATTTTACTGCAACAATTGTTATAATAAAACAAAGCCTTTCTATACATGTGTCTGATTGAAAACTTTATTAACAGATTGCAGAATGGGTAAAACTCAGGGCTCTATGAACAACGGAAGGAACTGAGCTAGTATGAACGCGGGCTTGCTACGTTCGGGTAAATAATATGCTGATGTTATTGAACGTGTAACACTAACTATATAACGTTAATGCCACAAAACGAATGCCTTGTTAATCATAAGTAGTAACTTTGATGCAGTAGCTTGTGTGTGTGGGGGACTGGGGACCGTTGTGGAGGTCGCGAGTGAACTTTTTTTTGTCTTTTGACGCTACACAAATTGATGGATATTTATCGGCTACTGCCATTGGCACATTCGAGCTTATCGGCCGATAGGCCGATAGGCCGATTGCAGTCAACAAGGCACTTATCGGCCGATACCGATACCCGACCGATACATCGGTGCACCCCTAGTTAATACAATTATTCTGTTACAGCTACAACTGAGCTATAATTTATACGTATAGCTACTGTCCATCAATGTCTTCCTTTTGAATAAAATAGGTTCAGGAGAGAGATGTAGAGAGGGAGAGAGAGCGAGACACACACACAGATAGACACAGATATTCTCAGCCAGCCCCCCTATCCTCTCAGCGTTCCCAGTGATGGGCTTACTATGTGCGTGTGTGTATGTGTGTGTATGTGTGTGTATGTGCGTGTGCAAACGGGAACGGGACACACATCTGTGCAATAGCACACACCACAAGTCACTGGCTGGCCCACAGTGTGCGTGTATGTGCGTGTGCTAACTTCGCTAACGTTATCCGCCTCAGTAACATTAGCTGCCTCGCCGGATTCCTCTTTCTCCTCGTCTCTCTTTTGCTCAAAATAAAAATGAATGGGTTTCATGGCTGGCTGAATTGTTTGCGTTGTCTGATTCTGAATGTATAACTTGCCTATGGTACCGTGACTTTCTTTTCCAGCGCGTATCTGTGTTCTCATTTCCTTTCACTCGCATGAAACCAGCCGCGTCACAGCAGGAAACTCTACTGTGATTGGACGTTTATGCGCCTTGTGGGACTTGTAGTTTCTGAACTATTAACAGCGGAGCGTTTGTAATCTTCACTCGCACACTGCGAGTAAATGATTTTTCCGGTTCGCACACACAAATTATTAGGGGCAAAAACGAGCGAAATTAACATTTACAAGTTACTAAACTACATAATCACAAGAACAGTGGATAAGCTACATAGATGTATTTGTGTATGTATAGTACAGGCTATTGCAGTGGATAAGCTACATAGATGTATTTGTGTATGTATACTAGTGCAGGCTATTGCAGTGGATAAGCTACATACATGTATTTGTGTATGTATAGTGCAGGCTATTGCAGTGGATAAGCTACATACATGTATTTGTGTATGTATAGTGCAGGCTATTGCAGTGGATAAGCTACATAGATGTATTTGTGTATGTATAGTGCAGACTATTGCAGTGGATAAGCTACATATATGTATTTGTGTATGTATAGTGCAGGCTATTGCAGTGGATAAGCTACATAGATGTATTTGTGTATGTATAGTGCAGGCTATTGCAGTGGATAAGCTACATAGATGTATTTGTGTATGTATAGTGCAGACTATTGCAGTGGATAAGCTACATATATGTATTTGTGTATGTATAGTGCAGGCTATTGCAGTGGATAAGCTACATAGATGTATTTGTGTATGTATAGTGCAGGCTATTGCAGTGGATAAGCTACATACATACATGTATTTGTGTATGTATAGTGCAGGCTATTGCAGTGGATAAGCTACATAGATGTATTTGTGTATGTATAGTACAGGCTATTGCAGTGGATAAGCTACATAGATGTATTTGTGTATGTATAGTGCAGGCTATTGCAGTGGATAAGCTACATAGATGTATTTGTGTATGTATAGTACAGGCTATTGCAGTGGATAAGGTACATAGATGTATTTGTGTATGTATAGTGCAGGATATTGCAGTGGATAAGCTACATACATACATGTATTTGTGTATGTATAGTGCAGGCTATTGCAGTGGATAAGCTACTAGGGGTGTAACGGTACACAAAATCCACGGTTCGGTACGTACCTCGGTTTTGAAGTCACGGTTCGGTATTTTTTCGGTACAGTGGGGGGGGGGGGGGGGGCGATACCAGTGCATACATTAAAAAAATAAAAATTAATTAAATTATATAAATTATACTTTTTTTTTTATACAGCTACTGTTTTATATATACTGTTTTTTAGTAATAACTAGAAAGTAATGGTATTTATTCAACAACAGGTGATTGATTATGATACTAATACAAATCTATACACCGAGTATGGGGCTGCAGCACTGCAGATATACCCTACTCCAACGATCCACACGGACATTACACGGTGTTGCACTCGTTACCAAGTGGCTCTGCAGATATACCCTACTCAGTCTAAAGGCTCCGTTGGAGAGGATCTGTTGTGATTTTTGCACAATAAATATTCAACATTCTCTTTTGAGACTCCGCCTCAGACTCTTATCATTTGGCACTAAAAGCTAAACATTGTCACCGATATGGCTGTCCGCAACATGTCATTAATTGTGTACGCGAGGTGGTTCAGTGACGACGCTAGCGTGAGCTAGGTTAGCTAGCATGGAGCTACCGGCAGATGGAAAGACTGTAACTTTACTGGTGAAAATGTGATTTACGTTGGAATACTCCTTTGCCAACTTGCTGTACTTTGCTTGCAGGTCTGCAGCCATTATTGCTGGATTATGAATAGTCCCAACTTTAGCCAAGGTAACGTTAAGCTAAAACTAGCTCTTCGGCTATGCTAACACCAGCAAGCGAACCCATCAGAGCTCCCAGTCACACTGCTCTGTTGGGAGGATGGCATTTAAGAAAGTATCTGCTGTTAAAATGACAAACAGCATTGCCACTTTAATTCACGGTCGGTTAAACACACGTTTGTTTTATAATGCTCACAGCAGACCGCAGTGTTGTTGATAAATTACGTGGGGCCGGGGGGATTTAAGTTCCGCAAAAAAAGGTTCCGCACCGTTGCAATCGTACGGTGCACAGCCCGTACTGTACCGGAGGACCACATTGACGCGGTACAGTACGTATCCGCGTACCGTTACACCCCTATAAGCTACATAGATGTATTTGTGTATGTATAGTACAGGCTATTGCAGTGGATAAGCTACATAGATGTATTTGTGTATGTATAGTACAGGCTATTGCAGTGGATAAGCTACATAGATGTATTTGTGTATGTATAGTACAGGCTATTGCAGTGGATAAGGTACATAGATGTATTTGTGTATGTATAGTACAGGCTATTGCAGTGGATAAGGTACATAGATGTATTTGTGTATGTATAGTACAGGCTATTGCAGTGGATAAGCTACATACCAAATATTTCCAAAATATGTAAAACATCCTACAAGACAATCATCACTCCTGTTCTCCACTCCTCCCCTCCAGACACCCCTCCCCACTCACCAGTCTCGGCAGTCTTGACGGCTGTGTCGATAAGCCCCTCCCTGCCTCCCATGGCGTGGAAGAAGAACTCAGTGGGCGTCAGGCCGGCCAGGTACGAGTTCTCCACGAAGCCTCTGCTCTCAGGGCCGTAATCATCCTTGATGAAGTGGGGCAGCGTGCGGTGCTTGAAGCCGAACGGGATCCGCTTACCCTCCACGTTCTGCTGTCCCACCACGGCAATAACCTGGAGGGGGGAGGAGGAGGGGCAGTGAGGGAAGGAGTATTGAGTGATGTGTACGGTCTATTTCGGTGAGTGTACTGTGAATGATAATACTGAATAATAAAGAGTACGTAATTTTTTTTTGCATTTTCCATTATTCATACAATCTTTTTACATGTTTTCCACATCATATGATACAAAAACAAAACTATACGTATTATTCATAGTCTTTTTATATGTTTTCTACATCATATCATTGTGATTCAAAACTAAAAGGGTAGGAAAACCAACCTGGAAAACAAATATATATATATATGAAATAATAATAAATAATAAAAAATAAAAATTCAAAACCCAAAAAAAACACAAGAAATAAACACCAAGAAAGTTACAGTCTAGCACATCCCTCACCCTGATCATATAATCAGTTGTTACATGTTACGGTTATCTATGGCCTATCTAATGTATAATTATAAAATGTACAGAGAGTATACGTCGGACCTAAGATATCCTGACTTTTATTTACCCATCTTTCTCAAATATGGACCCCGGGTCTTTTTGAACATATGTACACTATTATTAATTTTGTGTATAAGTTGCTCAAAAAAGGCTAATCTAGCAATCTCATCATTCCACTCTCTAAAGCTGATTTTCTTTGTTAGTTTCCAATGTCTCAATACTATCCTACATCCTGTTATGAGGGCCAGCCTTATCCAAGAGCATACATACAAGGATAGTTCAGTCTCCACCGGCAATATGCCCAATATACATAATGCAGGCCCTTTAATGAACCTCGTTTCCAATATGTAGTTGATATATTTAATAATAGCTGACCAGAAGTCCTGAACCATCTCACATTCATATAGGATGTGAACCAATGTACTAGGGCTGGGCGATATGGCCTAAATATGATATCACGATATTTTCTGACCTTTCGGCGATACACGATACACATCACGATGTTTTTCTTTTTTACCCCAAACAATTCATTATGAGGCTTACCAAGACAGTATTTGAGTTTGCAAGCTAACATTAAAGACAAAATAAAATACCCATGCATTTAGCATTTTTATATTAGATTTAGATTATTAGATTATATATTGCATACGAGATATTATATGATTTAGATATGAAATATGATGAATTGAAAATGGGGGACCCTGATGTAAACAAGACTAAAGTCTTTCTCTGGTCTGCATCCCCTTAACAATTGTATGTATTGAGCTGTACTGTACCCATTCTGCAATATGTTAAAGTTTTAAATCAATCAATCAATAAATAGCATTTTAGCATTTTTATGAAACTACTGTATATATGTATGTCTCTAAATGTTTTGATGAATTGAAAATGGAGGACCCTTATGTAAAAAAGCCGAAAGTCTTTTTCTGGTCTTCATCCTCCTGTACTGTATTGTACCCATTCTGCAACCTTTTAATACAGTTTTCATTCATTCATTCTGACGGAAACATAATCATTTTGATTGACAGTCGAGTCTGCCAATGACGTCACACCGCTTGCACCCGCCCTGCTGTTCTTAGCACCAATCGGCAAGCGTTATGACTTCCTGAATGTCCCGTGTGCTGAAGTGAACACTGAACATCAACAAAGCTACTAACGTTAGCTCCCCGCGGCCGTCGAGTAGGAGACCAGTGCTTCACAGGATGCTAAATGAGGCATAATGATTTTACTACAACGAATGTTATAATAAAAGCCTTTCCATACATCTGTCTGATTGAAAACTTTATTAACAGACCGCGGAATGGGCATATCTCAGCACAGGCTGAGATATGAACGAGTAACGTGTGGACAGATTGACGCGACACAATCCTCTTGGGCAAAACATCACGATATCCACGATACGTTGAAAAAGTGTATCGTTAATGAACTGTACCCGATATTTATATAATATCGTCATATCGCCCAGCCCTACAATGTACCTCTATTTTTATTACACCTCCAACATATCATCTCCCCTAAGACCCAGTCTTGACATCTTCGATGGAGTCCAGTAACTCCTATTCATTATCTTGAATCTAATTAAACGTGTCTGCATGTCTCGGGCTATAGAGTACCATGACTGTACTGTTGTTTTCCAGATCTCTCTAGGTATATGGGCATTCCACAATCCTTTTCCCATGTTATCCTGGCCCCCTCATAATTTGGGAGTTCGTGTTTTCTAAGCATGTCATAGAACCTAGACGTTCCCCCTGGGCGCTTCCCGTTAACTCTCCATAATTCCTAAATATCAGTGATAGGGGCAATATTTTTCTTCCTATTTGCTGTCGTAATACAGCTCCTTATTTGTAAAAATTTCCAGAAATCTGTCCTGGTTAAGTTATATTTAAACATTAACTGCTCAAAGGAACGTAGGTGTATACCATCAAACAAGTCTTCTACTAACATTACCCCTGCCTCCGCCCAGTCTTTCCATATTACAGACTTTTTACCCATTTTAAATGATTTATTATACCAAATTGAAGATCCTTTTGTATAGTAGGGGTCCATGCTACATATCTGGTGAGCCCTTTTCCAACTCTCTCTAGCAAATGTCAGTACTGGGTCTCTATGAGGAACTTCCCCTCTCGTCTGGGATAGGAAGGCTTGCACTGATAATGGTTCTACTAGCTCTTTCTCCATCGCTATCCAAGCAGGTGCCCGGATCTCAGACAGGTTAACCTTGGACAGTTGGCTTAGTGAAGAGGCATAATGGTACCAGTCTATTCGTGGGCATCCCAAACCCCCTTCCTCGACTGATGCATATAATTTTGTTTTGTTGAAAGAGGGTTTCTTACCTGCCCACAAGAAGCAGCTCAAGGCCCTATTAGGGGGAGGGAATTCCAAAGGCAACATGTATGTTACATAATTAATCTGGGGTACTACCATCATTTTTACAGTATTTATCTTTCCCATCAATGACAGATTCAGTTTTGACCAGTTCAATAGATTTTAATTTTTTTGGATACATGGTAATAAATTCACCTGCATTATCCTTCAATCCTGGAGTAATTGTGACACCCAAGTAGACCAAACCAGATGGGAGCCATTTAAATCTCCAATTCTTGCGGATATCAGGGGGGGCACAATCTAGAGTAGACAATGGCGTTGCCTCCGACTTATTCCAATTAATCTTGTAACCTGATATACGTGAAAAGGAGTCAATCACAGATAGAATCTCTGGTACCGCAGCCTCTGGATTGCTCGATAGCAATAGAATATCATCCGCATATAATAGCATCTCGTGTTCTTCTTGACCTGCCACGATGCCTTTTATGTTCACATTTCCCCTGATGTCCGCAGCTAAAGGCTCTAAGGCCAGTGCGAATATAAGAGGGGAAAGGGGACAACCCTGTCTGGTCACGCGTAGAAGCTTGAAAGGGGTGGATATGTTCCCATTGGTAAGGACTGATGCCCTTGGGCATTCATACAGTAGCTTTACCCATGTAATATACGAGCTACCAATCCCATAGGCTTAAGAGTCGCAAATAAATATTCCCATTCAATTCTATCGAATGCTTTCTCTGCGTCGAGAGAGAAAGCTACTACCGGTTCTGTGCTGTTCCTCGTTTGCCAAGCCAGATGTAAAAGCCTACGTAAATTATCTGCAGAAGTCCGTCCCTTAATGAATCCTACTTGATCTAGGTGGAAGGCATCCTTCTAATCTTGTCGCTAATATCTTAGCCAGGACCCGTGCATCCACATTAATTAAGGACACCGGCCTATAGCTTCCACAGAGCTGTGGGTCTTTGCCCTTCTTATGAATCAATGTAATAATTGCATCCTTCATACTTCCCGGTAGGCTTCCCCTCCGGAACGTATCTTCAAAGACAGTGAGGAGCTTTGGGGCTAACAGATCTGAGAATGCTTTATAGAAGTCTGTAGGAAATCCATCCCCTCCCGGAGATTTACCAGCATTCATGCCTCTAATCGCACTCTGAATTTCTTCTAAGGTAATACCCCCCTCTAGTTGCCCCTTTTCTGTTCCACGTATCCTGTGATGTATATAAACTCTGATAAAATGATTTGAAAGAGTCGTTGATTTCCTTGTTGTCTGTCATAATCCCTCCTCCAAGAGTATGTTACATTAAACGAAAACTAAGATAAAAGATAACTGAAAGGATCCGTCGCAACTTCGCCCTTCAACGAGCAACTCTTTGGAGGCAGATGGATGTTCTAAAAACAATGCTCTTCATTCATCCAATAATAATACATATGTTCTAAAAATAATGCTCTTTATTCATCCTATTATAATACATATGTTCTAAAAAAGAATGCTCTTTATTCATACAATTATAAATAAAGTAATTTTAGAAGCATTATTTTGAGAGCATCCATCGAATCCATGCCAAAGAGTTGCTGATAGATTCTCCCTTGATAAATCACAGCAACCAAAAATCTCTTGAACCCTAGAGTAAGACAAGAGGCAGTAGTCAAAGGCACTCTCGTTATCAAACAGATAATACATATTTTTATTAAAGTCTAGTTCATTGTAGAAAAAAAATAATAAAAAAACACATTTCGCCCATCGTCATCATGAGCGCTTTGCTGTCGTTTTTTTTATTTAATTCTACTAGTTTGAAAGTGGATTCGTGTCAACGACCAAACCCCGGTCTCCTTGGAAGCCTGCGCTGCCTACCTGCGAGATGTTAATCTTGGACCCCTTGGACCCGGCCACCACCATGGACTTGAAGTTGTTGTACTCAGACAGGGACTTCTGGGCGGAGGAACCAGTCTTGTCACGGGCGTCGTTCAGGATGCGATTCACCTGGTTCTCAAAGGTCTGCCTCAGCGTGTTACCAGGGGTGGGCTCCAGCTCATTGTTGTGGGCCTTCTCGATGACCTGTGGGACGCCGCAGACAGGCAAGGGTTAAACAGGAGGATTTTAACGGAAGTCGACTTCGGTTAAGTCTATGTTTTGCTTTGTTTTTTTCCGGTGGAATATAGGTTTGAAATGAGTCGTCCTGAATGTTACCAGCGACTTACTTCTATCACATCCTGTTTGGCTTTCTTGATGGTGTTCTGGATGTCGAGGTAGGTCTTGGCGTCAGCAATTGAGTCACCAATACCGATGGAATGACCTAGAGAAATGACGAGGGGGATTAAACAGGTTTCAACGTTTGATTTTTGTATACCACTTAAGAGCAACATTTAATACCAATTTCACAACCATACTAGCACAAAAAAAAACGACACAGCATGGAAGCTGCACTTGCACGCCAATTTTAATTCTTGCACGTTCCATTCCAGACTTGAATACAAAAACCTTTAATATATTTAATATTATTTGACCTCCCGACAGCCGGACTGCCCCCCTACCCAAAATGTAATACCGGTCCAAAAGAAATTTAAGACTTTTTAATACCTTTTAAGGCCTAAAATTGAGAATTATGAATTTTAATACCCAGCAGATACCCTGAATTACAAAACTAAAAAGTAGGTTTCAACTGTACAATGATATGACACCAAGAACTACCGTTTACTATTTCAAATTTAAAGGGGAACTATTTTACTATTTCTTTCACTATTTGGCACTTTTACACAATTCCTGTAAGTCTATGGAACACCTCTGTAATTTTTTTATTTCATTGTTTTGTATTTCTAATCAAGTCCTCAAAAACAGCATTTTTCTACCTCAAGATCTCGAGCCGTTTTGAGCCTGGGCTCCAACCACTGTGTGCAGCTCATCATGTACCTGATGCCACACAGCCACATTATCATGCAGCGGTGTCTCTCTGACATCACAAATCATCACATTTTCAGATGACTCAGTTCAGTGAGGGTGAATATTGTGAGAGGAGAATTGGAAGAATGCGCCAATATGAGAATTAGAGACATAGATCATATTAATATAAGTTCACATAGCTAGGAAACAATGCTAAACACTAAAAAAGGCCATTTATAAGATAGTTCCCCTTTAAAAGAGTCAATTGCTGTTATTGTCCTGTGATGTCTTGTTTATTATTATTGTTACTGTATTGTGTTGTCTTGTTTCTTTTTTTAATTTTTTTTTTTTTAATTTTTAATTTTACCAGTGGGCAATGGCCACTAGCTACATTTTTTGGTACACATCAGGTAACATAGAGTGAACAGAAGTTGGAGAGGAAAGAGGGGGGAAAGAGAGAAAGAGGGAAGGGGTGAAGGTGACAAAAAGAGAGGAGAGAAGAGGAAAACATAAAAGATAAAATAAAAGACAAACAAAAATAAGACTCAATAATAAAAACAAGGACAAAATAAAATTTAAATTAAGATAAAAATTAAAAAAGGGCGAGACATCACATAGGGTCAGACATAAGACAGAACATAAAACAATAATACAATATATCAGACAGGCTAGCGGCTGTTCCTGGGGTTGTCTTGTTTCATGTACCGGTATAAAAAAAAAATTAAAAAAAAAGGATTTGATCCAAAAAAAACAATCAACAGAGGCCAGGCTCCAGCCCTCCTCTCTCCCTCCCTCCTCCAGTGCTCCTCTCCAGCCCTCTACTCTCTGCTTTCTCTCCAGCCCTCTACTCCCTCCAGTCCTCCTCTCTCTCTCTCCCTCCTCTAGTGCTCCTCTCCAGCCCTCTACTCCCTCCTTCCTCTCCAGTCCTCTCTCTCTCTCCCTCCCTCCTCTAGTGCTCCTCCTAGCCCTCTACTCCCTCCCTTCCTCTCCAGTCCTCCTCTCCCTCCCTCCAGTCCTCCTCTCCTTCTCCTCTCCCTCCCTCCGGTCCTCCTCTCCAGCCCCTCCTCTCCAGCCCATCCACCCCCCACCCTCGTGGTTCCTTACCCTCAGTCTCAGTCCAGTGGTTGATGACCGTCTGGATGTTGGAGTAGAAGAGCCTGGTGATGTCGTGGCCCATCTCCAGGTAGGAGATGTGGACCAGGGAGCCGGCGGACGTCCCCAGAGACTTCTTACACAAGATGCCCATGATCAGCTCGCCGTTCTCCACGATCACCTGCGGGGCAAAGAGTCCAAGGATATGAAGACTTTTGGTCCATTAAGTAGTGTAACGTCTAAAGTTCCTGCACTGCATTTCTGAACGGGTAGCGCACAGCACTCGCACCGCAGGCAAGGTGGTTCAGTTCTCGTTTATGTACTAGAAATGTAGGTATTCATAGTAACTGTTTTGGCCAGATTATTCATTGGAGGCAGACAGCCTTCGATTAAGGATATAGTTTACCGACAGAATGACATGATGCAACATGGAGACCCAGGTTACAGCAATGGGCCCTGTAGCCTAGATCTCTGTAGAATGGCGAGCTAGCAGAGTATTTACACAGGAGAGTAGGCTAAACAAGTAGAGCATTGACATAATATATTATGTAATATAATAATAATATTATAGATAAAATGCACAGAGATATCTGCAATTATAGATATGATGTATAGAGATATCTAGATAATGAGAAGGCTGTGTGTGCATATGTGTGTACAAGTTGATGGTTGTGTGTAGATGGAGAGAGAGTGAGAGGTAGTGTGTTGGTAAATGTCCCCGTCGGGTGCTTTAGATAAAGGTGCGCACCAAATGACATAGGGGGCTTTCTCACTCAACATCGGGGTCGAATCAGCTCCGTGCCGTCCTCATTCCTCATTCCGTGCATTCGAACAAGAAAGTATAGTAGACAGCAGTATATTATCCCATCGCTCGTGGCAATTATATTGCATGTCATTGATCTACTGGTCGACCACGGCCGACTGGTTGGGCACCACTGGTCTAATAGAAATAAATGCATTAGAACAATGTATAGACATGTATAGTTCATTCCTCATTCCGTGCATTCGAACAAGAAAGTATAGTAGACAGCAGTATATTATCCCATCGCTCGTGGCAATTATATTGCATGTCATTGATCTACTGGTCGACCACGGCCGACTGGTTGGGCACCACTGGTCTAATAGAAATAAATGCATTAGAACAATGTATAGACAATGACATAGCAATGGCAAACAAAATTGCCAGGCCTAATGCGAGCCAGGGAAGTGTTGCGCTTTGTGCTTTGTAACGTGGCTTCATGTTTTCATCCACTGAGCTGTGAGGCTCCACATGCGACGTTGTGTGTGTCACGCCCCCCGCTCCCACTAGTGCGCACCCGAGACCACCTATTTCACCGGCCCAGGTTCAGCGCCCCCAGGGACGAATCAGCGGGGGGCGGGGACGGGGGACAGCGTTCTCACTCAGACAGACACACCCTTTTCTGATGCGAGCCGGGTCTGATTCAACCCTGAACGGTGAGTGAGAAAGGGCCCATAGATACATGTTCTGTACTTATTTGCGTTTCATTACACGTATATGTACATGCTTACCAACTGTTTCGCCTGTTTTATAGCAACACTACTATCACCGACATCTAAGAAGGGAGATCCCCCCCCCCCCACTTGAAAGGCACGTATTTTTTTTCTTTTATTTTTTAATCCTCTCTTTCTCAGATTTTTCTGTTTTTCTCCCCGTCCCAATTTAGTCGTTTGTGCCAATTCCCCCCCCTCCCCTACCTGTTTGTTGTGCGCATGTTCTCCTACTGGTCGGTACAAGGGAACCCTGAAGTCATCCGCACGCTTCCTCCGACACACACTCGATTGGTGCACACGCGACCGGGGAGGCGGACGCTAGAGCGAGTTACACACAACACAGCAGTCTCCAAGCGTCTCGCTGCTTCGGTGTTAACATCGTCAAGAAGCTAAGAAATTCCCCAATAAGCCCTCAATTCAGAGCAGAGCTCTCTTCTCACCTGGCAGCGAGGACTCATTGGTGAAGTGTAACGCGTGGGAGGTCACGCTGCCCCCACCATTTCCTGCCTTTCGCTGAGCAGGCGCCCAGACCTGTCCACAACGCCAGATTACCACCCACGACTTGCCCTCACCCTAACCCAGCCAAACAAGTTAGTATGACGATCAGCCCAAGCCTCAAGCAATGCTGACTCCGGGAGTCGAGACCGCAGCCTCTTGCATTGGTGACGAGCGCAATCTCCGCTACGCCACCCGACCGTCTTTGAACAGCACTTCTAAGGTTTCTCCCCTCCACATTGGCTGTGCTGCTTTTTTCCTATTGCTAGGTTTTTAGTGAGTTTTTCCTTACCTTCGTGTGAAGTACGTCTGGGAGTGTTGCATTTATTTATTTGACATTTTATTTTGGATTTCCTTGTGTTTTTGTTTTGTTCTTGATTTATTGTGATGTTTCTTCTTGACTTGTGTAAAGAAGACGTGTCCGGCCCATGGGGACATTAATGTGTGTTGTCGGGCCTTACAAATACATTTGATTTGATACGTTGAGCACACTAATCCTCAGTTAAGTGGGTGAACGAAGGGATGACTTTCCGCCTCGTTATCCAGTACAGTCTGTACAAACCACACGAGTAGGAAGCCTAGCGGCACCGAGCCGGTCTGTGGTACCTTGGTGTCCCCGGGGGAGATGTGCTTGTACGGCCCGCTGTCCTCCTCGTCCGGGTGGGTGCTGTGGGTGCGGATGACGTTGATGTGGCCCGGGATGATGAGGCTGAAGATCTGCTTGCCCGTCCAAAAGGGGCGGGGCTTCAGGATGGCCGGCTGGGGCATCTTCCCGTCCCACGTGGACAGGAACATCAGCAGGTTCATCACCTCGCCCTGTGGGGGGGGACATGCGTTTACTTTCAAACCTTTATTTAAAATTACAGCGACGACGAGCGACAACAAGACATACGTTTATCATCAATTTCATACATATATAGGCATAATAAATAAGAATAAACAATAGTCAGCTAAGATTGGTTGAGTTACGACACAGTGGTCGGAGATCATACTTTTAAATGCAGCGAGAGAAGGAAGAGCATTCAGCCAGTCGGAGGACATTCCAGGTGGCCTCTATTAGAGCCATATGAAATCCGCGTTCACGGAATCGCGGACGGAATTGCGGAATTAACCAATAAAAATGGAATCAACTGCAAAACGTGGAATATTGCAGAATTTGGCCTAATCTGGACTGAAATTCCGTTTTGACGATTGGTGCACACGCGACCGGGGAGGCGGACGCTAGAGCGAGTTACACACAACACAGCAGTCTCCAAGCGTCTCGCTGTTTCGGTGTTAACATCGTCAAGAAGCTAAGAAATTCCCCAATAAGCCCTCAATTCAGAGCAGAGCAGTATCCTAATGACTTTTATGACTCCGGTGATAAGGTGTTTTGCAAATTCTGTCAACGTTCCTTGGACTGGAGCCACAAAAAAACTTGCGACACTATTGTGATTAAATAGCTATAACGTTAGGACATGATAGCTTCTTGCTAAATCTAGTGCACCCATCCATTTGTTTAATGCAAACGATTGTCATTATACACTGTCCTTTATAATCTAAATAAACTTAAATAACTATGAAACGTTACAGTACATAGGACTATAGATGGAAATGATAGCTTCTTGCTAAATCTGGTGCACTCATCCATTTGTTTAATGCAAACGATTGTCATTATACACTGTCCTTTATAATCGAAATAAACTAAACTAAAGGTGCCTAAATTATGCATTACTATATTTCATCACAGCTCGGCTACTGACATTGTCATTGTGATAATGGCAGTAGTAGCTAGCTGTATCTATTGTTTACACTTGAAATGTGTATTTTTATTTTGTCACAATATTATTTGAAAAGTATTGTGTAAAATTGAACTGTATTTCTGAGTTGCAGCACTTAAAAACATTAAATGGACTGTTATATCATATTCAATTGTGGACATTTATTCATTCCCACTTATTAGACACTATTTCTGATCGTAAAATGAGCATAAAAAGCAAAATACAGAATTCTGAAATATTAAAACGGAAAAAACAGAATTTGGGAAAAAATAAAATGGAATTTGGAAAATAATAAAACGGATTTCATATGGCTGTAGCCTCTATACTTCCCGCAAGCAAGTTGTCCTTTTGCGCGATGTGATTGGCCACTGACGTTTCTGGTCATGTGACATGTGCACCCAATCGTGTGACGGCGAGTTCTTTGGACGGTTAAGCTTAGGCGCTCTTTCGAAGTTGGTTAAGGTTAGAGTTTGTCTTAGAGCATGGCAATAGAACGCCAGCCCTGATTCCAAACTCTAACCTTAACCAACTGCGAAAGAGTCGCCTAAGCTTAACCAGTGATAAACTAGGCGTTAGGTCGTTTGCAGGCTGTTCGGAAATGGGCTAAGACACTGCTCGTCATGCGATTGGCGCACATGTCACATGACCGGAAACGTCAGTGGCCAATCAGAGCAACGCGGAAGGACAACTTGCTTGTGGGAAGTATAGACGCTTCCAGGTGTTGGAAGCATCAAACGGAAAAAGGCTGTTTTTCCTAGTTCAGAGCAAACTGGAGGAACCCGAAGAACCCACCAGCCATTTGAACGTGTAGAATAGGTTCAAAGATTCCATTCCAAGAGTCTTGTGATGTAAGACGGAAGTTTACAATAAGGACTTTAAAAATAAACAAATACCAATGATAGTTGTGCCTTTCAACCAGAGAAGGCCACCCAACCTTTTCATAAAGGACACAGTGGTGGGTATCATGTCCGTCACCAGTAATACATCCGAGGGCAGAATGATGGACCGAGTCGAGCGGTGTAAGAGTTGAAGCTGCAGCATGTCTATAAATCACATCACCATAGTCCATGATTGATAAGAAAACAGCTTCAACAATCCCCTAGTCTATATTAATCACTGGAAAGCTGGATTTATTTCTGTACAGGACGCCAATTTTCTGCCACAGCTTGGAAGCGAGAAAATCCACATGGAACTTAAATGAAAATGTCTCATCGAGCCACACAGATGGACAGGAGGAAGGGCAACAGGGCTGAGTGGTGGTGATGTGTGTGTCTGTCTAAGCCACAGAGATGGACAGGAGGAAAAGGAACAGGGCTGAGTGGTGGTTATGCGTGTTTCCGTCGCTTTGGATAAAAGCGTCAGCTAAATGACTAAATGTAAATGTAAATGTATGCAGTTGGTTGGTTTAGAAAGAAGGAAATCAATCGTGTATTGTCGCAGATGGCAAATCAACAACAGTCAACCCATCTCAAGCCGCGCCCTCTTTTCCACCATCCTCCCAATCACAACCGTCGCGTCACACAGACAAACGTACCCTATCTAAGAAGACGTCCCTTTTGGTGATGCAGTTGGTTGGTTTAGAAAGAAGGAAATCAATCGTGTATTGTCGCAGATGGCAAATCAACAACAGTCAACCCATCTCAAGCCGCGCCCTCTTTTCCACCATCCTCCCAATCACAACCGTCGCGTCACACAGACAAACGTACCCTATCTAAGAAGACGTCCCTTTTGGTGAACTTGCGCACGGCGGTGAGGGTGTCCTGCACGATACCCATGACGGGCCTGTTGGACTGGGGCGTGACAATCATACGGGGCACCATGGCCAGCTCCTGGATCTCCGCTCTCGTCTCCAGGGACTGGGGCAGGTGGAGGTTCATCTCGTCCCCGTCAAAGTCGGCGTTGTATGGGGTGGTCACACTGGAAGAGAGGAGAGGAAGGCATGGGTGTTATTATAGATAGACGTAATAATTATACATCTGTTCTTGTGTGTCTGACTCGTACCACCTAAAGGTGCTCCCATAGTCAAGCGGACCGTACACGGAGCGGACCCAAAGCGGACTCAAAAGCAGACCCAAAGCGGACTCCAAGTACGAAGCTCCAATTTTCTAATGCGCGGATGTCCGCGCCGCTCACTTGGTGTCACACAAAACGCTGCTCTGCGTTTTGGTTGACATCGACCTGCATTTAATGTGACACCGATCTGCATTTTACTCTGACCACTCGCTTTTTCACTCTCAAAAGAAAATGGCTTTCTAAATGAAGTGTGTAAAACTGCCAGTTTTATTATCGAAATATTGGAAACGGAGATAACATGACATGACAGAAGTTGAACAGCGTGGGAAAAATTGTGTAAACTGGCGCGAGACATGTAGACGCGGACGTACGCTCGACTATGAAAGCTCAAAGAGTCCATGCGGACCTCGCAGAGTCCAGTCCGCTCGACCATGGGAGCACCTTAAACCTGCACAGACTAGGGCGGCTAGGTGGTGCAGTGGGCAAGGCGCTCACCACCAATGCAGGAGACGCTGGGTTCGAGCCCAGCTCTCCGCATTGCTATCAGCTTGGCTGGTCGTTATTAGGGGGTGGGAAGCTGATGGGTGGGGATCGGACGTTGTGGACAGCGACTCCTACAGGTCGGTTGGTGTGCCTGCGCATCAGAATCAGGAAGACCCCCCGACGCTGAGAGCTCGCGCTGTGCAGGTGAAAAGATGCGACTGCTGCTTCCTCGAGTACCGGAGGGGACACGTGATGCAAGGCTTAGTCCACATTGCAGCCGGCTTGTGGGAGGCATGGCCTAACAACGTTCGAGACAGGGGAGGGTAGAATTGGACGATACGAAATTGGGATGAGAGAAAAATTGAAAAAATGGGAGAAAAGGTAGATAATAAAAAAAAACTGCAGACTACAGCGTATGACGTATATCATGTCAGTTAGGGTACCTTGTGTATACGGTTTACTTTTACTCAATAGTATATATATATTCAGATTTAAATTCTTTATTGCCTATATTAATTGTAACCTATAATATAATTCATCTTTTTAAAAGAGGTCAAATGTTGGAGGTCTTTGTTTGTTCCAGTTGAGCAGGACACATTTTTATTTAAATGTTTTAAGCTATATATGATATTATCCCAGTTCTCGCTCATATTTTTATATTCAGATAAAATTGTATTGCCTATATTTATGTCTTTCTACCATTACCTTGAACATAACTAGGGATGGGTATCGTTAGGATTTTATCGATACTACTACTCTTATCGATACTGCTTAACGGTTCGGTACTTTATCGATACTCTTATCGGTTCTTTTTGGTTCTTTTTTTGCAAGAAAAAAAGACAATTAATTAAGAACAGAATCAACATTGCTTTATTATTTATAAATACAACTTTATAAATAAGTATTATAAATAAATATAATTTCTTCAGCAACAGCAGCAGCAATGTTCTTTTATATAACTTTATAAATAAATATAATAAATGAATATAATTTCTTCAGCAACAGCAGCAACAATGTTTTAAATGTGTCTGACTCTGAATTATAGACTTTTTATAATAAACAACAAATGCAAAAGGCTAACAGAACTGTGACACTCGTTCACCCTATCCTCTGTCATCCTTCCTCTAGCTGCTAGGGTGAAAGGACTTTGGGTGGTGGAGGGAGGTAGAGGGAAGATGTGTGGTGGCCCTGGGCTCACTGGCCTGGGACACATTGGTGGCTGACGCCTCAGCTTGACGATCTATAAAAAGTTTAGATTGTAGTATTTGTAGCTAAACAATTATTTTGTTTATTAGCCTATTTGTAATAATTCGTTATTAGCCTAGGAAACTCCGTATCTTGGCTTACCGGCGGCAGTGGACGTGGATGCAGATGGAACACTGCGCGCAAGGCAGTCGAATACGCGCATTTCTGCACACTAATATCATGTTTTGCCAACAGATGTTTTGATAAATTGCTCGTATTGCCACCCTTACTGGCAAATGTTTTGTTGCACTTGTGGCAACGTGCGTTGTATATCCATACTTTCTTTAGAACGCTTCGCTCTATCCGCCATCACGAGTCACAGTGCATGCAGACTCAGAGCTGTCTGTGTCTGTGTGCAGTGCGCTTCAGCACGGAGAACTTTCATTAAGGAGTACCCGTATGTAGCACTACTAGCGAGCGACTCGCGAGGAGTGTGTGTAATAATGACTCGCTGTGGCTCGCTTCTCGTGCAGAGACAGAGAGGATAGATCGTTTGCAACTTTTAAATAATAATAATAATAATAATAATAATAATAATAATAATAATAATTTCTCTAGAGTATCGATAGCAGTACCGAGGACGTCGGAGCTTATAAATACTCCGGTATTTTCTAATATAGTACCGGTTCCCGTTTAAAACCGGGGTCCGGGGGGCATCCCTAAACATAACTGTACCTCCCATCCCCCCTCCTGCTATGAAGCCCAAATTTCTCCAAGGGGATCTTATCATATAGGTGGAATATCTTATCTTATGGGTGGAATACTTTTACATTGTTTTGATTAATTTCCACAAGCTTTTAAAAAGGGAAAGTAGCGACTGCTCCTTGACCTTGGCTAACATTTCATGAAAGTCCAACTCTTGACACACTGGTACGTCGACTGGAAGCGCCAATTTTATATTTAACATCTTACCGGTTTAAAGGGGAACACCACTCAAAAATAAAATGTATACGTTATTTCCATGGACCGAAGTTCAGTCAATATATGGGAACATGAGCTACTCTCTCCCAAAGCCAGAAACCAGAGAAGTAATGGTGGAACAGACTTCCCACCAGTCAGGACAGCTGAAACCAACTTGACTGGAACCAGGGTTTCCGTTGTCCGATAATTACCGTTTTTTTACCGGGAAAATCTGTTGAAGTCCGCCATATTTAAATCTCTCCGGTCATAATGTCCTGTGAAAAGAATTCCCTCTAAGCACAACGGTCTTCATTAGATAAACCAATAGATACAAACATTGTGTATGACAAAATAAATATGGGCTGTTTTAAATTGTGTGAATAGTTGTTGTGAGTACTCGCACTATGTTTCAATATAATCCGTTTTACCATTCATTCATTATAAACACAGACGTAAGGTGTCCACCGCGCTCAGAACGTCAAATTCTATCAACACTTTTTTTTTAAAGCTCCGGCCAAAATGCGTGGTGACGTGTTGACCAATTTCGGAGGGGGATCCCAATGATACATCAATAAAAACGTACCGTCAGTTCATGTCCAAGGGATTATGTTCATGCGCACAGCAAGTATCACCAGTTCCTGGCATTTTTAACCAGTGGAGAAAGGTAAGAGAGATTTCCCTATCGTTTTTCTTATATGAATTATTCAACCTACGTTAATAAAACATACCTGGTGATCAACTACAGTTTGCTGTGAACATTATGATATGTGTGTAGTGTTCTGATACGAGTATTGGTGAAGCGATGTCGAGATTAATTTGGGGTGTGACAGCTGCTGCAGCGCGACCTGTGGTTTGCTGATCAGAATGGTGGGCAGGAGCTGCAGCTGGATTAGCGTATCGCTTCGTTGGGAGGCGGAGATAGTCATTGGATTCGGCAAATCACGCAACATTTAGTATTCAGTGAACCCCACGCGATAATGTTGCCGTCTCTCTCTCTCTAGTCAGTAGTGCCAAATTTCTCAGTTCAGCTTGATATAATTAATACAAATGTCCAATATAACGGAATTCGTTAGCTCATAAAAATGTGATTATAACAGACTGCTGTTTAATGTCGGGCCGACTGCCCACAGACGGAAGTCAGCAGCAGCATGCGAGTCTATCGACGGGACTTATTTTATTTGGAATATAATGTATACGCAAAAGTAGCCTAGTTTTACGTTAAAATATTATAAATCTACATGCCTTGAGGATGTCATTCTTTATATAGCCTGCCTGTTTTTAAGCTCAATAAACTCTGACCGGAATTTCTCCCATTTGTCCAGGAGATTGAAATCTTGCAGGACACGGAGACCGGCACCAATATTTTCTAACGGAAACCCTGACTGGAACACAACAATATGACCGACTCTAGTTTGGATTTGGTAGAGTTGTTCATTTTCATAATATTATTTTAAATAGTCTTAGATCAATAAGAGGAATAATGCATGTATTCTGAAAGTGGCTGTAGTTCCTCTTTAACACTTCCGTCTGCTCTCTGTTGTTAACCAACTTGACTGGAACACAACAATATGACTGGAGCACATGCTTAACACTTTCAGTGCCACCAGGGGGCGCACAACTTAGTGCTTGAATGCCACCATCGGCGCCAATGTTAACGTTAATATCGCCTAATCTATGTTTTAAATTATGGCTATGTGTCTAATCTGCCCATCGCATTATCAAAGACTATTTTCCAGTCAGTGCTGTCAAGGCAGATTGTTTTTTTATCGCGTCGTTTCCGTTTCAGAGCAGTTAGAAAAGCCCCCGTTTTGATATAAAAAACAGCTCATTCTGGAGCATTCTATGAAAATCGTCTTTTAGTGGAATATTCCACAACGTTGATATTCGTCTGCCTTTTTATGAATCGTTTTCAAATAAACGCTAGATGATCAATATTATACGTGCACGCCAGCACATTACGGCCGCGCACGGATAATCGCCTCGTTGATTTCCTCTCGGACTTTTACAGTGAAACCGAAAGAAGACATTTCACAAAACAGCCTATATCTTCATCAAACTTACTCTGATTATCCTAACACTGATAACATAGAGTCCTTACCTGACATCAGATGGTATCCAACTGGTATATTTCAATTCCTGATCACCATTCGAAAAAATCGATACGTGTATGGATCCAACGCGATACTGTAGAACTCCATGATCAGCGGGGATCTGAGGTTCCAGAATGAACTGTGGTAACCCCGGCTGGATCAGTGGACTGGAAAATGTGGAGTACCGGATTTTTTTCCCCATTCATTTTCATTGAGTCCATTCCAAAATCACTTATGTCATCTGGGAGACAGGGGGCGCTTTTTTCCACAGTGATCGCCGGCGCCGCTCGGCTATACTCGGGTAGGCTCGGGTGATGCAATAATTTTTCAGATCACTAAAAAAAAAAAAAAAAAAAAAAAAATCAGAGAAATCTCGTGAGTGGCTTTCAACCACCTATAAAAAAACACGAGAAATCTCGTGAGTGGCACGGAAAGAGTTAATATCGCCTAATCTATGTTTTAAATTATGGCTGTGTGTCTAATCTGCCCGTCCTGATCACCATTCGAAAAAATCGATACGTGTATGGATCCAACGTGTATACAGTAGAACTCATGATCAGCGGGGCTCAGAGGATCCAGAATGAACTCTGGTAACCCCGGCTGCATCAGTGGACTGGAAAATGTGGACTGGAATATTTTTTCCCCCCATCCATTTTCATTGAGTCCATTCCATTTACCATTTACCATCTGGGAGACGATAGGGGGCGCTTTTTTCACATCTGATCGCCGGCGGCCCTTGGGTAGGCTAGGGTAGGCTTGCCGCGTGATGCAATATGATTTCAGATCGCTAAAAAAGAAAAAAAAATCCGAGAGTGGCTTTCAACGTAACTATCGTAAACCCGAGATTAGCCGTGAGTGGCAGTCAAAGTGTTAAAGTGCAATGTCACGTGACAGCGAAGATTAGCCAATAATTAGGATGTTGACATACTAGATGACCCCAGTTGCTGTAGCTTCTAAAAGTGCTCACGGCTATGAAACTGTCACATTTTAAAGCGTGGTTAAAAGTGAAACCGGTTAAATCTCCACATGGATACCACTCTCACATCCCCAAATGACTGAGTGACCGGTTAGACCTTTTAGCCTCTCAATTTTCCCAGACTGGAGATTCTTTTTCCAGCGATGTAGGCCTAACCAATCAATCAATCACTGAGCTGAATCTGGCAGCACCTAATCTTTTTAGATCAATTCTAAACAATAGCCTCAGACATTAAACGTATGGTCTCCGCTGCATGAAAGTATCTGCCTTTTTCTTTTCTCCTCCATGAACGTCTATGGTTTTATTTCATAAAAGTGTATTAATTTCTCTTGGTGTTAGTCAAGATGGCTAATAATGGTCACCTCTACAATAGTCGAGTATACAATATATGACGTATATCAAGGGAAAGTAGCGACCGCTCCTTGACCTTGGCTAACGTTACATGAAAGTCCAACTCTTGGCACACTGATACGTCAACTGGAAGCGTCAATTTTATATTTAACATCTTACCGGTTAAAAGGGGAACACCACAAAAAAAAAAAAAACTATACGCTATTCCCATGGAGTTCAGTCAATATTTGTGAACATGAGCTACTCTCTCCCAAAGCTAGACACCAGAGAAGATTTTTCAAAAAATCTTTTAATTCAGAGTCAATTATATTGTTTATATTCAGATCTAATTGTATTGCCTATATATCTATATCTGTCTTTCTACTATTACCCTGACCATACCTGTACCCCCCCCCCCCTCCCCCATGTGCTATGACCACAATATTTGAAGAGCATGTTTCTTCAGGTAAAACAGTATGTAGTATAACTTTATATGTGCTATTTGAGAAGGGGTTTGACGTCAAATTACAATTCCGTCTTCAAAGTACACAGTACATTTGTCACACTGTGTGTGGTTGTAAGAAAGCTGCCGTCTGACTGGCAGACTTGCAGAAAGAGAGACCGGCGTTGACGGTCGTACCTGAGGTTTAGTCGGAAGGTGGACCAGGGCAGGATGCGAACCCTGTGCCCCATCATGGACATCTTATGTAGCGTGGGCTGTCGGTTGAAAATAATAATGTCTCCATCGCACATGTGTCTTTCCACCTAGAAATAGAAGAAAAACAATATTTTCACTTAAAGACACCATTTCAGAAATGTATTTTGAGCTATATTCATAATAAAAGCATTATAGATATGCAAATGAAGGATATTCCTGGTGGTAGCCCTCCACCCCTATTCAGTTGATAAGTCTGGCGCTACGCGCAGCGTATATTAATGTCCGAGGCCAAGTGCACAAACCTTATACAGTTTTTTTATTTAATATTTTATTATTATTATTTTTTTTTTTTTTTATCCCAATTGAGTTGTTATGCCAATTCCCTTCCTGGTCATTGCATGCATTGCCCTACAGTCGGTCTGGGGAGGGTGTAGACTATCACATGTTGCCCTACTGTCAGTCTGGGGAGGGTGTAGACCATCACATGTTGCCCTACTGTCAGTCTGGGGAGGGTGTAGACCATCACATGTTGCCCTACTGTCAGTCTGGGGAGGGTGTAGACTACCACATGTTGCCCTACTGTCAGTCTGGGGAGGGTGTAGACCATCACATGTTGCCCTACTGTCAGTCTGGGGAGGGTGTAGACCATCACATGTTGCCCTACTGTCCGTCTGGGGAGGGTGTAGACCATCACATGTTGCCCTACTGTCAGTCTGGGGAGGGTGTAGACTACCACATGTAGCCCTACTGTCAGTCTGGGGAGGGTGTAGACTACCACATGTAGCCCTACTGTCAGTCTGGGGAGGGTGTAGACTACCACATGTTGCCCTACTGTCGGTCTGGGGAGGGTGTAGACTACCACATGCTGCCCTACTGTCGGTCTGGGGAGGGTGTAGACTACCACATGCTGCCCTACTGTCAGTCTGGGGAGGGTGTAGACTACCACATGTAGCCCTACTGTCAGTCTGGGGAGGGTGTAGACTACCACATGTAGCCCTACTGTCAGTCTGGGGAGGGTGTAGACTACCACATGTTGCCCTACTGTCGGTCTGGGGAGGGTGTAGACTACCACATGCTGCCCTACTGTCGGTCTGGGGAGGGTGTAGACTACCACATGCTGCCCTACTGTCAATCTGGGGAGGGTGTAGACTACCACATGCTGCCCTACTGTCAGTCTGGGGAGGGTGTAGAGTAGACTACCACATGTTGCCCTACTGTCGGTCTGGGGAGGGTGTAGACTACCACATGCTGCCCTACTGTTGGTCTGGGGAGGGTGTAGACTACCACATGCTGCCCTATTGTTGGTCTGGGGAGGGTGTAGACTACCACATGCTGCCCTATTGTCAGTCTGCAGACCAGTAAGAGCCACTGTTTGCAACGACCAGGACTCATACCCGACCTATACGCTACCCAGCCGCTCCCTTTATGACTCAGATGTATTAACACAACAAGGGACACAGTGCTGAGGCGTGTTGAAAAGACCAGAGCTCCAGCCAAATGCATGAAACTTGGCCCCCGGAACTGTCTATTCAGGGCTGTACGCTAAGCTTTTTCACTAGGGGCACACTTGCCCCTAAATGAGAAATTTAGGGGCAAAGAATATTTTTTAGGGGCAAATTTTTTAATAACTATTTTACCATTATAGTAGGGCTGGGCGATATGGCCTCTAAATGATATCGCGATATTTTGACATTTCCTCTAAAGCACTTAAAAATGCTTGATTTAACCCTTTGATGCATACAGTCACGCCAATATGATGATTATAATAAGTCCCTGCAACATATGTTTGCATTATTAAACCATGAAGATGCTTTAAAAAATAATTTAATGAAAATGTACTAAGAGTAGTCTACTGACACACTAATAAAAAAAATTATTTACATCTAAGACTATTTATATAAAAACTCTTGGGTGCCTTTTACACAGTACTGTGTTTTCTATCCACTTTAGCCAAACACACACATATATATATATATATATATATATATATATATATATATATATATATATATATATATATATATATATACACACACACACACTACTGTGAGAAAATAATAATCACACAGACTTAATGATTAGAATATTTCAGATAATGAAATTAAATGTTTATATCATCAACTATCCAGTTAGTATTTATACTGTGTGTAACATTTGCCTACTTTAAATCATTGAATGTAGAGAGAGAGCGAGAGAGAGAGGGGGGGGGGGGGGGGGGCGAGAACGAACAAGAGAGCCAGCCCCCCCCCTCCGGGTTTTGTTCTAGGTTCGCGTTTTGATCGTCTAAGCTGCCGTAGGTGATGACGTCACACTCGAATGTAAACAGGAAGAGATGGAGATGGAGACACACGGAGATCGAAATTGAATGATATACAGAAATGAATAACCAATAAATATGAAGTTATGTTTAAACTTCTGTTGTCAAGCGTTGTCAATATAACCCACCCCCTTTCCTCACGAATGGAACTAGTCTTGTGGAGTCCGCTTTGACCGTTTTCCAGGGTTAGCAGAGATCGCTAGTTAGCTTAGCATAATCCTAATGGATACCTTGGTTAGAAGCTACCGTTAGCTCATTGCTCGTGTCAATTAAATTGCATGTTATTAAAGGTCCGCGCTGGTCTGTCTAATGAAATTACAACCGCAACATTATATTGCACTGTACAGCCCTGGTTGTAGGCTAATGTTTTACTACAATTTGTATGGATTAATTTAGGAGTGAAATGCGAATGAAGGTTGAAATCACCACTCGCAAGCTTGCCCCCAGATATTATTTTAAACTCGCATGGACCAAATTAGGGGGCAATTTGCGATCATATCATCGCACTGTACAGCCCTGCTATTGGAAGGTCGATATGTCACGACTTAAAAGAACACGCCAACATTTTGGGAAATTAGCTTACCGTCTTCTCCAGAGAGAGACAAGGAGATAGATACCAGTTTTCTCTCTGTGCGTTCAGTAGAAAGCTATCTGGCTGCACGTTAGCCTAGCTTAGCACAATGAATGGAAGCGGACATGGCCGGTTAGTCTAGGCATTGTCCAACTAACACCTCTCCCGAAGGCTAACCGGCCATGTCCACTTCCATTCATTGTGCTAAGCTAGGCTAACGTGCAGCCAGATAGCTTTCTACTGAACGCGGGGAGAGGAAACTGGTATCTATATCCTTGTCTCTCTCTCTGGAGAAGACGGTAAGTTAATTTCCCAAAATGTTGGCATGTTCCTTTAACAACCGAATAGCCAAGTATCATCATCATCATCGTGATCTTACCTTGTAGCCGATCTGTAGATGAAGGTCACTTGGTTTGGGGTGAAACCGCAGGTCGATTCTATCCCCGTTGTCACGGATGATGTACTTGGCTCCTGGGTACTGGCTGTTGCCTCTTCGCACCAGCTCCTGTAACCTAGAGGGGTGGTCAAAAAACATGATCATACAACACATAACTATACTGTAGGCAGGTTTATTTTGGATATATAAGTGTTAAATAGCTAAAAAAAATCCCAACAGCCTTCACTGATATAGTGTTTGGTCAGTAACATGGGTCTCTCAGTCCTTCCACTCTGCAGTAAACACAAAATACATTTTCTGGTATCCCTTCCCATTTTATCCAATCAGGAGAACCCTAGATATATATATATATATATATTTTTTTTTAACAAGCCAAATGTGCTTACTGCACTGGTAGATTATTTTACTTGTTTCAAGGACACATTTGCTTAAAACTAGTGTGTATTTCTTATTTTTGCCGTGTGGAATACCTGTCTATATTGAAGGGTGTGACGATTTCCGGGAAGGTCATGTTGGCGGCGATGGATCGCGGAACGCCCACTTGGTCGATATGTAGGTTGGGGTCCGGTGTGATGACGGTTCGGGCGGAGAAGTCCACGCGCTTCCCCATCAGGTTACCTCGGACTCGGCCCTCCTTCCCCTTCAGACGCTGTTTGAGGGATTTCAAAGGGCGGCCAGACTTTTGCATCGCCTGAGAAAGAACAAGAGATTGAATTGAAATATTGGCTCCCGTCAAAAGCTATAATACCGGGAGAAATGGTCGTGTACAACAAAACATTTACAGAAAACAATATCAATGCCACCCAACACAAGTCCCGTTGTCATGTACCGTCAAAACCACATGACAGTGAGTGACAGTCAATGAGGTAAAATCTTCCAATGCACTACAATCTGTTATTCCTATTCAATACATTCTAAGTAGGGCTGGGTATTGGAATTCAATACTTTTATGGTATCGAATCTATCGATCCAACTGCTTCAATACTATTGAGTATCTTAAATGCTGTGGAGGTGACAGTCATTCGATACCAGATTTTAATACCAGAGTAGTTAAAGGAAAACTCCAACATTTTGGGAAATTAGCTTATTTAACATCTTCCCTGGAGTTAGACAAGAAGATACATACCGGTACCTTTTTTGTCTCTGTGCGTGCATTTAGCTTAGGGAACAGTCGCTCCGTTAGCATAGCTTAGCTTCATCACTGGAAGTGAGGCAGATAAAAGTGGGACGTTTATAGCAGCGGAAAACGTTTATTTTGTACATTATCTAACGTTAACACGAACCTAAACTAACTTTAGGTTAGTTGTAACGTTAGTTTAGGTTCGTGTTAACGTTAGATAATGTACAAAATAAACGTTTTCCGCTGCTATAAACGTTGCACTTTTATTTTGACAACCCCAGAAAGGAAGTCATTATATATGCTTTACTATCCTCCTGTTCTGTTAGCTCCGGTTAGCTCAGAGCGTCCGGTATAACAATATAGGGCTGGGCGATATAACGATAAATATCGCGATATATTTTAATAATCGATATCGAATATCGAAATTAAAAAAAAATCTTTTTTTTTCTTTTTCTTTTTCCTTTTTTTTTTTTTACCTGCAACAAGGCAGTTTTAAAACCAGAGACAGTGGACAGACTTGTCTTTCTTGCCTGCAACTTAAAGTAATGGCTTTGCTTGTCCAAATGACAATACTTACCAAATTCAGATTTCTTTTTCTCTTGTCCATTTATTTTGTTTGCTTTCTAATTTAAAATACATTTTGAAACCGTCTGTACACAGTAGGCTATGTGTGCTAGCAGAACTAGACTCCAGTCACGAGTCACAGTGCACATGTGCGGTGGTTTGTCCACCAAAAAAGCGCCAAAAGATCGAAAATAAACTAGCAGAGCCAGAACTGTTCAACTCCTCTGGAGCCACAGCCAGCAGAGAAGCCGGTTTACTTTAGCTTTTAAACCAGCTGCAGCCTGAGAACTGGAGTGTGAGGGGATGTAACACTAAAGATGGCGGCAATGACAAAGAATTGCTGCAAAATAAACATACATCTGTTGTTAAAAAAAAAAAAAAAAATTATACTTGGAACAATTCGATAATTATCGATATCGAGAAATAAAATAAAATTATCATATCGTTATCGCGATAAGATTTTTTTCCATATCGCCCCCAGCCCTATAACAATATACCAGCCATTGGATTACTGTTTTCTAAATTGGGGAGGCTTTTAATCGTCAAGGTAAGAGGATTTCAAGTCATGGTATCCATAAACTTCAATCTAGGGATGCACCGATATGAAAATTGGCCGCCGATACCGATACCGATTGTTCAACTAACACTATCGGCCGATACCGATACCGATATTTGTATATAAGTATTTGTAAAAAAAAATGTTTTTTTTTTAATTTTTTTTTAATTTTTTATTTTTTTTTAATGAAACTACTGTATATTTGTATGTGTATGTTTGTATTTGTAGGCCTCTTTACTTACTTAAAAAAAGGAAACATCAAGAAATATGTTTATGGTATCACTATCTCTCTCCCAGTATCGTCTTGCGGCCTGCAGAGGGATACTATTTTCTCAACCAGAGCTTTCAACCAATGCAATGGAACCATTCTTGCGGCCTGCAGCAGGATACTATTCTCTCAACCAGAGCTTTCAACCAATGCAATGGAACCATTTTGATTGACAGTCGATTCGGCCAATTACGCCACACCGGTGACCGCTAGCACCCACCTCCTGCTGTCCTTACCACCAATCGGCAAGCGTTTATACATTTTTCTACTTCCGGGCATGTTCTGTTTGCGAGAGCAGAACACACTTAACGTAGCTACCGGCGCTCCACGCATGACCAAATGAGACATAATGATTTTACTGCAACAAATGTTATAATAAAACAAAGCCTTTCTATACATTTGTCTGGTTGAAAACTTTATTAACAGATTGCAGAATGTGTAGTTGGGTACGGAATGAGCAACGGAATGGAACCGAGCTATGAACGTACTAACGGAGTAATGCCTTGTTTACTGCTATCTTCGGGTAAATAATATGCTTGTTATTGAACGTGTAACACTTCATTTTAACAGCAGATACTTTCTTAAATGCCATCTTCCCGAGAGAGGGTGTTGACGGGGAGTTGTTATTAATAGCATTGAACAGCTAACCGAAAGCTAGCGTTAACTATTGTTAAAGGTTTAGCCATAACGTTACCTTGGCTAAAGTTGCGGCTATTCATAATGCAGCAATAATGACTGCAGACCTGCAAGCAAAGTACAGCAAGTTGACAAAGGAGTATTCCAACGCAAATCACATTTTCACCAGTAACGTTAGTCTTGCATCTAATAGCTAATAACGTAGCTACGTTAGCTGCCCGGCCCGCCGACCGGCGCTCCACGCATGACCAAATGAGACATAATGATTTTACTGCAACAAATGTTATAATAAAACAAAGCCTTTCTATACATTTGTCTGGTTGAAAACTTTATTAACAGATTGCAGAATGTGTAGTTGGGTACGGAATGAGCAACGGAATGGAACCGAGCTAATGAACGGACTCGGAGTAATGCCTTGCTGCTATGGGTAATAATAATATGCTGATGTTATTGTCCGTGTAACACTAACTATATAACGCTAATGCCACAAAACGAATGCCTTGTTAATCATAAATAGTTACTTTGATGCAGTAGATTGTGTGTGTGTGGGGGGGACGGCGGGCGTTGTGCAGGTAGATCGCGCGAGTGAACTTTTTTTTTTGCCTTTTGACGCTACACAAATTGATGGGTATTTATCGGCGACTGCTATCGGCACATTTGAGCTTATCGGCCGATAGGCCGATAGCAGTCAACAAGGCACTTATCGGCCGATACCGATACCCGACCGATATATCGGTGCACCCCTACTTCAATCGGTTCGGATCTTTTGAATGAATGATAATGTAAACAAACACGGCGTCACGTTGAAATCACTGGCTGCGCTCAGGGAGGAGTGGTTGGGCAAAAAAATAGTTCCGAGTATATTTGCTTATAAAACGTAATTGTCTAATTCAATTATTTTTTATTTCTCCACGTGGTGAATACACAGGTCACAACATGTTTACATGAACGTTTTGGAGTTGTATTTGGAGTGTATTCTGCAATCTGTTAATAAACTTTTCAATCAATCAATCTATACACTGTAAGGCTCCGGATCTGCCTCACTTCCAGTGATGAAGCTAAGCTATGCTAACGGAGTGACTGTTCCCTAAGCTAAATGCACGCACAGAGACAAAAAAGGTATGTATCTTCTTGTCTAACTCCAGGGAAGATGTTAAATAAGCTAATTTCCCAAAATGTTGGAGTTTTCCTTTAATCTCAGCAGTGTCAGTGAGCCAATAAGCATGTTTGTTCCAAGATATAACATTTATTTTGTTCAACCATAATCCAAAATCAGCCAAAATGTAAGAGAGCCTCCGATTGGCTCACACAGCGCACGCACGCGACACACATAACTCAGCAAAGTAAGGCATCGTAAAAAGTATCCTATTTGTATTGAATCCCAGGTAGCCACATCAATAGACATACTGTAGATAGATACCCAGCCCTACTGTACCTGTATGTGGTTCATTATAGGTATCACCTAGAGCATGCTTACCCCTGGGCAAGCATGGCAGTTCATTATTGGTATCACCTAGAGCAGTGGTGCCCAACCAGTCGATCTCGATCGACAGGTAGATCGCGGGCTGATTTCAAGTAGATCTTGATTAATAAAATGCGATTATTAAAAAAAGATTTTTTTTTCTTTTCTTTTTTTTTGCTAAATCAACTCTTCCTCTCCTTGTTAACTACAACAAGCAATGCTGTTTGTTATTTAAGATGAGGTCGGACTCGGCACTGACAGATTTGTGTTCATTATGCTGCTTTTATAAAGCCTCAAATGACGGCTTACAATATACAATTTTGGCTGGTAGCTCTCGGGCTAGGTGGTAAATAAAAAAGTAGATCTTGGTTCAAAAAAGGTTGGGCACCCCTGACCTAGAGCCTACTTATCCTGGGCAAGCCTGGCAGATCATTATAAGTATCATATAGACTCTAGAGAGCATGCTTACCCTGGGCAAGCCTGGCAGTTCATTGTCTATCATGGTGGCTACGTGGAACTGCAGCAGCTTGACGTCCTCAGCGATGACGTGAGCCGCCGCGCCGCTCTGCTCGTTCCTCCTCAGCTGGTTGTTGATCTTGACAATGTCGGCCAGTTTGTGGGTCAAGTCATCCTTGGCGACGAGAGAAGAGACATTGATTATTGTTGTTGCCACTGCTGAGTAGTATTCAACTATTCAGATTAACGTCAACCACGATATGGAGGTGTTCACAACTAAGTAGCAAACTTCGCTCGAGAACTTTAACCAGGGTATCTGCGGGTTTCAACAAGTTACATTTAAGACTTTTTAAGATTTTATAATTCTCACAAGTACAAGCTCTCTCGCCAGACGCACCAAGCCCCCGGTAGCCCCACAAAAAAAACGAATTGAATAAAAATAAATTATATTTCATATTATTTCACCTCCCGACAACTGGGCTGCCCCCCCCCCCCCGGAAATGTAATACCTACCTGTGCAAATTAAATTCTAAGACTTTAAGAATACCCCGGAGATAGCCGGTTTAACAAACGTTCAGGGACTGCCTGCCCTCACCTGGTTGCGGGCCGAGCCCTGCATGACCACGGCGGGCCTGACGGCCAGAGGAGGGACTGGCAACACAGTGACGATCATCCACTCGGGCCGGGAGAACTTGGGGTCCATTCCCAAGATGAAGTCCTCCTCGTCCGAGATGCGCTTGAAGATCTCATGCACGCGCTCCGGGTTCAGCAGGATCTTCTTCTCCTGCGAGTCCTCGTTGACGTGCTTCCACTCCGCGTACAGCTCCAGGCCCGAGCGGCGGATGCAGGGTTGGTATCTCCCACAGCCGCCGTGCCCCTGAGCAAGGCGAAAGAGAGAGAGAGAGGGGAACGGGTGTGGGATATAGTTGGGACACAAGGAGGGTAAGAAGGTTATGATCTGAAAAGACCGTTTCAGCCTAAGTATCAAGCAGGATAATAAAACAGTATCAATAATTATTGCAATAATGTTTGCCTCCGTAACAATGATATGATTTCCAGCAAAAAAAAATCTTCTCTTTCTTTTAGATAATGTGTCCATTTCTATCTATTTTCCTCATGTTTGGATGCTAGGTTATGTCAGGAGCAGAAATCATCCTTTAAGACAACATGTGATCTGTTCTGAATATGATAAGTGGCCAGTATCATTATTGACCCTTATGAGAAAGTGAACATGGACAAGCTGCTGCAGATTGATCTTTGTTTGTTTGTGGTAAAGGGCATTGCTATATATACACACACACTAATTACTGATCCAGCCTAACCCCTCCCCGTGTGGTCTATAATCAACATGCTTCCAATTGTGGGACGGGATCAAATAGTCTGTGTTACCCTGATGACCCTGTTGTGTCTAAACGTTTTTGCACCTTATTAAAGTTTTTCTAAAAGATGATCCCTGTGCTCCGGTACCTTCCTTTTTGACGATCTCCTAAGGCATAAAAGAAAATATTGTTTGTTTCCTGTTGGTTGTCAGTTAAGGCCATGGGTAGGTAGGGAATTTATTTTATTTAATTTTTTATTCTTTCCCACTGCGACTATGGATAGGGAATTTCTTTATTTAAAGGGGCTATGTACTGCTATTCCTAGCACTATTTGGGCAACTTTACACAATTCCTGTTAGTCTATTGAAGACATCTGTAAGGTTTTTTTTCAAAAAAATGCATTGTTTTATATTTCTAATCAAGTACTCAAAACCATCATTTTCCAGCTTCAAGATTTCAGGCTGTTATGGCCTGGCTCCGCCCATAAGCAATTTGAGTGACAGTCAGCCCACACAGTCTGCGAGTGGTAGACAGAGAGAGATAGAGAGATAGAGAGAGAGAGAGAGAGAGAGGGGAGGGGGGTGGGAGAGAGAGAGAGAGAGCTTCTTCCAGAGCGAAACCCGACACCTCTGCACACACTCCGGAGGGAAAGAGAGAGAGAGACAGAGAGAGAGGGAGGGCCCGCCGCTTGGCAGCTTGTGGGCCTCCCTTCCTCCCCTCTCCTGTGTGCCGCGCAGCAGGCGTGAATATTAAAGGCAACAAACTTGTGTTCAGCTTTTCGTTCAGCGTTTCTCCGATTGGCCACACGGCCACGTGACCGCCCTAGCACACGCCCTTATCCGCGCTGTGTGTTGTCAGTAACAGAGAGACGCGGCAGAGAGTGACCGCGGCAGCGCATGCGCATGAGGCTCCCCCAGGTGCTCTGAGAGGTGCTCGAGAGGTGCTCGTTGGTTAATGCCTCGTTGTGTTTGCGTTGTTGGTTAATGCCCGTTGTTGTTGGTTAATGCCATATCGCTATCGCCGCATCACTTAACGCCATAACTAACTGCCTAACTAACTAACTAACTAACTATTTCGCGATGGACCCTGCCGCCAACGTGCAAGCTTTTGTGCCAGCACAGAGCAATTTGCATGTTTCATTGATTAACGCCATTACCTGCTGTGCTGTAGGCGCAAGCAGAGGTACAGTAAGGTACAGTAGGTGTAGGTTACATGTTTCATTGATTAACGCCATTACCTGCTGTGCTGTAGGCGCAAGCAGAGGTACAGTAAGGTACAGTAGGTGTAGGTTACATGTTTCATTGATTAACGCCATTACCTGCTGTGCTGTAGGCGCAAGCAGAGGTACAGTAAGGTACATAATTGTAAGTAGGTGAATTCTACACATCTGACAACGCCATCTGACAATATCATAATGTGTTTTCTATATTATATCCACAATCATTCATCTAAAAAATTGTATGGGCGTAAATACATGTTAAGATATTCAAAATCGTCACAGCAGTATAGTTTGTTTATACTTCAGAAGTGATGTACAGTGACGAGTGAATCTGGTAGTTGGTTGTTAAAAACGCGAAACATAATAACGTTACGCTTTCTAGTTCAGTCAGCTAGTTTGTTTATACTTCAGAAGTGATGTACAGTGACGCGTGAATCTGCCTCAACATTATGCTCTGCGCATTTCATAATCAGTCAGCGTTAAAAACGCGAAACATAATAACCTAGTTTGTTTATACTTCAGAAGTGATGTACAGTGACGCGTGATTCTGCCTCAACATTATGCTCCGCGCATTTCATAATCAGTCAGCATTAAAAACGCGAAACATAATAACCTAGTTTGTTTATACTTCAGAAGTGATGTACAGTGACGCGTGAATCTGCCTCAACATTATGCTCCGCACATTTCATAATCAGTCAGCAGCCTGCGTCCTCCACTGCTGCCGCTTGCTCCTTGGATTTCATTTGGGACGTGGGACGGCTGCCGCTTGCCTGCCGCGGCCGCGTGGGGTCGCGGCCAATCAGAGAAAAGCTGAACACAAGTTGGTTGCCTTTAATATTCACGCGCGCAACAGGTCCCCCCCCCTCCCCCCAAGTGCTCCCTCTCTCTCCATCTCTCTCTCCCTCCAGAGCGCACGCAGAGGCGTCGGGCCCCACTCCGCCTCGCAGCATGAGGAAGTGGCTTCCACTCGCTGTCTAGTCTAGGTAGAATGGGGGCGGGCATTAGCTCCAACCACAGAGCCAATCACATCACTGTGCGCTACCCAGCGTCCGAATGACGTGACTCAGGTGTTCAAATCAAAATGGCCTGATTTACTGGAGGAGGAAAGGGGCTGAGCTGAATCAGAGCAATCCGCCAATATGGTATTTAGACACTAAAACACATTGATACGAACTCCTATTACTATAATACAATGCTAGAGACTGAAAAATGACATTTATAGTACATGTCACCTTTAATAAAAATGTTCACAACATGGATGCATGCATGTTTAATATCCATAATACTAAAGGTTTGACTAAGATTTCTATGAAACGTTATAAAAAATAATAATAATTAAACTCTTAAAATAAATTGAGTCGCACCTAAATCGGCAGAGTCGGTCGGCAACCGGAAACAATTTTTTTCTCTTTTAGGCCTAATGTTATTGATTACCTCCCGATGTTATCGATCACTGACCTTCTCCTTGGAGATGTCTTCCTCCGCATCCTGCGTCTCCACGCCAAACTTGTTGTCCATCTCCTCTCCGCCCTCGCAGATGTTCTTGCCTTTACACAGGTCGTACACGTGCGTCAGCCGCTTCCGAGGCTGCCCTTTGGACTTCACCAGGATGTCTTTGATCTTGGGGTTATTCTAGAGAAAGGACACAATGGTGGCAACACGATGAGCGACAAAAAGTAACAAAGCTAACTTTCCACCTACTAAAGAAAATACATGTCATCATTATACATCAAATGTATCGTCATTGAACAGCACAAGTACAGTACGACAAAAGGAAGTTTTGCATACTGATGTAAAGCACTTTGAACTGCAATCCCCAGTATGAAAGGTGCTATACAAATAATTAGTGTGGGTGACCTCCCGTTGGCCGGCGGTGCACAAGCGTCACCCACACTTTCACAATTTCCCCCGTGCGGAATTGTCTAGTTATTATTAGTGTGGGTGACCACTATTTATTTATTATTTATTCCGCCGATTTTTGTCCAGTAACACCACACACAAGTGTAAGGTATCAAAACGACCGGCTTGCTCCAACTCGAGTTGCTATTACTTTTTGGAAAGTTTCACCGCACCGTTTGGCTACAAATCTACTTTAAACGGGAAATTTTGGTCCATAAGGTTTGAATGGCAGAACATTCTAGAACATTTGTGATGTCACAGTATGATGTCATAATAGAACATTCTAGAACATTTGTGATGTCACAGTATGATGTCATAATCGAACATTCTAGAACATTTGTGATGTCACAGTATGATGTCATAATCAAACATTATAGAACATTTGTGATGTCACAGTATGATGTCATAATAGAAGATTGTAGAACATTTGTGTATCTATTTAAGACCCTCCCCCATTGGCCGGCATCACCCACACTTTCCCCGCGCGGAATTGTCTAGTTGTTATTATTATCCAACCAGAGTGCACATGTAACAGTTAAGTGCAACAGTAGATTACAGGTGATTAAACTGGATATAAGATATATAAATTAGTACTACTGAGTAATAGTGCTAATCAGTGATACAGGTATAAAGACACTATGGTAGTAAGTCACCATGGCCGACAGCATACCTAGGAAGAGTAGGTAAGGGATAGCTACAGATATGTAAAAAGGATTATATGCAGGTATATACAGACAGATGTACAATAGCAATAGTTTTTCAGCATTGTTTTTTCTTTGTTTTGTTGGAATGATGGCGACGTGTCAGGTGTGCACTAACCGAATCCACCAGCAGCTTGGAGCAGAAGAAGCAGACGCATCGCAGGATCTTCATGATCTTCGTCATGAAGCCGACGTGGAACACCGGCTTCGCCAGCTCTATGTGCCCAAAGTGACCCGGACACTCTGTCATGTTACCTGGGTGAGGGAGCAAAAGTCTTGTTAAATTATCTTGTGGGTACAATTATTAATTGAAAATGGGGGACCCTGATGTAAATCCCCTTAACAATTGTGTGTATTGAGCTGTACTGTATTGTACCCATTCTGCAATCTGTTAATTAAAGTTTTCAATCAATCAATCATGGGATCGAGGCTCAAGGTCAATAGTCACAATACTGTCCTGCAATACTGCTAACGACAGTAACTAAGCAAACACTGTGAAACTGAGGGAAAAGGTTCTTTGACTATCCAGTGACTTTGTAGTTATTGCAATTCTTTATACCCCTTTTCTCTAAGAGCAAGATTTCAACTTTATGGGATAAAACGGATAAGTAAAATGTCACTTATAATTACATTTTTAAAATAAATTGTAGCTTCAGGGCAGAATACACTGTGTACATTGAATGAATCAATGAAAACTTTATTTAACATATTGCAGAATGGGTACAATACAGTATGGCTCAATACACACAATTATTGTTAAGGGGATACAGACCAGAGAAAGACGTTTGTCTCGTTTACATCATCAGGGTCCCCCATTTTCAATTCATAGTTGAAATTGAATAATTCATCATTATTGTGAAATACATCTTTAAGAAACAGCATGTACCTGCACATGTTTGACACCTTCCCGATCGTTCTATGACCCCTTGGCGGGGATCCATAAGGCCACCGAGTTTAGGACGCCCGCCTTCTGTCGTCTCGGGATATTTGATCCCCCCCTCTGTCACGGACATCCGTTTCTGGAGAAGACAGCCGCGAGGTCACCAGGTCAATGGACAGCCATCAGGTAAAGGGACATATCAATAAGATAAGATAACCCGCCAGTAGATCATTGAGTTAACGCTCAAACCCCAACTTCCATGCAATAGTATTTTCTTTTGTAAGAGGAAAATGAAGATGGGAAGAATCTTGTATCCCAAGTAGATAAAATCATACTAATTGAAAACATCACAGAGGAACAAGATGCTCAATGGCACAAATAAGCTTGAATTTCTTTAGAAAACTAAAGACTTTTATTTTCAGTTAAAAAGAAAACATGCATAGTACGGACTTGATTGATGTTACATTTTATTATTTAGTACACAATTATGGGGAACAGATCAGTGTTTGTGAATACAACTTTAGAGATTAAACGAGTTTTCATAGTTGATTAGCCAAAATGTTTCCTGCACGTTGGCCTAACATGTAACATTTTACATATAAATGGGGGTTTAATTCATGTGATGGCCTGGATCGCTTTCTCAAACAACGTGTGCTTAAAAAGTTTGTCAAACTTCCTGCAACATGCTAGCTAGCTCAAGCTCCCATCAGCCTGACTTATAAGCAAGCTAGGCTAGCTAGCTGCAAGCTATTTTCCTTTGTAAACATAGCCACGTCTTCCGTCATCAATGGTACAACTACTATGAGAATAGCACTGTAAATGTAAAGATTATACTGTGTTGAGTATAAATAAATCCCCCCTCCCAAAATTAAAAACCTACAAGCTCATCTGGGCTGATGATGCCGAATTGCACCCTCTTGATGAGGCGCAATGGGCATGCGCTGTCGCCGGAGGGCGGTCCGTGCATCCTGTCTATTCAGAGAGACGCGTTCCTCCCTCGGCACGCCGCTTTGTGAGAAGGAACAGCTTTAAAAATTGCCACCAGGACACTGGCCAGGCCGCCAACGGTGACCGGAATGTCTCCGAAGGCGATATCCCAAGGACCCTAGTTGTTTGTTGCACTAGGAACCTAATTATTTACGTTTTTTGGTCCTAGCTACGGTGACACCCGGCTATGCCCTTCCCTTTTCCTGTTCTCTACTCCTCTGCGCTCTGAGCGCTTCTGAGTACAAGCGGGTCCAACGCGTGTTTATATAGGCTGGAGATCTGCTACGGGTTCACACGCGCAAAGAAGCAGGGGCTGAGCACTCGAAGGGCGGGCCGTGGATCTCTGTAGTAAAACGCTGATTGGCTATACGAGAAGGCCGCGTGAATTATTAACGCCGTTAGACGTTCGACCAACGAGAAGAGACGTTTGTTTTCTCTACCAATGAAAATGGGAGGAGGGCGTTATAATTTGTTAAACCCACCCCCATTGGTCGAATTAAGAGAAAGGAGGCGGGATTATGTAAAGCGTGTTGTGAGAAAATATATTATTCAAGTTGCGGCCGCGTGATACGCGGTTTCCTTATTAATATGTAGCGCGGGGGCGAAACGGGCCAATAGCGACACAGATATAATGGCGTTTTAATAAAACCCCGCCTTGTTTCCGATCGTCGCCGAACGTTTCCGATGTTAATTATTTTTCCCCTCAGTCGCAAAAAAAAAAAAAAAAAAAAAACTGTGTCGTCCCGCTCGTCTCGCGCTGGATCAGCCTCGACCAGAGAAAAGAAGCTCTCGCCCGAGGCCCGCTCAAACCCCCGACGAAACCAGAGGAAAAAACGGCGAATTTCAAACATTTCCAATTCCAAGTCCGCTCTCATGAGTTATTTTCGAAGCCCCTTTCGGTAAATGTCGAATATTTTGTTTTTTTCCAGCGGCGTTTTTGTCTCCATGGGACTTTTCCTCGAGCCGCGGACTCGCGTGCGACCCGTCGCCCAGAAACGGAGCGCGTTGCCGCAGTATGTTGAACAGGAAAACACGGGAGAAGCCTATTCAGTGTTAAAAATCATTCGAATTCTTAAACAAAGGAGTGCCGGCTGATTTATACAGAAATCATATGCATGTTGTTTTTTAAATGCTCCGATATCTTTACAGTGTATTTGTTTTCATCGATTTTTTGTTGTTGTTGAAATGTTAAATCTTTGTTGTAACGTTTAGGCCACGAATGCAGCCTTCTGCCTGGGCGGTAAGGAGTCGACGCTAAGCTAGCTTAGATAAGATGGCAGATGTTACTTTAATCATTTGGCAGTTGGGTCACTGGCATCGTAGTCGATGGAAGTTATTATGATGATAAAGTAGCGTAGTGTAGAAATATTCTCAAGTAATAAGCTCATGGTCCGATGATGAACGTTGTTTGTTCGTTAGCCGGGGAGCTCTCTCGCATGTGTTGTGGGTGCTGTGTGCCGGGCGGCGGTGCAAGCGATAGTAGTAGTATTCAGCTAACGTAGTTAGCTAACTAATAATGATACTTGGGGATAGTGTTGTTATATTACGTTTGATTTGTTGTCTCAAACGTTTAGTCATTATTGTAGAAGATTCTTGCAGAAGTGATCACAAATTACATTGCGTAACAGGCTAGTAGGTTTAGCCTGTGTGTGTGTGGTAGCTAGCAGTGTGTTGTGATGGTGTGTGCATTGTAAGGTTTTGCTAGTGTAGCCATCTAACTTGTGTCAACTGTTGGGTAGGTAGGTAGGTTTTTATTTAGACAACAAACATATACAGATCACATTAGTATTTGCTTTGTCAGGGATAGAAACGAAAAGCCAAGACTTATTTCCATCGTTGTCCCTGGGAGTCAAGGATGCTTGGTTCATACACATACAACTCATTACAGTAATATTTCACAATCATTACATTTAATTTAATGTTACTGAGGTCGTGCCTTACTTTAACTAGTTTGTATTATGTCGTCGCCGTCGTTGCTAAAACGACTGTGCTTTTCAACGTAATGGATGGTTGTCGTTGGTTAGAAAGGAGATTGCCCGCCACCAGTACGACGAGCTGGCTTCCATGAAACTCAACATGGCGGTGTGTGTAGAGACGAGACGCTTCTTGTTGTGAACAAGAAAAATGGAGTCTGGATTCTTCTTGTTGGGTCAAACTTAGCTGTCCATATGAACATTAGATAGCATATCTAGTTTATACGTTACATAATTACACTGAGGCCAGTGCTCTATTAACAATAGATGGGGTTATTGAAGTTTTAAAACGACTGCAGGCTACTTTACCCAAGTCTACTAATGGGTACAAGGATAATTCCAATAGTCGAGTCTTTAAGTTTGTCTGAGTTGAGTTGAGGCCATTTTGCTAGCTGGCTGCCATGTACACAGTCGTCCCTTTTTGACAACAATCTTTCTATTCGAGTCAATAGCAGAGTTACCCTGTGGCCTAGTCATTAAGATATTAATACAATTGGTCTATTTTAGTCTTGTTAGTGACCAGCTCAATAACAAATAGTTATTATGGGGACATAACCCACCATCATCTTAAGGACTCGGAAATGCCAGTAGCCTGTACTTGGCAATGAATTAATTATTCTGTTAGCTCTGGAGTTGTGTTGAAGGGCATGGCACAGGTTATTGGTTATTGTTGACAGTTACCTAAAAAGCACACAGCACTACACTTTAGGTGGTTTTGAGAGATGGAATAGTGTTCTATTGTCTCCATGGAGCCGTTATGTTGTAGCAGGCCCTGTTGTATGTTGTCCTCAGCTGTTGTATGTTGCATGAGTGTGCATTTTGCCTTTTATGTAGAAAAGACATGTCTGACACAGTATGCTGATTGTCCTGCGTTACATTTCACTGCCATGGGTGCACAGGGTTCCACTGTGTGTTACCAGACCACTGCCATTTCCAGCAGCATGGTCCTGGAAATAAATGCATGCTACTTAGAAATTATTGAAAGAAAGAAGAAATAGTAGGAATTATTCATTTTCTGGGATTGTGCTCTGAAATGTTTTGAGTTGTCATGATCCAATTGAGAGGGAAACAAACGTCATTCATTACCTCAGCCCTTACCCCTTACTGCATACAACTCTTGTCTGGTAGATGGATATTGTTGTGTATTGGCGTGCTTTAATCCGTTATGCAAAATAACATCTTGTAAACTTGTCTAATTTGTTAGTTTTATGTGGTTGTTTCCTCTTATGTAAATAAATAAAATGTTGCACCAACTTGTTTGCAGACTGGAGTTCTTCATTTCTGTCACCAAGATATGCAATTATGCAAATGTTTAAATAGTTTTGTGCATGACACGTTCACCTTAACCCTTAATGCCACAGCTCAGTGCTCTGAATGTTAGGCAGTTATCAGTATGATTGTGCCTCTTTGCCCTCATCTCTTTGGCAGAGCCAGGCAGGAAGACGGCGTCCTTGAGCTCAGAAGCAGAGATGGATGTCACATCTGCAGTATCCTTATTCCATTAAATGGCTTCTGTGTTCTTGTAGCTCAGCCGTTTAATAAATCGACAATTGTATAATATCTCGTAATATGTTATGTCTGTATTGATTGAGAAGGTTATGACCTTGCACAGGATGTTTGTGTAGTTCCTTCCAGCATGGCTGCTGTAACATAGCAACTGTTTTGTACATGGCAATGGAAGAGACAATGCTTGCCATGTATTGATGTATGAGAAATAGATAAACAAAAATGATAATTTGGTGTCTTATTACTGCATCTTGTGAACAAGTCACAGAACCAGTAATCAAAGTCAAGTGTTACTTTATTAATCACCTTGGGGAAATTCATATGTCATAGCAGTGGGGGGGGGGGGGGGTTACAACTTACAGGCAGAATATGTAATAATAATAGAACATGGTAACCATAACCAACCATGTATTAAGTGAATGGCAGCTTTCACTCAGTAATAATAATAGTGATGATAGTATGGTCCATAATGTAACACGCTGCACCAGAGGCTGTGCACTGTTATTATTGAGAGCCGGATAGTCTAGAGTAGACTCTTAACAATAGCAATGGGGGACCCTGATGTAAACAAGACGAAAGTCTCTCTGGTCTGCATTGTGTGTATTGAGCCGTACTGTATTGTACCCATTCTGCAATCTGTTAAAGTTTTCAATCAATCAACAGTTAAAAAAAATGCTCTGAACTTCATAAAAGTCAGACAAAGCTTTCCAAAAGCTCAAACGTGGTTGAACAAAAAATTCAAAGAAACAGACTAAGAAATGATGTAAACACCATGATCAAAACCGCAAAAAGACGACAAAACTGAGGAAAACAAAAACAAACCCAGCGAACTTTGGAAATTACTCAATCAACTAGGCTGCAGTAAAAAACTTAAAACCAGATTCTCAAATATAAACATAAAGACGGACAACACGCTCATCACAGACAAGCTGGATGTAGCCAATTACTTAAACATCTTCTTCACAAACATAGCCACACCACTGGTAAACAAACTACCCTCCCACTCAGGGCATTATGGGGTAGAACACATAGTAGCATACTACAAAAACCTAGGGGTCCACAAAGACGACTTCAAACTTGAAATGGTAACAACCGATGAGGTACTCAAAAAATTGAGCGCCCTCCAACCTAACAAGGCCACTGGCCATGACAACATCCCCTCCAAATTCCTCAGAGACTCAGCAGCCGCCATCACCCCAGTCATCACACACATAATAAACCTCTCTATAAAACAGGGACACGTCCCCAAGGACTTCAAAATTGCGAGAGTGACCCCTCTGCACAAAAAGGGCAGCAAATTAGACCCAGGCAACTACCGCCCTGTTTCTATTCTTACCTCCATCTCGAAAGTCATGGAGAAAATAGTCTACGAACAGGTCGAAAAGTACCTGGCGGAAAAAAACAACTAATCTACGAATTCCAATCTGGCTTCAGAACATCCCACTCCACTGACACATGCCTCCTCTATTTGAACGACCACATCAAACAAGAGGTGGACGTGGGCAAATACTGCGGCATGGTCATGCTGGACCTACAAAAGGCCTTCGACACTGTCAATCACTCCATTCTGATTGACAAGCTAAAAGCAATTGGTTTTGATTGTTTATCAGTGAGCTGGATGCAATCCTACCTGGAGGGGAGAGAACAGATGGTAGAGGTAAACGGTACTCTATCCCCCCCCCCCCCCTCACAGTGAGCTGTGGTGTTCCACAAGGAAGCATACTAGGACCGCTACTCTTCCTAATTTATGCAAATGACATGTCGTCAGCCTGTGACTGCAACTTGTTCCTGTTTGCGGACGACTCAGCCCTGCTGGTCTCTGACAAGAACAAGTTGCAGGTTGAAAAAACCCTCAGCTCGGAACTAGGCAAAATCTGCATATGGCTCGCTGATAAGAAACTATCATTACACATGGGCAAAACAGAGTCCATTCTCTTTGGTTCAAATAACAAACTCAGCAAGACCTACGGCTTCTCAGTTACAGTGGGTGACAATATTGTCACAAGGAAAGACGAAATTACCTACCTGGGTTCCATCCTAGAGGCAAATCTTTCCTGTGACAAAATGGCATCCAATGTAATAAAAAAAGTCAACCAACTAACTAGATTCTTGTACCGGATCTCCTCTCTGGTAAACAAGAATACCCTGAAGACTCTGGCAGGAGCACTCATTCAAGTGTACTACGACTATGCGTGCACCTCATGGTACCAAAGCACCTCAAAGGTGCTTAAAACAAGATTACAAACATCACAAAACAAACTGGTCAGACTACTACTTGACCTTACCCCCAGAACCCACCTCACCCCTGCCCACTTTGACAACCTAGGATGGCTTAGAGTAGACGACAGAGTACAGCAACTTGCAATGGGCCTGGTCTACAAGATACACTAGTATACGACTAAGGTACCCATGTACATGTCAAAATACTTCCCAAAGGTCAGTGAATACCACAACCACTACACCAGAGGAAGCTCAACAAATCGTGTTAAACCCAGATTCGGCTCAAACAAGGGACTAAACACGTTTCGCAATTATGCCACATCAATGTGGAACGCCCTACCCAAAGCTGTAAAGGAATGTGAATCCCTACCCACATTCAAAACCGCTCTTAAAGAGCACCTACGGGAGGCTGCAATTCGAAACTGGCCACCGTAAATGCCCAAAACCTCCACCACCTCCTAATAGACAGCCTCCTCCCCACCGCATGTATATATTCCCTCCCCGCCATATGTATATTTCTCTCCCACCCACCCACCCCCTCCTAATGTACAGTCCCCTCCCCATCATATGTATATACTCTGTCAGGATCTAGGGGTAACTACTGTATATTTGAATACCGTTTATGTCACAAATGTATCAGTACGAAATACCTATATGTCCCATAAATGTCTATATGAATTGAAAATGGGGGACCCTGATGTAAACAAGACAAACGTCTTTCTCAGGTCTGCATCCCCTTAACAATTGTGTGTATTGAGCCGTACTGTATTGTACCCATTCTGCAATCTGTTAAATAAAGTTTTCATTCATTCATTCACCAAGTTCTCAGCCGTTAGCTCTCCAGCAACTATGCCGTCAAACATAATAATAATAATAATAACTTTATTTGTATAGCACTTTTCATACAGAGGTTGCAGTTCAAAGTGCTTCACAACAGCAAAAAATACAGGCATAAGCGAGCATAAAAAGATAGACAGGTAGAATCACAGTGTTTCACATTAGGATCTAGCATCCCAATAGGCTCTCCGCTTACAGTTTTCAGTAACACAAATAGTAAAAATAGTTTAAAATGATTCAGTTTAAAAATAGTCAAAAAATTATAAAATAGAACGGACATAAAAAATACAGGCATGAGCGAGCATAGCAAGATATGGCAAATCACAGTGTTTCACATTAGGATCTAGCATCCTAATAGGCTCTCTATTCAGTAATACTCCTGTAATTCATGAACAAATAATCACAGTGTTTCACATTTGGATCTAGCAAATAATAAGAATAAAATGATTCAGTTTAAAAAATAGTCATAAATAATCAGTGTTTCACATTTGGATCTAGCAAATAATAAGAATAGTTTAAAATGATTCAGTTTAAAAATAGTCATCAGTAAGAAGTAAAAAGTGCAATAACCGACACATGAATTTGATAGGCAGTGTAAAAGAGTAGGCAGGGTAAGAATAAATACAAGTTGTGTCAGGATATCCCTGATGTTTCCTCTTGCCACTAGGTGGTAGCAGATATCTATCAGTGAAATGCCTGAGCAAAGAGATAGGTTTTAAGCTGTCTTTTAAAGATGTCTAGCGAGTTGGCTTCCCTGATGTTTTGGGGTAGTTTGTTCCATAGTTTACATTTACATTTAGTCATTTAGCTGACGCTTTTATCCAAAGCGACTTACAAGTTCTGTACGACAGGCCATCAGGAAGGGCACAACTCTATCAGCTGAGTAACAATGTTCGCCAAAGTGTTGAGTGCTACAGTGTAGGTTAGTTTATTAGGACAAGTGCATGACAGTATGGTTAGTTAGGGTTAGATTTTTTTATTTTATTTTTTTTTAATTCAGATAATGGTTGAAGAAGTGCGTCTTTAGTCGACGGCGAAAGATTGGACGTGTTTCGGCTGTCCTAACTGGGGTGGGTAGTTCATTCCACCATTGTGGGGCAAGGACTGAGAATAGGCGACTTCTCTTTGATGACCCTCCCGGAGCTTGGATAGGAGTAGGTCTGAGGCGGCCAGAAGAAGCAGAGCGTAGGGGTCTTGAGGGTGTGTAGTTAGAGACCATTGACCGGAGGTAGGCGGGAGCAGTTCCCTTTGCCGCACGGTATGCTAGGTCGAGGGCCTTGAAGCGAATTCGTGCAGCAATGGGGAGCCAGTGCAGGTCCCTAAGAAGTGGGGTGACATGGGCCGACTTCGGTAGGTTTGAGATCAGGCGGGCCGCTGCGTTCTGAATGAGTTGAAGAGGCTTAGTGGCAGTGGCCGGGAGGCCAGCGAGCAGTGCGTTGCAGTAGTCGAGGCGGGAGATGACTGTTGATTGGACGAGGAGTTGGGTGGATTCTTTTGTCAGGAAGGGGCGGATCCTTCTGACGTTGCTCAGGAGGAATCGGCAGGTTCTGGTTGTCGCTGCGATGTGAGCAGAGAAGTTCAACTGGTCGTCGAGGACAACACCAAGGTTCTTGGCGGTCGGGGACGCGGTCACAGCTGCATTCTCGACTGTGATGGAAAGGTCGGTCAGGGGGGAGGATTTGGCCGGCAGGTGGAGCAATTCTGTTTTGCTTAGGTTCAGTTTGAGGTGGTTGGTCGTCATCCAGGCGGAGATGTCGGACAGACAGGCCGAGATCCGCTCAGAGACGTGGATATCTGAGGGAGGGAAGGAGAGGAAGAGTTGAGTATCGTCGGCATAACAGTGGTAGGAGAAGCCATGAGACGTGATAATGTTACCCAGTGATTTAGTGTAGAGGGAGAAGAGAAGGGGTCCTAAAACCGAGCCCTGGGGGACACCCGTCCGCAGGGGGCGGGTGGCCGACAGGGTCCCTCTCCATGACACTTGGTAGGAGCGGTCATTGAGGTATGATGACAACCATGTCAGCGCAGAGCCAGCCACTCCCATTCCTGCGAGGGCCGCGAGGAGGATCTGGTGGTTGACTGTGTCGAAGGCTGCAGATAGATCTAGGAGAATCAGGACAGAGGAGAGGCCTTTCGCTTTTGCTAAGTGAAGTGCCTCTGTGACCGCAATGAGGGCTGTCTCTGTGGAGTGACCAGTTCTGAAGCCTGACTGATTAGGGTCTAGGAGGTCATTCTGTAAGAGATAAGCAGTAAGTTGGTTGGATACAGCACGTTCAAGTGTTTTAGAAAGGAAGGAGAGAAGAGAGACAGGACGGTAGTTGCCTATGACGGTAGGGTTCAGGGATGGTTTTTTTATGAGGGGCGTGACTCTGGCTTGTTTTAGGGAGGTGGGGACCACCCCCGAGTTGAGTGAGGAGTTGATGGTTGCAGTTAGGAATGGGAGGATGTCTGGTGCTATGGTCTGGAGGAGTGGGGAAGGTAGCCGGTCCAGCTGGCATGTAGTTTTGGGGCATAGTTGATAAAGGCTGCATTACCGATCCTCTTTTGACTGCTTCTGGGAGCCTCTAGTAGTCCAGCAGCTGATGATCGCAGTGTTCTTGCTGGTGTGTAATTTATTAGAGTGTTGGCGATGTAGCTAGGTCCCTGTCCATTTAGAGCTTTGTATGTAAGGAGAAGGACCTTAAAGTCAATTCTAAATGTTACAGGAAGCCAGTGTAAAGCGGCTAGGACTGGACTAATGTGCTCTCTCCTTTTGGTTCTAGTTAGCAGTCGGGCTGCAGAGTTTTGGATTAGCTGAAGCCTCTCTGTGGTTTTCTTAGGGAGACCTGTGAAAAGTGCATTACAGTAGTCTAACCGGCTAGATATGAATGCATGAATTAGCTTCTCAGCATCGTTCTGATTAATAAATGGTCGTACTTTTGCTATATTTCTGAGATGGAAGAACGATGTTTTCGTCACTTTGCTAATATGAGAATTGAAGTTCAGTTCTGAATCTATGATAACCCCAAGACTAGTGACCTCAGATTTGATCCAAGGGGTTAGTCCCCCCAGGTTCTTTATTAATGTTTCTTTTTTAGTTTTGGAGCCGATAATTAGAATTTCAGTTTTGTTCTCGTTTAGTTTCAGGAAGTTCTTACTCATCCATTTATTTATTGCCAGTAAGCAGTCTGTAATGGAGCTAATCGCTGTATCATTTGGTTCAGCAGATATGTACAGTTGTGTATCATCCGCATAGCTATGGAAATCTACATTATGTTCTCTGATGATATCACCCAGCGGTAACATGTAAAGGGAGAAGAGTAAAGGACCTAAGCAACTCCCTTGTGCAACTCCATAGTTGTTGTCGTATATATCAGACATGTGATCTCCTAGTTTAACATAGAATTTCCTCCCTCTGATGTATGTTTTAAACCAGCCCAGCACATGGTCTGAGAAACCGACATGGTTTTCAAGACGATCGATTAGAATATTGTGATCGATTGTATCAAATGCTGCACTGAGATCTAACAGGATAAGGATGGAGATCTTATTCTCGTCAGAGTTTAGTCTGAGGTCACTGATTATTTTGGTGAGGGCAGTTTCAGTGCTATGATATTTTCTGAATCCTGACTGAAATTCTTCTAAGATGTTGTTTTCTTCAAGAAAGGAATTTATTTGAACTGAAACTATCTTTTCAAGTACTTTACTAATGAATGGTAGGTTGGATATTGGACGATAATTTGCCATTTCATTACTATCCAAGTTAGGTTTTTTTAGTAATGGCTTTACAACTGCTGTTTTAAAGGCATCCGGGAAAATACCAGTCCTAAGGGAAGTGTTTATGATATCTAGCACAGGGCTTGAAACACTATTAAATACCCGTTTGAAGAAAGCTGTAGGTATAGGGTCAATGTCTGAGGTGGAGGAGTTACATTCTGAGACAGTTTTGCAGAGTACATCTAATGTGATGCATGTGAAACTTCTCATGGTTACATTGCACGGTTTGCCGCAATCAACTTTATTTCCATCATGAGTAATGCTGGCCCTGATCAAGGTTATTTTGTTGTTAAAGAATAGTGCAAGTTCTTCACACTTAACCGTTGATGACTGAGGAGGTGTAGGGGCAGTGTTGAGTAGTACATTAATAGTGGAAAAGAGGATTCTGGAGTTTCCAGCATTTTCTGTAATGATTTTAGAGAAGTAATCTTTCCTTGCTAAGCGGATGGTTTTATTATAAGCAGTTAAAGCATCTTTGTATATATCACAGCATATGGTGGTTTTTGTTTTTCTCCATTTTCGCTCCGCTGCACGACATTTCCTTTTTTCTTCGTTGACCGTATTATAGTTTAACCAGGGCGAGGCTCTAGTTTTCTTCTTTTTCGTTTTTAATGGGGCGACAGAATTTAATGGGGCGACAGAATTTAACATGTACTTTTTCAGTGTTTCACCTGCTCAACGTTGCATAGAAATTAGGCATTTTCTTTTGAAAGTGGTTACCAATGGTTACTGGCAGCCATACTGGAAGAAAGAGAACTACACAAGCATTCCATGCAAGGCCTCTCATTCATTTGGTCACCATGTACCATACGATGTGATGATCATACCGTCATACAAAGGAGTCATTATTGGCCAGGTGGCTCCCTCATGTGGTTGTATAGAGTATGACAGGCGTTTGCAATGAAATTGCACAATCACATTTTCAACACGGAAGTGGATTCCACAAAGCGCTGCTCCCTCTATCGCACAAAGGGCGGCAGTGTATTTTAGCACTGCAGGCCTCATGGCTCTTGTATTATGTATCAAACAGGAGTTTCCTAGGCCTTGTGTGCTACCCAAGTTGCCCAGTTACACGCATAACTTTTGATTTGATGTACGGTTTGCACCATTTCCAGAGTAGAACATATTAAGACAAAATGATATGTAAACACTTTCCCCACTGGACTGTGTATTGTAGTGTGGATGCAGCACCGTGCAATGTTTCTTCATACTAAAGCAATCTGAAATGATGGCCTGTATTAGTCAAAAGTGAACTTGTCCTCTAACTCTGGATTTCCATCTGTTTAGTCTTTGGTGAACTGTTAACATGCTCTATAATCATGAATCTCGTATAAATGTGTTTCCACTAGTCAAATCACCTGCCATTATCAATCAATATTATACGGTAAAGAAATCCCAGATCAGTATGACTGACACTGTTTATGATTGGAACCGCTATCTGACAATTTTTCTGGGCCCAAAGCTCTTGCAACAGGTCTTGAAATATTTCAGTGTAGTTTTGCAAATGAATGAATGAATGACTTTTATTTATATAGTACCCTTCACAGCACGAATGCACTACAGCTTATATAAAAAACAACAAAACAAAATCAGAAATAAATGACAACAACAACAGACAGCAGTTAAAAAACAGTGAAACCAGATAAAAATTAGAATAAAAGAAAAGAAAAATTTGGATAAAATCATGAGTCACTAATTAAAAAACACAAAACACAAATACATGTCACAGATAAAAGGTGACTGCAATGCTTTCTTGAATCCAGAAGCAACAGGCCTACATTCACTTGACTATTTGAAAACTATATAGTTTATATGAGAGATATAGTTTTATTGCACCATTTATATATAGTTTTATTGCACCATTTTAAGATGCAAACTACCCATATGCCTACCTCTGTAGAGTCATCAGTGTTTATACACCCTGTCACAATTTTGCACGAAACCCTGCTGCTTTGCACGTTGTCTCGTATAGTCTCGTGCAGTTGGGGCACCGACTCGAGGGAAAGTGAACTGGCGCGCGGACGTCAGCGCCGTCACAAACATCAAAGCCGCGCAGGAATCACAGAGATCAAGTAGTAGTAGTAGTAGTTTATTCAGTCATCATCTCACACTACAATATACACCATTTAACAATATTTGATTTTACAGTGACTGAAAAGGGACAGACTGAAGCATAATGCTTATATATGCCTGTCCTATATTCTTAACAAAAATTAAGACTCTGCGGCTGGGTGGCGCAGCGGACATTGTGCTCGTCACCAACGCAAGAGACACCGGGTTCGACTCCGGCTGTCGGCGTTGCCTCCGGCTTGTGCCAGTCGTCATACTAACTCAATTGGCAGAGTTAGCGGGTGGAAGTCGATGGGTGGTAATCTGGACGTTGTGGACAGCGACTCCTACAGGTCGGTTGGGGACGCCTGCACAGCAGAGACAGGAAATGGCGGGGGTAGTGTGAGCCTCCCACACGTTACACCTCGCCAATGAGAGTCCGCGCTGGCAGGTGAAAAGATGTGACAGGCTGCCTGCTCGTGTATCGGAGGGGACACGTGATGCAAGGCTTCTATCCTCCCTACAACCGGCCAGTGGGGGGCATATGCGAGCAACGTTCAAGACGGGAGGGGAGAATTGGCTCAGCGGGTAAATTGGGATGGGAGAAAAATAGAAAAAAGTGGATACAAAAAAATATTAAGACTCAAACAGTATTCTAAAAGAAAATATCAAAAAACTGTATTATTCACCTTTGTAGTTTTCAAAAATAGCTTTACAAACCATTTTCTTAAAAACCAAAAGCGAATTACTCATTCTTAACTGTATATCAGCATTGTTCCACAAGTTAACCCCAATAATAGAAATACACCTCCTTTGAATCCCTTTCTTAGCTTTTTGAACAGTAAATTTACACATATCTCTCAAATCATATTTTCTTTCATGTATTGAAAAAAAACTTTGCACCCCATCTGGGAGTAACTTTGCTTTAGCGCTGTACATTACTTGCATAGTTTTAACATTACCTAGTGTTCTTTGTAGGATGTTTATCCAGACCGTTCCTGTTGATTCTTAGATTCACATGTTTTCTATCACTTTCATTGCCCTCCCGGTGGCGTGTGTGTGTATTGTTGTTTACTCTCCTCGCAGAGGGTTTCATTCGTGGGAAGGAGGTGAAGATTCACTCATCCAGGCGGAGCTCTTTTCTGGTGATGTCAGTTGGCCTGGCAGTGAGCTGTTTTTCTGGAGAAGAGAGGGAGAGGGGGTGCTGTGTAGCACAAGCACTAAAAAAAGAAATGCAGGCTATTCATCTCCCATCTGACTCACGACCAAGAAGCCTAGGTTGAGTTTCTACTGAAGTCGTCCCGAGGTTATTACAGGGAAACGAGCGACATTTAGACCTTTTATGGCACATGAACAGTGGACGCAGTGTAATCTGACCTCGTGTCTAAATTCATAGCCTGTAGTTGAAGCAAAAAACGATTTACAGTAAGACGGAATTCACCTATCATTCCTAATAATGTGTGAGTATCTCTCCCAAAGCCTTGATCTCTTGCACTTGTAAGTCACTACAGACAAACAACCTAAAACGAGGCTTTCAAACTTGAGCTCATTAAAGACACAGAACCTGCACCCCGCCGATGGCGATTCGGAGCCCGACGTGGGCCCGTCCTAAATGGGCGTGTGAACCAGGAAATGTGCCCCTTAATAATCATTCCTGTAATATATAACTTTGGGCGCCGCTATGTCCACCGAGCCGGTTCTCCTGTTCATGATCACTGGAGGGGCTCCAAGATTCTCGATGATGAAATCACCAGGAGAGTGTGGGCTCTTTTGTTTCCAGCCTACACAGTTCACAAATCAAGACCGACCGCTCCGAGATCACAGGAGCAGCGCTTGGAAGCCGCTCTCTAGGTTAGACTTTCGCCTACGGTTATGTACTAGGATGTTGTTTTGTAACAATGCAAGTGCGTGCCATTGGGTAAGAGAGGTTCTGCGAGACCATTTGGACAGACCGTCCAAACCATGCCTTTCTGTCCACCGAGGGAATGTCCTGTTCCTTCAGTTTATTTGTTTTGGACGTTGATCGCTGCCACATACCTTCATCCTTCTCCCGTCTTTCCTTTAATTTCTTTCCCCTTTCATTCAGAGTTAATTATATTGTTTACACTTTTACGTTTATTTCTTCTCGTATTTTTATATTCAAATCAAATGTCTTTCTACTATTACCCTGCCCATACCTTTACCATCCCCTCCCCCATTCTGATAGGATGCCCGAATTTCTCCAAGGGGATCAATAAAGGAATACCGGTATCTTGAAAACGTGCAAAGCAGCAGGGTGTATAAACACTGATGACTCTACAGAGGTAGGCCTATGTGTAGTTTGCATCTTAAGCACAACAGTGTGTAATTGGTTCAACTGCAAACTGAATTAAGTAATATGAAAGTGTGTTTCATATGGTAACAAAATTTGTTTTTTAGGGCTGTCAAAATTAATCCTAAATAAATTATTTAAAGCATTAAAATAAATTAATCTAGATTAATCTATGGAGTGAAAAATCTTAAATCTTAGCACCGCGGATATAAGAAAGAGGTCTAGCTGAGTCAATGTTGATGGTTTTGTTGAACATTTGTATTTCACACAGGAGAGAAACTATTCAAAGAAAGCTATTAAAATAGTCTTTGAATCTAAATATACTTTCTTTGTGTTGATTTTACATTAATTCCATGATTTTACTCAAGTAAATATCTGTTACAAGCTTCGGTCTTAAATAGAAAAATGCTATTTTTAATCTAGATTAATTACAGAAAATTGTGAGATTAATTAGTTAATTTTTTTTAATCTATTGACAGCACTAGTTTTGTTTATAAATTAGTGTATAGTTTTTACAAGAGTGTTTCATTTAGCAAAGGATCTGAGGTGTTCTGATAATTGTGTGTGTGGTTGTGCTAATTGTGTGTAGTGTTTTGAAACATCGGGCCCTGTTTTCAAAATTGTGCTTAACACTTTGATCGCCATGGTTAAATTCATAATTTACCATCCCTCGCCATCTCTATTTGTCTATGGAGAAGTTCCCCTTCTTTGCAGGGCTATAACTTTTTAAATTGTATTGCTAAATTGACATTATTATGGCCCATTCAATGTCCTATATCTATTGTTCAGGGTGTAGCAACGTTATACTTTTTCATTCACATATTCATACTAAAATACGGTCTAAAGTATAAGTATGTTTTTATCGTTTTCTGCAGCTTTCTCCAGAACTTGATTTATAGCCCTAAATGCATTATATTGATGATCAAATACAGTTTGGTAGGAATCTGTGCGAGATAAAAAAAAATGTCAACTGGATGTGCTTCTAGGAGTTACTACGTATGATCTGATGATGGGCGGGGGGTCGTTTATAATTCCGTGGGCAACGTTATATCATTCATCTAGTGTGGGTGATATGATCATCAGAGCAGTTAGTAAAGAACACGTTGGAAAATAAGGCTGGATCTTACCGTATCTTCCTCGCGCCGTTGGGCGATGAGCGTGGAGCAGAGATATTCCTATTATGGGATGTATAAATACCCGATCCATTTCCAGGTTGTATAATAGTATATACGTCCAAATCATGTTTGTCGAGTTATTTGCACCGATCGGTGTTCACTGTGTCAAGATGGAGTCCTGCTAATGATAGCGAGTGCCCGGACGAAATATGATTTGATTTGATTTTATTAGGGATCCCCATTAGCTGGTGCGATAGCAACCAGCTAGTCTTCCTGGGGTCCACACACAAAAAAAACACAAAAACAATCACCATTGCAAAAAAACTAAATTATTAAAAGTCAGTACACACAATGCATAATGAACCTACTGTAACAATTAATATAGCTAAAATTACATTAGTGTAAAACAAAAACAAAAAACCACTTTACAGTGTTAAAAACAATTTAAAAACAATTTAAGATTCTTTTTAAAAGTGAATCTACTGTAAATGCAGCAGAGGTTCCGAGGCAGGCCATTCCACAGAGTTAATGCTCTAAAAATAAAAGATCTCCCCAGAGCGCTGGTTCTAGGACCTGGCAATTCAAGCTGCCCACTACTGGAACCTCTAGTGTAATGCTCATGCACAGTATTACTAAAAACAATCTGATTATGTATAAAAACTGGGTGAAATATGAAATATGGGTGAGCACCACTTCATCCCTATGACTTCCTGTTGGGCGATCTGCCGATCGGCCACCAGATGGCGCTCTTGAACCGTTAGAGAGTTGAGTGGAGCTCAGCAGTATATCTCAGGTCCCCGGGGGAGAAATATGATTTCGATCACAGATTTTTTAAATATTGATATCAAAGACGTGTTACGGCGTCTTCGGCAGAATGAGCATGGCGGGCAATGACGAGTTTCGGCGTTTCCGGCGATTAAAGTGTTAAGCAATCGAAAAAGTACACAAGTCAAGCTACGCTATTAAGTACACAAGTCAAGCTATGCTATTAAGTACACAAGTCGAGCTACGCTATTAAGTACACAAGTCAAGCTATGCTATTAACCACTGAAGCATCGGGCAAAAATGGGGCTAGTAAAAAAATAAAAACATAAAATCTGACGATTGCATACCCAAAGTAATTAGCTATTTAATAGACTTTATACTTATAGCACATGCATGAGTCTGGTTTCTTTTGAAAGGTAACATTCTGAAGGTTTTTACACAATAAAGAAAGATCACTTTGAGAGCAAGACACTTAACCCCTGGCCCTAATTGCTCCCAATGAGCAGGCTGGCACCTTGTATGGTTGCCTCCGCCGTCGGTGTGTGAATGAAGGGGTAAAATGTGAGGAATAAATTGTAAAGCGCTTTGGATAACAATTCTATATAAATGATGATTCATTTCCAGGTCATTTATTTTGCTGACTGTGGAGTGGATGTTCCTTATTAATTTAATAACACATTTAATTGTACACATTATCTTATCTTCATCATCATCTCACCACGATCACTTCATCCGGTTAATTTTTGCAGGAAATCTCAGAAGATCATTTGTAATCTAAAAAAAGAAAAAATGTAATAGTGGTCTTTGACCTCCCCAGAGGACGCCGCAGACTTTTTGCAGGAGATCTACATTTTGCGGCGGAGGCTCTCTTGCGCGCGTGGTGGCCTCTTCCCGGAACTATCTGGGTGCTAAATTAATTGCTCTTGATCCCACCTCGCGTTGCAATCGGCTTAGTACTAATCTGGGCTCTGGCAGAGCAGCCAAGTCTGGCCTGGACTGTGCTGCCGCTCCAGAGTCCTCTTTCGCTCTCCCTTTCTCCTCTCCTCTCTCTCCCTCCTCTCCCTTTTTCCTCTCTCGCTCTCAGTTCTCTCTTTCTCTCCTCTCTCCCTTTCTCCTCTCCTCCCTATCTCTCTTTCTCTCCTCCCTCTCTCCCCCTTTCTCCTCTCTCCCTCTCCGTTCTCTCTCTTTCTCCCTTTTTCCTCCTCCCTATCTCTCTTTCTCTCCTCCCTCCTCCCTCTCTCTCTCTCCCTATCTCTTTCTCTCCCCTCTCTCCCCCGGCTGTCTTTCTCGTGTTGCTCCCCTCGTCTCTTTTTATCATCTCTTCCCTCTTTCCTCTTATCTTTTCAAACTTTTCTGGGGTCGGGTTCCTCTCCCCATGTTTCAAACTCTGTTTTGAGCGCCCTCTTCCTCCTCCTCCTCTTCGTCCAAACAATTAACATATTCCTTAAAACAAGGCAGACCACTTTACCTATTTCAAAATAACGATTTCTGTTTTGGGCTAAAATATTTTATAACTGTACGGAAAGAAGCAGAATAGTCTCACGACCCCCCCCCCCCCCCCCCCCCCCCCCCCACACACACTTTTATTCGCGGAGATGTAGGATTTAAAAGCACTTAACACAAAATGAAGGCACTTTGTTTTATGATGGAGATTTTATTTTGTGCGTGTGCAGTGTTCCCTTTCTTAAAGACTCCCCTCGCTGTCACATGTTCGCATGCCGTTCCTCCTCCTCGCTCTCTCCTCTCCCTCCCTCCCTCCCTCCTCTGCTCCACTCCAGCCTTGTTTGCATTCCCTCTGACGCCCTGTGTCCCGTCTCCCCTCCCTCCCTCTCTCTCTGTGCCCTCCGTCCTCTCTCTCCTGCACAGTGAAGCCTTAGAGAGACCGCATATCGTCTGCATGGCTTCCCCCTATAGTCCCACCGTTGCTCCTGCTTCTCTCTCACACACACATACATATATATATATATATATACTCTTGCTCTTTCCTTTTTCACTCACTCTCTCGCTTCTTTATGCGCTGCCGTTGAGTTTCCCCTGGTGCAGTGCCAACACCCCTCCGACCATCTGCCTCCATCGCCCCTGCCCCCCTCCCTCCCCGATGTCAACATCGTGTTTACAGTGGTTTTGTTTTTTTTACTTTTTCATCAGCGAGGAGTGGACTTTGTTGCTCCTCCGTTCCCTCATTCCTGCGATCCTTGGACTGGTCCAAACACACACACACGTGCACACACACGTTCATGCACGCGCACACACACACGTACGCCCTCCATATCCATACTGCTTACTTCCTATTTCAGACGTTCTCTCTTTATCTCTCCCTCTCTCTCTCTCTCCCTCCCAAGGCTTCAAACTCAAGTGTGTACTGCTATTTAAAGCAGCATACAGAAGAGCAGGGGGGACTGTTTATGACGAACTGAAAATATACAGGCCGTCTAGAAACAGGAAGTACCATAGCCGCCCACCGCCCCCCCCCCCCCCCCCCCCCCCACACACACACACGAAGTGCCATTGGCGGCAACACACATCGTAGCCAGGGCTCAGTTGCCACCACCACCACGCACCAGCAAAACAACCCTCACGCTTATCAGAGAATTATGCAGCCCCCCCCCCCCCCCCCGTATTCCTGAACGCTGCACATACACAACAGGCTATTCAACCCTCTACCACGTTATATCTCGCCCTCTCTCTCTCTCCCTCTTTTATTCATACACTTATTCTCCCCCCTTCCTTCCCACCCTCGCTCTCTCTCCCTCTTCGTCGGTTCAGCATGCCTGAGTAGCTGCCTGGAGATGAAGAAGCTAATTAATTTGATTTAGCCGTTCTTTCCCTGGCAGTGGAAAAACCAGCCCCTCCACCTCTCTCTCCCCCCCCCCCCCCCCCCCCAAACCGTATCAGGCACCCCTCCCAGATGATTTTCCATCCATCCTCTCCAGTCTCCTCTGGCAGCGTCCACCCTCTCTCTCCTACCACCTCTCTCTCTCTCTTCCTCTCCTCCTTCCCTCCATCTGTTCCCCTCCATTTTGTGTGTCATACGTTTAATAAAAAAAAAAAAACAGTCGCTCGTGCCTTCAAATTGATCTATCGCCGTGACGTCTCCAAGCCTCACCTGGGCCCACGTCCTCTCGTCTTCTAAGCACGTTAGCTTCCCTGTTGATGACACGGCGAGCGGCTCTGTCTGTCTCGGGGGCCTGCCGCTCACGCTTCATGCCGGTCGCGGCCCGCTTCGCTGGCCTTGAGGACATGAATCACTTAGCAGCCGTTTGGTGCTGAAACCCCCGCTTCCGTCACGCGATACTCCGACGGATTCCACCCTTGAGCCCTAATCCGGGGTGTGTGTGTGACACACACACACACACCCTGCACTTTCCACCACAGCAGTTTAAGAGAGGACATCTGTTTGGGGGTAGTGCGTGTGTGTGTATGCGTTCGTGCACACATTAAAGGACATGTGAACGTTTGTACCGGAACGCGTGCGGTATAATTACGCGTGTCTGCGGATGTAAATGTTTACGCATAGCGGGTTAAGTGTCTTGCTCAAGGACACTACAACACGCTGCCACCGGGAGGAGCAGGAATCGAACCAGGAACCTTATTCGTAACGTACTTGGCTTCTTAACGTCCCTACAGTATGGGCAGGCCAGAGCAGGGGGGCTGGACGTGTCCTCCCAGTGAGGCAGCTCTACTTCCTCTTCTCCTCCGAGATGAACTCTGACCCTTGAACTCGTGGAACTTCTCTCGGGTTTCGTGCTTTGGCCCCCGTCCAACTTCGCTGGAAAGCAGGTCAGTGTCCGGCATCAGTTCTGTGAGGCCGCTTTGGTCCTTCATTGAGGCGCGATGACATGGAAACGACAGGATTCACAGAAATGTTCTAGCGGGAATTTTAGTTTTGCCTTTTGATGGGTAGTTGGTCCAGTTTTAGTTTAGATTTACTTACATGTTTGATTTGAGTATTTCCTCTTTTATTGCCACTTGGAATTGGAAGTAAGTATCATTTGTATGTTCATGCGAATTTAGAAATTGCTCAATGACTGAAGATTAGAATAATTTCTGCATGAATGCTTTTGAAGTACACACGTTTTGGGAATAGCTGGTAGAAATGGCAGCTAAAACCACAGTCCTTATTGTCTTTCCGTGTCTCTCTAGACACGTTCTGTGGGAATACATTTTAAGAATATGAAATTTGAGTAACCAACAGATTAAAAAGTAGAGCAAGTCAAGATTTGATCATGTGTATTTGAATAATATGAATAATAATAGATATTTTATTGGCTTTCACAATTTTTTTTAAACCAACAGGACAGGTCAGTTGCTGAGACTTCCTCTTCACTACCAGCCTAATTGCTGTCTGTTGTCACTCATCTTTGATAGAAGCACAGCAAAGTACGTTGCGTTCGCTGGAAGTGACCGTAGAGTCCATGGAAATTAAAACCTGATGATCGATGCTGGCATCCTGCTGCGTCTCACCGGCAGTGGCCTTCGTCCATTAAATCATTTGCAAACAATCATGCTATATACGTTCACAACTTGTCATAATGATGTATCCATATATTCACAAATCAAATGCATTAAAACAAATTATTTTTTTAGATTCATCTGCTGGATTTAATCACGGTCTGCCTACTTCCTTGGAAACCTGTTCCAAGAACAACTTGTTTTTTCTCTTTATTGATCAAAGCCAATATTGAAAATTAACTACGGAGTCTTTCCAACGACAATAGATGTAAGGCTTTCAAGTCGTGTTTTACACTGGAACGCCTCCAAAGGCCTTAAGTGGTCTCTGGACCAGACTTGGAGTCTGTGTTTTAACCCCCCTCCCTCTCCTCCGACAACAGTTAAATATTGAAAGTCTCATTGAGTTAATGGTTTAGATTTTCCACCAAGATGGCTGCCTTCTCGCGGGGGTCCATCTGTGTGTATTCAGATGTGCGTGTCGCTTGGGAGCACAGCATGAAAAGCTACCATCACGTTTAGGCAAACGCCCGTGAATAGGAGCGGCTGGCCGTCGGGGGGCCACTGTGAATACAGAGCTGGTGGCCTGGCTGGGGGGGTGGGGGGGAGAGACAATACCCCCGAGCATACATGTGTGTACCGGGCTACTGCCCTCCTGGAACACACACGCACAACCCTATTGTCTTTTGCCAACGGGCGCAATCTGCTTCATGTACACACACACTCCTCTCGCATAAACAAACAAAAAATCGCTCAGATTTTTTTGTATCCAAAAACACATTCGACCCGCCGTGACTCGCAAGCGCACCGCCGTGCGTCTGGAAACGTGAGCGGGTGCGACGGAGAGAGAGAGGACAGGAGAAGGAGAGAGAGGGGGAGAGAGAGAGAAAAAAAGTTCCTCCAACTCCAAGCGCCAGAGAGGTCACAGGAGCACCACCCAATCCCAGAGCTGTTCCCATGGAGACAAGTGTGGCAGTATACAATGAGAGAGCGGGCGGCCGAGGGAGGGAGGGAGGGAGGGAGAGAAAGGGCAGGGAGGGGGGGGTGTTGGCGTCAAGGTTCGTTGGGAGGTGGGGGGGTTTGTGCAGCAGCTCTACTTAAAAGGACAGTGGGGAAGTATGATGGAGTGATAGCATAATAGTTCTAGAACCACCACCACCCCCCCAACCGACCCCCCCTGTCATTTTTGTGTCTTACAGTTCCGCCTTGTTTCAGCTGAGAGAACACCCCCTGGTGTGAGACTGCTGAGTGGTGCCTGGCTGCTGGAGAGGAGACGAGAGGTATGTGGAATTTCCATTGGCTGTGACGCGCGTCAGAGAGCAGCTCAGCCAGAGAGCAGCTCGGCGGGAGCAAGAACGAGGGGACGTTTGAAGGTTGCTGCGAGAGAGATGTCGGGTTATTTACGCTCGACTCGGGTGGGGTGGGGGGGGGGGTAGTGATTCCCTATCGATGGCCCTTCTCGCGCGGCGCAAATCCTGCTCGCTAGCAGCGACGAGACGGCCGACGGGTTGGGGGGTAAACTGTGGTTTGAGTAATCGAACTAAAATGGAATCTCGATTTTCTGGAGAGGCGCTCATTCGATCGACTTCACACTTGGCGGGCGTGTCGCGGCGGGCCCGGGAGAGTTAGGTGTGGAGGACCGGTATGGTGGTGGGGGGAGCGATCAGGCCCTGTTTGCGAACGGGCTAAAAAAGGGCCTGTTATGCAAACAACACACACTAACCTGAAACACACGCTAACCTGAAACACACGCTAATGTGAAACACACACTAACATGAAACACTCACTAATCTGAAACCCTCGCTAACATGAAACACGCTAACCTGAAACACACGCTAACATGAAACACACACTAACATGAAACACACGCTAACCTGAAACACACACTAACCTGAAACACACACTAACCTGAAACACACACTAACATGAAACACACACTAACCTGAAACACACGCTAACATGAAACACACACTAACATGAAACACACGCTAACCTGAAACACACACTAACCTGAAACACACTAACCTGAAACACACACTAACATGAAACACACACTAACCGGAAACACACACTAACATAAAACACACGCTAACCTGAAACACACACTAACCTGAAACACACACTAACCTGAAACACACACTAACATGAAACACACACTAACCTGAAACACACGCTAATGTGAAACACACACTAACATGAAACACACACTAACCTGAAACACACACTAACCTGAAACACACACTAACATGAAACACTCACTAATCTGAAACCCTCGCTAACATGAAACACACACTAACCTGAAACACACACTAACATGAAACACACACTAACCTGAAACACACACTAACCTGAAACACACTAACATGAAACACACGCTAACCTGAAACACACGCTAACATGAAACACACACTAACCTGAAACACGCGCTAACCTGAAACACACGCTAACCTGAAACACACGCTAACATGAAACACACGCTAACCTTAAACACACACTAACCTGAAACACACACTAACCTGAAACACACACTAACATGAAACACACACTAACCTGAAACACACTAACATGAAACACACACTAACATGAAACACACACTAACATGAAACACACACTAACATGAAACACACTAACATGAAACACACACTAACATGAAACACGCTAACCTGAAACACACGCTAACATGAAACACACACTAACATGAAACACACGCTAACATGAAACACACTAACATGAAACACACTAACATGAAACACACACTAACATGAAACACACACTAACATGAAACACACGCTAACATGAAACACACGCTAACATGAAACACACTAACATGAAACACACACTAACCTGAAACACACTAACATGAAACACACACTAACATGAAACACACACTAACATGAAACACACACTAACATGAAACACACACTAACCTGAAACACACACTAACCTGAAACACACGCTAATGTGAAACACACGCTAACATGAAACACACGCTAACATGAAACACACACTAACCTGAAACACACGCTAACCTGAAACACACACTAACATGAAACACACACTAACATGAAACACACTAACATGAAACACACGCTAACATGAAACACACTAACATGAAACACACGCTAACATGAAACACACTAACATGAAACACACACTAACCTGAAACACACACTAACATGAAACACACGCTAACATGAAACACACACTAACCTGAAACACACGCTAACCTGAAACACACACTAACATGAAACACACACTAACCTGAAACACACACTAACCTGAAACACACACTAACCTGAAACACACGCTAATGTGAAACACACGCTAACATGAAACACACGCTAACATGAAACACACACTAACCTGAAACACACGCTAACCTGAAACACACACTAACATGAAACACACACTAACCTGAAACACACACTAACATGAAACACACACTAACCTGAAACACACACTAACCTGAAACACACACTAACATGAAACACACACTAACCTGAAACACACACTAACCTGAAACACACACTAACATGAAACACACACTAACATGAAACACACACTAACCTGAAATACACTAACATGAAACACACACTAACATGAAACACACACTAACATGAAACACTAACATGAAACACACACTAACATGAAGCACACGCTAACATGAAATACACACTAACATGAAACACACTAACCCAAACACACTAACATGAAACACACACTAACATGAAACACACACTAACATGAAACACACACTAACATGAAACACACTAACATGAAACACACGCTAACATGAAACACACTAACATGAAACACACACTAACATGAAACACACGCTAACCTGAAACACACACTAACATGAAACACACGCTAACATGAAACACACACTAACATGAAACACACACTAACCTGAAACACAGGCTAACATGAAACACACACTAACCTGAAACACACACTAACATGAAACACATGCTAACATGAAACACATACTAACATGAAACACACACTAACATGAAACACACACTAACCTGAAACACACACTAACCTAAAACACACACTAACCTGAAACACACACTAACCTGAAACACACGCTAACCTGAAACACACGCTAACATGAAACACACGCTAACCTGAAACACACACTAACATGAAACACACGCTAACCTGAAACACACACTAACATGAAACACACACTAACATGAAACACACACTAACCTGAAACACACACTAACATGAAACACACGCTAACATGAAACACACACTAACCTGAAACACACACTAACCTGAAACACACGCTAACCTTAAACACACACTAACCTGAAACACACACTAACCTGAAACACACACTAACATGAAACACACACTAACCTGAAACACACTAACATGAAACACACACTAACATGAAACACACACTAACATGAAACACACACTAACATGAAACACACTAACATGAAACACACACTAACATGAAACACGCTAACCTGAAACACACGCTAACATGAAACACACACTAACATGAAACACACGCTAACATGAAACACACTAACATGAAACACACTAACATGAAACACACACTAACATGAAACACACACTAACATGAAACACACGCTAACATGAAACACACGCTAACATGAAACACACTAACATGAAACACACACTAACCTGAAACACACTAACATGAAACACACACTAACATGAAACACACACTAACATGAAACACACACTAACATGAAACACACTAACATGAAACACACTAACATGAAACACACACTAACATGAAACACACACTAACATGAAACACACACTAACCTGAAACACACACTAATGTGAAACACACGCTAACATGAAACACACGCTAACCTGAAACACACACTAACATGAAACACACACTAACATGAAACACACACTAACATGAAACACACACTAACCTGAAACACACACTAACATGAAACACACACTAACCTGAAACACACACTAACCTGAAACACACAGTAACATGAAACACACACTAACCTGAAACACACACTAACCTGAAACACACACTAACATGAAACACACACTAACCTGAAACACACACTAACATGAAACACACACTAACCTGAAACACACGCTAACATGAAACACACACTAACCTGAAACACACACTAACCTGAAACACACACTAACCTGAAACACACGCTAATGTGAAACACACGCTAACATGAAACACACGCTAACATGAAACACACACTAACCTGAAACACACGCTAACCTGAAACACACACTAACATGAAACACACACTAACATGAAACACACTAACATGAAACACACGCTAACTTAATAGGTATATATAATTGGGTGTCATCAGCGTAAAAGTGAAAGTTTATGCCAAATTTGCGTATGATATCGCCGAGGGGTAGCATGTAAATCGAACACACACTAACCTGAAACACACACTAACATGAAACACACGCTAACATGAAACACACACTAACCTGAAACACACACTAACATGAAACACACACTAACATGAAACACACACTAACATGAAACACACGCTAACATGAAACACACACTAACCTGAAACACACACTAACATGAAACACACGCTAACATGAAACACACACTAACATGAAACACACACTAACCTGAAACACACACTAACCTGAAACACACGCTAACCTGAAACACGCTAACATGAAACACATGCTAACATGAAACACATGCTAACCTGAAACACACGCTAACATGAAACACACGCTAACCTGAAACACACACTAACATGAAACACACACTAACATGAAACACACACTAACCTGAAACACACACTAACATGAAACACACGCTAACATGAAACACACACTAACCTGAAACACACACTAACCTGAAACACACACTAACATGAAACACACACTAACCTGAAATACACTAACATGAAACACACACTAACATGAAACACACACTAACATGAAACACACTAACATGAAACACACACTAACATGAAACACACTAACATGAAACACACGCTAACATGAAACACACGCTAACATGAAACACACACTAACATGAAACACACGTTAACATGAAACACATGCTAACATGAAACACACGCTAACATGAAACACACTAACATGAAACACACACTAACATGAAACACACACTAACATGAAACACACACTAACATGAAACATACGCTAACATGAAACACACACTAACATGAAACACACTAACCTGAAACACACACTAACCTGAAATACACACTAACCTGAAACACACACTCACGCTAACCTGAAACACACGCTAACATGAAACACACACTAACATGAAACACACACTAACCTGAAACACACACTAACATGAAACACACGCTAACATGAAACACACACTAACCTGAAACACACGCTAACCTGAAACACACACTAACATGAAACACACACTAACCTGAAACACACACTAACCTGAAACACACACTAACCTGAAACACACGCTAATGTGAAACACACGCTAACATGAAACACACGCTAACATGAAACACACACTAACCTGAAACACACGCTAACCTGAAACACACACTAACATGAAACACACACTAACCTGAAACACACACTAACATGAAACACACGCTAACATGAAACACACACTAACCTGAAACACACACTAACATGAAACACACACTAACCTGAAACACACTAACCTGAAACACACACTAACATGAAACACACACTAACCTGAAACACACACTAACATGAAACACACACTAACCTGAAACACACACTAACCTGAAACACACACTAACATGAAACACACGCTAATGTGAAACACACGCTAACATGAAACACACGCTAACATGAAACACACACTAACCTGAAACACACGCTAACCTGAAACACACTAACATGAAACACACACTAACCTGAAACACACACTAACCTGAAACACACACTAATCTGAAACACACACTAACATGAAACACACACTAACCTGAAACACACACTAACCTGAAACACACGCTAACATGAAACACACGCTAACCTGAAACACACGCTAACATGAAACACACGCTAACATGAAACACACACTAACATGAAACACACGCTAACATGAAACACACACTAACATGAAACACACACTAACCTGAAACACACGCTAACATGAAACACACACTAACCTGAAACACACACTAACATGAAACACACGCTAACATGAAACACACGCTAACATGAAACACACACTAACCTGAAACACACACTAACCTGAAACACACACTAACCTGAAACACTAACCTGAAACACATGCTAACATGAAACACACGCTAACATGAAACACACGCTAACATGAAACACACGCTAACCTGAAACACACGCTAACATGAAACACACGCTAACCTGAAACACACACTAACATGAAACACACACTAACATGAAACACACACTAACCTGAAACACACACTAACATGAAACACACGCTAACATGAAACACACACTAACCTGAAACACACACTAACCTGAAACACACACTAACATGAAACACACACTAACATGAAACACACACTAACCTGAAACACACTAACATGAAACACACACTAACATGAAACACACACTAACATGAAACACACTAACATGAAACACACGCTAACATGAAACACTAACATGAAACACACACTAACATGAAGCACACGCTAATATGAAACACACACTAACATGAAACACACTAACCCAAACACACTAACATGAAACACACACTAACATGAAACACACACTAACATGAAACACACACTAACATGAAACACACTAACATGAAACACACTAACATGAAACACACTAACATGAAACACACACTAACATGAAACACACGCTAACATGAAACACACACTAACATGAAACACACACTAACCTGAAACACACGCTAACATGAAACACACACTAACCTGAAACACACACTAACATGAAACACATGCTAACATGAAACACACGCTAACATGAAACACACACTAACATGAAACACACACTAACCTGAAACACACACTAACCTAAAACACACACTAACCTGAAACACACGCTAACCTGAAACACACGCTAACATGAAACACACGATAACATGAAACACATCCTAACCTGAAACACACGCTAACATGAAACACACGCTAACCTGAAACACACACTAACATGAAACACACACTAACATGAAACACACACTAACCTGAAACACACACTAACATGAAACACACGCTAACATGAAACACACACTAACCTGAAACACACACTAACCTGAAACACACACTAACACGAAACACACACTAACATGAAACACACACTAACCTGAAACACACTAACATGAAACACACACTAACATGAAACACACGCTAACATGAAACACACACTAACATGAAACACACACTAACCTGAAACACACTAACATGAAACACACACTAACATGAAACACACACTAACATGAAACACACACTAAGATGAAACACACTAACATGAAACACACGCTAACATGAAACACACTAACATGAAACACACACTAACATGAAACACGCTAACCTGAAACACACGCTAACATGAAACACACACTAACATGAAACATACGCTAACATGAAACACACACTAACATGAAACACACACTAACATGAAACACACGCTAACATGAAACACACACTAACATGAAACACACGCTAACATGAAACACACACTAAGATGAAACACACACTAACCTGAAACACACTAACATGAAACACACACTAACATGAAACACACACTAACATGAAACACACACTAACATGAAACACACTAACATGAAACACACGCTAACATGAAACACACTAACATGAAACACACGCTAACATGAAACACACTAACATGAAACACACACTAACATGAAACACACACTAACATGAAACACACACTAACATGAAACACACACTAACCTGAAACACACACTAACCTGAAACACACACTAACATGAAACACACACTAACCTGAAACACACGCTAACATGAAACACACACTAACCTGAAACACACGCTAATGTGAAACACACGCTAACATGAAACACACGCTAACATGAAACACACACTAACCTGAAACACACGCTAACCTGAAACACACACTAACATGAAACACACACTAACCTGAAACACACACTAACATGAAACACACACTAACCTGAAACACACACTAACCTGAAACACACACTAACATGAAACACACACTAACCTGAAACACACACTAACCTGAAACACACACTAACATGAAACACACACTAACCTGAAACACACACTAACATGAAACACACACTAACCTGAAACACACTAACATGAAACACACACTAACATGAAACACACTAACATGAAACACACTAACATGAAACACACTAACATGAAACACACGCTAACATGAAACACACTAACATGAAACACACACTAACATGAAACACACACTAACATGAAACACACACTAACCTGAAACACACACTAACCTGAAACACACACTAACATGAAACACACACTAACCTGAAACACACGCTAACATGAAACACACACTAACCTGAAACACACACTAACTTGAAACACACGCTAATGTGAAACACACGCTAACATGAAACACACGCTAACATGAAACACACACTAACCTGAAACACACGCTAACCTGAAACACACACTAACATGAAACACACACTAACCTGAAACACACACTAACATGAAACACACACTAACCTGAAACACACACTAACCTGAAACACACACTAACATGAAACACACACTAACCTGAAACACACACTAACCTGAAACACACTAACATGAAACACACACTAACCTGAAACACACACTAACATGAAACACACACTAACCTGAAACACACGCTAACATGAAACACACACTAACCTGAAACACACACTAACCTGAAACACACACTAACATGAAACACACGCTAACATGAAATACACACTAACCTGAAACACACATTAACCTGAAACACACACTAACATGAAACACACACTAACGTGAAACACACACTAACATGAAACACACGCTAACATGAAACACACACTAACCTGAAACACACACTAACATGAAACACACGCTAACATGAAACACACACTAACATGAAACACACACTAACATGAAACACACACTAACATGAAACACACACTAACCTGAAACACACGCTAACCTGAAACACGCTAACATGAAACACATGCTAACATGAAACACACGCTAACCTGAAACACACGCTAACATGAAACACACGCTAACCTGAAACACACACTAACATGAAACACACACTAACATGAAACACACACTAACCTGAAACACACACTAACATGAAACACACGCTAACATGAAACACACACTAACCTGAAACACACACTAACCTGAAACACACACTAACATGAAACACACACTAACATGAAACACACACTAACCTGAAACACACTAACATGAAACACACACTAACATGAAACACACACTAACATGAAACACACTAACATGAAACACACTAACATGAAACACACTAACATGAAACACACGCTAACATGAAACACACTAACATGAAACACACTAACATGAAACACACTAACATGAAACACACGCTAACATGAAACACTAACATGAAACACACACTAACATGAAACACACGTTAACATGAAACACACGCTAACATGAAACACACTAACATGAAATGCTAACATGAAACACACTAACATGAAACACACACTAACATGAAACACACACTAACATGAAACACACACTAACATGAAACACACACTAACCTAAAACACACACTAACCTGAAACACACACTAACCTGAAACACACACTCACGCTAACCTGAAACACACACTAACATGAAACACACGCTAACATGAAACACACGCTAACCTGAAACACACGCTAACATGAAACACACGCTAACATGAAACACACACTAACATGAAACACACACTAACCTGAAACACACACTAACCTGAAACACACGCTAACATGAAACACACACTAACATGAAACACACACTAACATGAAACACACACTAACATGAAACACACACTAACATGAAACACACACTAACCTGAAACACACACTAACATGAAACACACGCTAACATGAAACACACACTAACATGAAACACACACTAACCTGAAACACACGCTAACATGAAACACACACTAACCTAAAACACACACTAACATGAAACACATGCTAACATGAAACACACACTAACATGAAACACACACTAACCTGAAACACACACTAACCTGAAACACACACTAACCTGAAACACACACTAACCTGAAACACACGCTAACATGAAACACACACTAACATGAAACACACGCTAACATGAAACACACGCTAACCTGAAACACACGCTAACATGAAACACACGCTAACCTGAAACACACACTAACATGAAACACACACTAACATGAAACACACACTAACCTGAAACACACACTAACATGAAACACACGCTAACATGAAACACACACTAACCTGAAACACACACTAACCTGAAACACACACTAACATGAAACACACACTAACATGAAACACACACTAACCTGAAACACACTAACATGAAACACACACTAACATGAAACACACACTAACATGAAACACACTAACATGAAACACACGCTAACATGAAACACTAACATGAAACACACACTAACATGAAGCACACGCTAACATGAAACACACACTAACATGAAACACACTAACCCAAACACACTAACATGAAACACACACTAACATGAAACACACACTAACATGAAACACACACTAACATGAAACACACTAACATGAAACACACACTAACATGAAACACACGCTAACCTGAAACACACACTAACATGAAACACACGCTAACATGAAACACACACTAACCTAAAACACACGCTAACATGAAACACACACTAACCTGAAACACACACTAACATGAAACACACGCTAACATGAAACACACACTAACATGAAACACACACTAACATGAAACACACACTAACCTGAAACACACACTAACCTAAAACACACACTAACCTGAAACACACACTAACCTGAAACACACGCTAACCTGAAACACACACTAACATGAAACACGCTAACATGAAACACACGCTAACCTGAAACACACGCTAACATGAAACACACGCTAACCTGAAACACACACTAACATGAAACACACACTAACATGAAACACACACTAACCTGAAACACACACTAACATGAAACACACGCTAACATGAAACACACACTAACCTGAAACACACACTAACCTGAAACACACACTAACCTGAAACACACACTAACATGAAACACACACTAACATGAAACACACACTAACCTGAAACACACTAACATGAAACACACACTAACATGAAACACACTAACATGAAACACACACTAACATGAAACACACGCTAACATGAAACACACACTAACATGAAACACACACTAACATGAAACCACTAACATGAAACACACACTAACATGAAACACACACTAACATGAAACACACACTAACATGAAACACACGCTAACATGAAACACACTAACATGAAACACACACTAACATGAAACACGCTAACCTGAAACACACGCTAACATGAAACACACACTAACATGAAACACACGCTAACATGAAACACACTAACATGAAACACACTAACATGAAACACACACTAACATGAAACACACACTAACATGAAACACACGCTAACATGAAACACACACTAACATGAAACACACGCTAACATGAAACACACACTAACATGAAACACACACTAACCTGAAACACACTAACATGAAACACACACTAACATGAAACACACACTAACATGAAACACACACTAACATGAAACACACTAACATGAAACACACGCTAACATGAAACACACTAACATGAAACACACGCTAACATGAAACACACTAACATGAAACACACACTAACATGAAACACACACTAACATGAAACACACACTAACATGAAACACACACTAACCTGAAACACACTAACCTGAAACACACTAACCTGAAACACACACTAACATGAAACACACACTAACCTGAAACACACGCTAACATGAAACACACACTAACCTGAAACACACACTAACCTGAAACACACGCTAATGTGAAACACACGCTAACATGAAACACACGCTAACATGAAACACACACTAACCTGAAACACACACTAACATGAAACACACACTAACCTGAAACACACACTAACATGAAACACACACTAACATGAAACACACACTAACATGAAACACACACTAACCTGAAACACACACTAACCTGAAACACACACTAACATGAAACACACACTAACCTGAAACACACACTAACATGAAACACACACTAACCTGAAACACACGCTAACATGAAACACACACTAACCTGAAACACACACTAACCTGAAACACACACTAACCTGAAACACACGCTAATGTGAAACACACGCTAACATGAAACACACGCTAACATGAAACACACACTAACCTGAAACCCACGCTAACCTGAAACACACACTAACATGAAACACACATGAAACACACACTAACCTGAAACACACACTAACCTGAAACACACACTAATCTGAAACACACACTAACCTGAAACACACACTAACATGAAACACACACTAACCTGAAACACACACTAATCTGAAACACACACTAACCTGAAACACACACTAACATGAAACACACACTAACCTGAAACACACACTAACCTGAAACACACGCTAATGTGAAACACACGCTAACATGAAACACACGCTAACATGAAACACACACTAACCTGAAACACACACTAACCTGAAACACACGCTAACCTGAAACACACACTAACCTGAAACACACGCTAATGTGAAACACACGCTAACATGAAACACACGCTAACATGAAACACACACTAACCTGAAACACACACTAACCTGAAACCCACGCTAACCTGAAACACACACTAACATGAAACACACATGAAACACACACTAACCTGAAACACACACTAACCTGAAACACACACTAATCTGAAACACACACTAACCTGAAACACACACTAACATGAAACACACACTAACCTGAAACACACACTAATCTGAAACACACACTAACCTGAAACACACACTAACATGAAACACACACTAACCTGAAACACACACTAACCTGAAACACACGCTAATGTGAAACACACGCTAACATGAAACACACGCTAACATGAAACACACACTAACCTGAAACACACACTAACCTGAAACACACGCTAACCTGAAACACACACTAACATGAAACACACACTAACATGAAACACACACTAACCTGAAACACACACTAACATGAAACACACGCTAACATGAAACACACACTAACCTGAAACACACACTAACCTGAAACACACACTAACCTGAAACACACACTAACATGAAACACACACTAACATGAAACACACACTAACCTGAAACACACTAACATGAAACACACACTAACATGAAACACACACTAACCTGAAACACACACTAACCTGAAACACACACTAACATGAAACACACACTAACCTGAAACACACGCTAACATGAAACACACACTAACCTGAAACACACACTAACTTGAAACACACGCTAATGTGAAACACACGCTAACATGAAACACACGCTAACATGAAACACACACTAACCTGAAACACACGCTAACCTGAAACACACACTAACATGAAACACACACTAACCTGAAACACACACTAACATGAAACACACACTAACCTGAAACACACACTAACCTGAAACACACACTAACATGAAACACACACTAACCTGAAACACACACTAACCTGAAACACACTAACATGAAACACACACTAACCTGAAACACACACTAACATGAAACACACACTAACCTGAAACACACGCTAACATGAAACACACACTAACCTGAAACACACACTAACCTGAAACACACACTAACATGAAACACACGCTAACATGAAATACACACTAACCTGAAACACACATTAACCTGAAACACACACTAACATGAAACACACACTAACGTGAAACACACACTAACATGAAACACACGCTAACATGAAACACACACTAACCTGAAACACACACTAACATGAAACACACGCTAACATGAAACACACACTAACATGAAACACACACTAACATGAAACACACACTAACATGAAACACAAACTAACCTGAAACACACGCTAACCTGAAACACGCTAACATGAAACACATGCTAACATGAAACACACGCTAACCTGAAACACACGCTAACATGAAACACACGCTAACCTGAAACACACACTAACATGAAACACACACTAACATGAAACACACACTAACCTGAAACACACACTAACATGAAACACACGCTAACATGAAACACACACTAACCTGAAACACACACTAACCTGAAACACACACTAACATGAAACACACACTAACATGAAACACACACTAACCTGAAACACACTAACATGAAACACACACTAACATGAAACACACACTAACATGAAACACACTAACATGAAACACACTAACATGAAACACACTAACATGAAACACACGCTAACATGAAACACACTAACATGAAACACACTAACATGAAACACACTAACATGAAACACACGCTAACATGAAACACTAACATGAAACACACACTAACATGAAACACACGTTAACATGAAACACACGCTAACATGAAACACACTAACATGAAATGCTAACATGAAACACACTAACATGAAACACACACTAACATGAAACACACACTAACATGAAACACACACTAACATGAAACACACACTAACCTAAAACACACACTAACCTGAAACACACACTAACCTGAAACACACACTCACGCTAACCTGAAACACACACTAACATGAAACACACGCTAACATGAAACACACGCTAACCTGAAACACACGCTAACATGAAACACACGCTAACATGAAACACACACTAACATGAAACACACACTAACCTGAAACACACACTAACCTGAAACACACGCTAACATGAAACACACACTAACATGAAACACACACTAACATGAAACACACACTAACATGAAACACACACTAACATGAAACACACACTAACCTGAAACACACACTAACATGAAACACACGCTAACATGAAACACACACTAACATGAAACACACACTAACCTGAAACACACGCTAACATGAAACACACACTAACCTAAAACACACACTAACATGAAACACATGCTAACATGAAACACACACTAACATGAAACACACACTAACCTGAAACACACACTAACCTGAAACACACACTAACCTGAAACACACACTAACCTGAAACACACGCTAACATGAAACACACACTAACATGAAACACACGCTAACATGAAACACACGCTAACCTGAAACACACGCTAACATGAAACACACGCTAACCTGAAACACACACTAACATGAAACACACACTAACATGAAACACACACTAACCTGAAACACACACTAACATGAAACACACGCTAACATGAAACACACACTAACCTGAAACACACACTAACCTGAAACACACACTAACATGAAACACACACTAACATGAAACACACACTAACCTGAAACACACTAACATGAAACACACACTAACATGAAACACACACTAACATGAAACACACTAACATGAAACACACGCTAACATGAAACACTAACATGAAACACACACTAACATGAAGCACACGCTAACATGAAACACACACTAACATGAAACACACTAACCCAAACACACTAACATGAAACACACACTAACATGAAACACACACTAACATGAAACACACACTAACATGAAACACACACTAACATGAAACACACTAACATGAAACACACACTAACATGAAACACACGCTAACCTGAAACACACACTAACATGAAACACACGCTAACATGAAACACACACTAACCTAAAACACACGCTAACATGAAACACACACTAACCTGAAACACACACTAACATGAAACACACGCTAACATGAAACACACACTAACATGAAACACACACTAACATGAAACACACACTAACCTGAAACACACACTAACCTAAAACACACACTAACCTGAAACACACACTAACCTGAAACACACGCTAACCTGAAACACACACTAACATGAAACACGCTAACATGAAACACACGCTAACCTGAAACACACGCTAACATGAAACACACGCTAACCTGAAACACACACTAACATGAAACACACACTAACATGAAACACACACTAACCTGAAACACACACTAACATGAAACACACGCTAACATGAAACACACACTAACCTGAAACACACACTAACCTGAAACACACACTAACCTGAAACACACACTAACATGAAACACACACTAACATGAAACACACACTAACCTGAAACACACTAACATGAAACACACACTAACATGAAACACACTAACATGAAACACACACTAACATGAAACACACGCTAACATGAAACACACACTAACATGAAACACACACTAACATGAAACCACTAACATGAAACACACACTAACATGAAACACACACTAACATGAAACACACACTAACATGAAACACACGCTAACATGAAACACACTAACATGAAACACACACTAACATGAAACACGCTAACCTGAAACACACGCTAACATGAAACACACACTAACATGAAACACACGCTAACATGAAACACACTAACATGAAACACACTAACATGAAACACACACTAACATGAAACACACACTAACATGAAACACACGCTAACATGAAACACACACTAACATGAAACACACGCTAACATGAAACACACACTAACATGAAACACACACTAACCTGAAACACACTAACATGAAACACACACTAACATGAAACACACACTAACATGAAACACACACTAACATGAAACACACTAACATGAAACACACGCTAACATGAAACACACTAACATGAAACACACGCTAACATGAAACACACTAACATGAAACACACACTAACATGAAACACACACTAACATGAAACACACACTAACATGAAACACACACTAACCTGAAACACACTAACCTGAAACACACTAACCTGAAACACACACTAACATGAAACACACACTAACCTGAAACACACGCTAACATGAAACACACACTAACCTGAAACACACACTAACCTGAAACACACGCTAATGTGAAACACACGCTAACATGAAACACACGCTAACATGAAACACACACTAACCTGAAACACACACTAACATGAAACACACACTAACCTGAAACACACACTAACATGAAACACACACTAACATGAAACACACACTAACATGAAACACACACTAACCTGAAACACACACTAACCTGAAACACACACTAACATGAAACACACACTAACCTGAAACACACACTAACATGAAACACACACTAACCTGAAACACACGCTAACATGAAACACACACTAACCTGAAACACACACTAACCTGAAACACACACTAACCTGAAACACACGCTAATGTGAAACACACGCTAACATGAAACACACGCTAACATGAAACACACACTAACCTGAAACCCACGCTAACCTGAAACACACACTAACATGAAACACACATGAAACACACACTAACCTGAAACACACACTAACCTGAAACACACACTAATCTGAAACACACACTAACCTGAAACACACACTAACATGAAACACACACTAACCTGAAACACACACTAATCTGAAACACACACTAACCTGAAACACACACTAACATGAAACACACACTAACCTGAAACACACACTAACCTGAAACACACGCTAATGTGAAACACACGCTAACATGAAACACACGCTAACATGAAACACACACTAACCTGAAACACACACTAACCTGAAACACACGCTAACCTGAAACACACACTAACCTGAAACACACGCTAATGTGAAACACACGCTAACATGAAACACACGCTAACATGAAACACACACTAACCTGAAACACACACTAACCTGAAACCCACGCTAACCTGAAACACACACTAACATGAAACACACATGAAACACACACTAACCTGAAACACACACTAACCTGAAACACACACTAATCTGAAACACACACTAACCTGAAACACACACTAACATGAAACACACACTAACCTGAAACACACACTAATCTGAAACACACACTAACCTGAAACACACACTAACATGAAACACACACTAACCTGAAACACACACTAACCTGAAACACACGCTAATGTGAAACACACGCTAACATGAAACACACGCTAACATGAAACACACACTAACCTGAAACACACACTAACCTGAAACACACGCTAACCTGAAACACACACTAACATGAAACACACACTAACATGAAACACACACTAACCTGAAACACACACTAACATGAAACACACGCTAACATGAAACACACACTAACCTGAAACACACACTAACCTGAAACACACACTAACCTGAAACACACACTAACATGAAACACACACTAACATGAAACACACACTAACCTGAAACACACTAACATGAAACACACACTAACATGAAACACACACTAACATGAAACACACACTAACCTGAAACACACACTAACATGAAACACACACTAACCTGAAACACACGCTAACATGAAACACACACTAACCTGAAACACACACTAACCTGAAACACACACTAACCTGAAACACACGCTAATGTGAAACACACGCTAACATGAAACACACGCTAACATGAAACACACACTAACCTGAAACCCACGCTAACCTGAAACACACACTAACATGAAACACACATGAAACACACACTAACCTGAAACACACACTAACCTGAAACACACACTAATCTGAAACACACACTAACCTGAAACACACACTAACATGAAACACACACTAACCTGAAACACACACTAATCTGAAACACACACTAACCTGAAACACACACTAACATGAAACACACACTAACCTGAAACACACACTAACCTGAAACACACGCTAATGTGAAACACACGCTAACATGAAACACACGCTAACATGAAACACACACTAACCTGAAACACACACTAACCTGAAACACACGCTAACCTGAAACACACACTAACATGAAACACACACTAACATGAAACACACACTAACCTGAAACACACACTAACATGAAACACACGCTAACATGAAACACACACTAACCTGAAACACACACTAACCTGAAACACACACTAACCTGAAACACACACTAACATGAAACACACACTAACATGAAACACACACTAACCTGAAACACACTAACATGAAACACACACTAACATGAAACACACACTAACATGAAACACACTAACATGAAACACACGCTAACATGAAACACTAACATGAAACACACACTAACATGAAGCACACGCTAACATGAAACACACACTAACATGAAACACACTAACCCAAACACACTAACATGAAACACACACTAACATGAAACACACACTAACATGAAACACACACTAACATGAAACACACTAACATGAAACACACGCTAACATGAAACACACTAACATGAAACACACACTAACATGAAACACACGCTAACCTGAAACACACACTAACATGAAACACACGCTAACATGAAACACACACTAACCTAAAACACACGCTAACATGAAACACACACTAACCTGAAACACACACTAACATGAAACACACGCTAACATGAAACACACACTAACATGAAACACACACTAACATGAAACACACACTAACCTGAAACACACACTAACCTAAAACACACACTAACCTGAAACACACACTAACATGAAACACACGCTAACCTGAAACACACGCTAACATGAAACACACGCTAACATGAAACACACGCTAACCTGAAACACACGCTAACATGAAACACACGCTAACCTGAAACACACACTAACATGAAACACACACTAACATGAAACACACACTAACCTGAAACACACAATAACATGAAACACACGCTAACATGAAACACACACTAACCTGAAACACACACTAACCTTAAACACACACTAACCTGAAACACACACTAACATGAAACACACACTAACATGAAACACACACTAACCTGAAACACACTAACATGAAACACACACTAACATGAAACACACTAACATGAAACACACACTAACATGAAACACACACTAACCTGAAACACACTAACATGAAACACACACTAACATGAAACACACACTAACATGAAACACACTAACATGAAACACACGCTAACATGAAACACACTAACATGAAACACACACTAACATGAAACACGCTAACCTGAAACACACGCTAACATGAAACACACACTAACATGAAACACACACTAACATGAAACACACTAACATGAAACACACTAACATGAAACACACACTAACATGAAACACACACTAACATGAAACACACGCTAACATGAAACACACACTAACATGAAACACACGCTAACATGAAACACACACTAACATGAAACACACTAACCTGAAACACACTAACATGAAACACACACTAACATGAAACACACACTAACATGAAACACACTAACATGAAACACACACTAACATGAAACACACTAACATGAAACACACGCTAACATGAAACACACTAACATGAAACACACACTAACATGAAACACACACTAACATGAAACACACCCTAACCTGAAACACACACTAACCTGAAACACACTAACCTGAAACACACACTAACATGAAACACACACTAACCTGAAACACACGCTAACATGAAACACACACTAACCTGAAACACACACTAACCTGAAACACACGCTAATGTGAAACACACGCTAACATGAAACACACGCTAACATGAAACACACACTAACCTGAAACACACGCTAACCTGAAACACACACTAACATGAAACACACACTAACCTGAAACACACACTAACATGAAACACACACTAACCTGAAACACACACTAACATGAAACACACACTAACCTGAAACACACACTAACCTGAAACACACACTAACATGAAACACACACTAACCTGAAACACACACTAACATGAAACACACACTAACCTGAAACACACGCTAACATGAAACACACACTAACCTGAAACACACACTAACCTGAAACACACGCTAATGTGAAACACACGCTAACATGAAACACACGCTAACATGAAACACACACTAACCTGAAACACACGCTAACCTGAAACAAACACTAACATGAAACACACACTAACCTGAAACACACACTAACCTGAAACACACACTAATCTGAAACACACACTAACCTGAAACACACACTAACCTGAAACACACACTAACCTGAAACACACTAACCTGAAACACACACTAACATGAAACACACACTAACCTGAAACACACGCTAACATGAAACACACACTAACCTGAAACACACACTAACCTGAAACACACGCTAATGTGAAACACACGCTAACATGAAACACACGCTAACATGAAACACACACTAACATGAAACACACGCTAACCTGAAACACACACTAACATGAAACACACACTAACCTGAAACACACACTAACATGAAACACACACTAACCTGAAACACACACTAACATGAAACACACACTAACCTGAAACACACACTAACATGAAACACACACTAACCTGAAACACACACTAACATGAAACACACACTAACCTGAAACACACGCTAACATGAAACACACACTAACCTGAAACACACACTAACCTGAAACACACACTAACCTGAAACACACGCTAATGTGAAACACACGCTAACATGAAACACACGCTAACATGAAACACACACTAACCTGAAACACACGCTAACCTGAAACACACACTAACATGAAACACACACTAACCTGAAACACACACTAACATGAAACACACACTAACCTGAAACACACACTAACATGAAACACACACTAACCTGAAACACACACTAACCTGAAACACACACTAACATGAAACACACACTAACCTGAAACACACACTAACATGAAACACACACTAACCTGAAACACACGCTAACATGAAACACACACTAACCTGAAACACACACTAACCTGAAACACACACTAACCTGAAACACACGCTAATGTGAAACACACGCTAACATGAAACACACGCTAACATGAAACACACACTAACCTGAAACACACGCTAACCTGAAACACACACTAACATGAAACACACACTAACCTGAAACACACACTAACCTGAAACACACACTAACCTGAAACACACACTAACATGAAACACACACTAACCTGAAACACACACTAACCTGAAACACACGCTAATGTGAAACACACGCTAACATGAAACACACGCTAACATGAAACACACACTAACCTGAAACACACGCTAACCTGAAACACACACTAACATGAAACACACACTAACCTGAAACACACACTAACATGAAACACACACTAACCTGAAACACACACTAACATGAAACACACACTAACCTGAAACACACACTAACCTGAAACACACACTAACATGAAACACACACTAACCTGAAACACACACTAACATGAAACACACACTAACCTGAAACACACGCTAACATGAAACACACACTAACCTGAAACACACACTAACCTGAAACACACGCTAATGTGAAACACACGCTAACATGAAACACACGCTAACATGAAACACACACTAACCTGAAACACACGCTAACCTGAAACAAACACTAACATGAAACACACACTAACCTGAAACACACACTAACCTGAAACACACACTAATCTGAAACACACACTAACCTGAAACACACACTAACCTGAAACACACACTAACCTGAAACACACTAACCTGAAACACACACTAACATGAAACACACACTAACATGAAACACACACTAACCTGAAACACACGCTAACATGAAACACACACTAACCTGAAACACACACTAACCTGAAACACACGCTAATGTGAAACACACGCTAACATGAAACACACGCTAACATGAAACACACACTAACATGAAACACACGCTAACCTGAAACACACACTAACATGAAACACACACTAACCTGAAACACACACTAACATGAAACACACACTAACCTGAAACACACACTAACATGAAACACACACTAACCTGAAACACACACTAACATGAAACACACACTAACCTGAAACACACACTAACATGAAACACACACTAACCTGAAACACACGCTAACATGAAACACACACTAACCTGAAACACACACTAACCTGAAACACACACTAACCTGAAACACACGCTAATGTGAAACACACGCTAACATGAAACACACGCTAACATGAAACACACACTAACCTGAAACACACGCTAACCTGAAACACACACTAACATGAAACACACACTAACCTGAAACACACACTAACATGAAACACACACTAACCTGAAACACACACTAACATGAAACA